>NW_006285248.1:1207505-1218365 GCF_000327345.1 Myotis davidii | reverse complement strand
GGGCTGCGTACGGCGCGAAACTGCGGGTTCTGCTCCCTGCCCCGCCCAAGCACCGCCATGTGGTACCAGCCAAGCGCCCACGAGCCCCGGCCCCTTCAAGCAGGAGCGTGGAAATGACCTGCTGAAAAGTGGGCGCCTGAAGCACCCGCCCGAGCACGGAGGCACTGTGTAGAGATGTCTGGTGCGCCCAGAATGGGCATCACTCCCCACGTGGGAGCGCTGACCCTCCCCACCGCGTGTCAGGGCCCCGAGGTAACTCTTTTCTCTCTCTCGCCCTGGCTGGTTCTGCTCCGTGGAGAGAGCGTCGGCCTGCGTACTGAGGGTCCTGGGTTCGATTCTGGTCAAGAGCACTTGGCCGGGTTGTGGGCTCGGTCCCCAGTGGGGAACATGCGGGAGGCAGACGAGCAATGATTCTTTCTGATCATTTATATTATTTTATTTTTAAAGAATAAAACCCCAAGCAGAAATTATCTGTAGAATTGTCTGTATTTGGTAAAATGGGGATTTGGAATTTTGAGTTTTGGTTTCCCTTTTCCTTCCAGAAGTCCTGGTTCCAAAAGTAGCCAAGTTGACTTTATCCTTTTCTTTCAGAAGGAAAATAGGTCCCAGATGTATAAATGTCTAATCATTAAAGATCATCAAGAAAGTTTGCAGAAAGAGAATTCAGCTTAGTGTGTTAGAGGGTTGTATGCAGAGACCTTGAAAGGCTGTCAGGTCCATCCACTGCTCAGAACAGCTTTTAGAGAAGCTATCAGAAGTGAAGAAGGGCTTATGAAGTCACTTTCTGAGAAGCTTCAAGGAGAATTGGGAAAGGCTGAACAATATTCTTTCTGGATCACCTCAGACATTATATATATATTTCAGAGAGGAAGGGAGAGAGAAAAACATCAGTGATGACAGAATCATTGATTGGCTGCCTTCTGCATGCCACTTCTTGGGGTTCGAGCCTGCAACCCGGGCATGTGTCTTTGACTGGAATCAAACCCGCGACCCTTCAGCCCGCAGGCCAACGCTCTATCCACTGAGCCAAAGGGGGCTCAGACCTATTTCTTATCCTCAGGGCCCAGACTTTCTTACCCCTGACTGGGATTCCCTTTCCCTCCATTCTCTGTTTTAGAGACCTCAAGTGGGTTCCCGTCCTTCTGAGGGTTTGTAAAATGCCTTCCTGTCATCTTATGGCACTCTTTTCAGACTGTTATTGTTCAAACCCAGAGACTTATGCTGTAGGTATAGAGCAGTGGTTCTCAACCTTCCTAATGCTGCGACCCTTTAATACAGTTCCTCGTGTTGTGGTGACCCCCAATTTCATTGTTACAAATTGAACATAATTAAAGCATAGTGATTAATCACAAAAACAATATGTAGTTATATATGTGTTTTCCGATGGTCTTAGGCGACCCCTGTGAAAGGGTCGTTCGACCGCCAAAGGGGTCACGACCCACAGGTTGAGAACCACTGGTATAGAGGATGGTTACCCGCAATCCAGTTGTTGGGAGTAACCTCAAGGCTCTAGGCCACCCCTTAGCATTCTTAGTGCCTTCCTCTAGGACACAAACATTGGGTCAACTGCTTGCCTGTCACAGAGGCTTGATGGGGCAAGAGGGAGGGAGGGAGGAGTTCTGTTGGTCATACTCCTAATCCAGGTTGGCCAGCTACCCCGCACAGACCACCTGGGACCCCAAGGCCTTGTCTTTAATCTCCACAGCAACAGGTGCTTACGTGATAGCAGGGCCAGAACCTGGAGCAGGAGAGTAGGGTTGCAGCATCTCTTCTGAGTGGATCCCACTGTCGCGGGCAGACTCAGAGCCTGCAGTGGGGGAAGCGTCTTGCCCAGCATTGGCACACTGGGAAGCGAGCCCTTTGTACAGCTTCGCCATGGATGACCTAATAGAATGGAAGTAATCATTCTCAGAGTATACAGCGGGAAACTGGCTCTCTGAACACGCAGATTATGGCAAGAAAGATGGGGGGGAGACAATGTTTCTCAGATGAAGCTCGGCTGTAAAGTTCTCTCTCCAGGGCCCTCTACATACTCGATCGCTTATATAATAGGGTACAAACTGGATGTTAGGCAAGAGTAATGATGCTGATCAATTGGCTGAATTGAGTAGGAAAGGGATGGTATAGGGAGATGTCCTCCATTAGAGGAGCCATGGCTTGGAAGATAGCACCTTTCTCTTGTCTGAAAGTACCCACAGGCTCAGCGTTCCTTATTGAGATGTGGTGAGGTTGAAGGAAATCCAGGTCATTAGGGAGCTCTGCTATTGGTTGCTTCTATTCTCTCTGAAGCCCCGATTCTCCCTAATCTTCCTGTTCCTTCTTAGCATGAAATCTATTCAACCACCATCCCCTCCCTTACTTGTTTTCTTTTTATTCATAGCACTTGTCATAGCACTTATTAGCTGGATGACTAGGTCTAGAAAGTAAGCTCCATGTGCAACGATTTTTGTATTTTTTATTGCAGTATATTCTGTATAGAACAGTACCTGATACACACAAATCGGTGCTCAATAAATATCCGTTGAATTAATGAAAGAAACCACATGCTGGCCTTTAAACTGTATTTTTAAACCTGGCAAGTTTAGGGGACAGCTACTTTTGTGATAGTCAACATGAGTTAAGAGGGGGGTCTGTATAGGCATTAGACTGAACGTGCCTATTTTCCTAATTTCCACCAGGTAGTAGGTGCCTACATATTCTAGCCATTTTGGCTACCTCTCTTCCCTCCCCTTCTCTCTTCTACTTCCTGTCACTGCAAGTTAGCCACTTAACTTATAATATGGTTACTTGTTACAGACACCCACATTGTTTCTACCCTGTTCTCAGAAGCCTTTGATCAACCCTCTAGACTGCACCATCAGAACCTTACTTCTTGAGCTTTTTCCGTTTCTGAATAAGCAAATCCTCATTGCATTGAAACAGCAGGGTGTAGTGTGAGATAAATACTCGAAGGCGCTGAACACACACCAGAAGTAGGTAATAGTCAGGGTGTTCCTGCTCTGTGAACTTCAGGACGTTCTGGATGAAGGAAAAAAGGAAGCAGCATTGCATAATTAGAATGAAAAGTTGTTTTGTTCCTTCTGTACCTTGCCTTGATGTGCTGTGAGAGTTTGGTAGCCATTTACTAAAAACAGCAATACATATGGCCCATCTAGCTGAAAAGTCACACTTGTTGTTTTCTTTGTCCATCACACCAAAGGAAAATAATAGTCACTGTTGCTCTTGTTTGAGTTGGATGTGAACATAGGATAAGTCCATCTGAAAAGTTAGATCTATTAATTAGATTTTTTGAGGTAATGGAGCCCTTTTTAACAATTACTGCTGAAAAAGCAATATTTATGAGACTCATAGGAGTCAGACCAGTGGTGAGAATGTGAAATAAATACCAAGGCACTCTGGAAGAGGAGTGATGTTTATGATCAAGGCTGGCTTGGGGGTTGCTCCTATTACATTGCCTACTGTGCTGTAGTAGAACATCATGCAATTTGAATTTGGAAAAGCTAACATTTATTGAGTACTTCCTATTGCCAAGCTCTAAGCCTGCACATATATTTTCTCATTTAATTTTTACCATAGCCTCATTAGATAGGTACCATTATCATCTTTGTTTAACAAGGGAATCAGGATATATAGCAAAGTCAGCTAGTCTTCATTAGGTTACACATCTAGTTAGTAGCAGAGTCAGGATCTGAACTCAAGTCAGCCAATAGAACCAGGGCTCTTATTTATCATACTGCTTTCAAGACCTGGATTTCGGTTCCAAATTTTTTCATCTATTAGGTGTGTTAACGTGGGCAAGTTATTTAAGTTATTTGGCTCTCCATTTCCTTATCTAAGAAGTGGTAATAATGATACCTATTTCATGAGACTGTTGAAAGGATTAAAGAAAATAATTACTGTGAAGAAATGATTTTAAGATCAAAAGCCACATATAATAGGTCTTTTGATATTGATACTGGGCTACTTCCATCTGAGATAAATCCCAAGCATTTCTAAGATGCTTCATTGAATTACTTAGAAAGATCAGTCAGCAAATAAACCAGGATAATGAGTGGTAGGAAGAGGGGCGTAAGGGTGTTGGTGAGCCTCTCTCTCAACTCTACTTCCTCCAAGGTGGACCAGTCCTGTGGGAAAAGGGTGTGAAGAAGTCAGTTCATCAGTTTCTTCATACTTCTTCTGTGACATAAGACAGAAGCAATGTATAGTGAACCCTTGGAATCAAGCCAAAAAAAAAAAAAGTAAAGTTAAGTGGGCAGGTTATATAAATAGTTCTTAGTCACTGGGGGTAGGATGGGGGGAGTGGGGATTAGGGGACATATTTAGATGGCTGTAGAATCAAGGTAGAAGGGACTGAATAGGTACTCAGAGCCTAGCAGGAGCTGCTATTGAAAGATCCTGGATCAGCAGAGGTGGAGATTGCTGGTAAATGAAGATAGAACATAAAAAGCCTGCATCATGAACCAAGCACATTTAGAGATTGAGATTTTAGCTCATACCACAAGGTGGGGATGGGGAAATCATAACAATCGTAAGGTATTTAAATACTTAGAAATATTAATTATTCCTTCCTGATCCCTGCCAGTGTTTCTCAAAAGCCAAAATCAAGAGTTTAGCCTGAAAATCACTTTGGGAGCTTTCCCAGACATGCCTACCTGCAGATGTATCAGATATTCAGGGATGCGCTGGACTATATGAAAAAACAGTGTATAGATGTCAGATTTAATCTCTTCATCACCCTGAATGAAAAAAAGATAGAACCATTCTTCAATGTCCCTCCAGCTCTGGCTGCAAACCCTATTATCAGTCCCAGCAAAATAGAAAAGGTTTACTCCCAGTGCATTTTCTTCCTCTAGACTAGAGTGAGATAAAGCATTGATCTTACTGATAGGTCACTTGTTCAAGGACATGCTCAAGGAGACAACTCTTCTCTAGCAGGGAGAGCATCATATACTTCTTTTGAATCCACCCAACTTTCCAAACTATCCCTTCCATCCCACCTCCAGATATTAGCACAGCACTATACAAAAGTGGGCATTCAATAAATTATATTTAAGTCCTAGCTGTTTTGACTCAGAGGATAGAGTGTTGCCTGTGGACTGAAGGGTCCCAGGTTCGATTCTGGTCAAGGGCACATATCTCGGTTGCATTCTCAATCCCCAGCCCCAGTCAGTGTGCATAGGGGAGGCAACAAATCAATGTGTTTCTCTCACATCAATGTTTTCCTCTCACTGTCTCTTCCCCTTCCTTCCACTCTCTAAACACCAATGGAAAAATATCCTCAGGTGAGGATTAAGAAACAAACAAAATTATATTTAACTTGAATGAATTCATTAAGATTCTACAAGTAATCATTACAATGGTTTGCTAATAAGCACTGGGGGTGGATTGGAGTCTCATGAGAGTGGGTAATGGGATGTGATTAGAAACTGGCCAGCTGGCTTGGCAGCAGGAAACATGTTGGACTTTCTCCATTCTTCTTCCCTTCCTTTCCCTTTCTCAAATATTTTCTGAGTACTAACATGTGGTAGGCATTATACTGGGTTGGGAGTAATGAGGTGATATAGAAAATTAAGACCTCACCTCTTAGGAAATTTTATTAACTCTTAACTTTAGGGCTTCTGTTACGGTTTCTTCCTATTAACCCAAAATAACTAGAATTGTTATATACTTACCAGTATATGTGCATGTTGAGCACCTAATATAGCATTACATTAGCAATTCTTTTTTATAGCACATTTTTATTGATTTCAAAGAGGAAGGGAGAGGGAGATAGAAGCATCAATGATGACAGGGAATCATTGATTGGCTGCCTCCTGCATACCTCCTCCTGGGGATCATGCCCACAACCCTGGCGGAATTGAACCCGGGACCCTTCAGTCTGCAGGCTGACATTCTACCCACTGATCCAAACCAGCTAGTACTACATTAGCAACTCTTAAATCTACATGACTAGAATCACTTTATAATCTTAGAAACTGACAGTTACAGAATGACTTAAGTTTAATATTTAGATTATATAAATTCAGATTCATACTATCTCCAAACAAAACAAAAACCCTCATACAGCATGCAGGCTGTAGCTTAGAAAACCTATTTACTTTGCCTAAGTTCCAGTGGAATGGAACAGAGGGTCAGCAAGGCAGGGAGGGCAAGGACCAAAGCGATGGTATTGATCCTTGAGTGGGCTTCTTTAACCCCAGGGAGGAGTGTCAGTGGCTCTGTTCAAACCATTCCCAACCTGGAGGACAAGCTCCGAGTGCATTTGCTGTATTTCCCGGGAGGATGAGCAGCATCATATAGTACACATGTAACCAAAGGGCAGTGCACAGGTAGAGTGAACTTACCTCCTTCAGAACAACAACATGAACCAAAGAGATGCATTCAGGCAGGTCCCTCAGGTAGGCAACATAATAATCCAAGAAATTATTCTTGAAAACAAATACAAAAATGCATGGTAAGAACCTGAAAACAGGAATGATAACTATTTTTTAAAGAAATAAAAAGCACTTTGCAGAGATTTAGCTTAATTATTCATTTAATATGTTTTTGGTTTTTATTCATCTTTTTTAAAAAAAACTTGTTGGGCCCTGGCCGGCTTGGCTCAGTGGATAGAGCGTCGGCCTGCGGACTGAAGGGTCCCAGGTTCGATTCCGGTCAAGGGCATGTACCTTGGCTGCGGGCACCTCCCCAGTAGGGGGCGTGCAGGATGCAGCTGATCGACATTTCTCACTCATGGGTGTTCCCTCTCCCTTCCTCTGTAAAAAATCAATAAAATATATTTAAAAAAAAAAAAAAACTTGTTGGTTTTAAGGTAGCTATCCCTATGGACTTGGGAACCAAAACTCAATATTCCAAAACTCAACATGCACATATACTTTAATGAGAGAAAATGAAATGATAAACCAAGGCAGAGAAGAGGAATTACTTAAGTTGAAAAAGTATTTTTAAATTGCTTAATGACAAAAATGCATATTTTGTTTTAAAATTACTTTCTAAATTTTTTTTTATTTTTTATTGTTGAGTTGCCCCTCATTCTGCCCCTCCTTTACACCCAGCCCGCCCCACACCTGCCTCTGGCCATAACCACACTGTGTTCATAGCTAAGCATATATGTTCTTTGGCTAATCCCTTCACTTTCTTTCATCCAGTCTCCTAAAATTACTTTTTAATTTCAATCATCTACATCCAAATGAGGAACTTTGTCCAACCTACTTCATAGTGGCTAAACCAGTGGTTCTCAACTTTTTCCCACTAATTGCATGTTCACCTATGCAATATGCCTTCAGGAAAACAATTCTCAGCTTCCAAAGTTTTTTTCCCACAGAAATAACAATTCTCAGCCCAAGAAAGCATACCAAATACAAATGAGTAAAAGTGATATGGGGGAAAAAGTCCAACAAACAAATCTATACAACTAGACAATTTGTAAACTTTGTATTATTATCCACAATCCTTGATTTGACTGCAGGCAAAATCTGGCCTGCAGACCAGTTTTAATTATCCCACATACTATTTTTAAGAAGAAAATTTCACACAAAATTCTGGATTTCCATCTGCTCTTAAAATTCAGATCTGGCAACTCGAGTCTTTTTCCCCCTGCATAATAATTGGGTAAAGGTGAGTAGCTATTCCTTGTAGCAAAGCATATGTGCTCCACTTAAACTCACTTCCCAACAGTCCATATTGTATTAAACTCAGCTTACTTCTATTCATTTATATCACTGTCTAACTTTGTAGGTATTTGAGTTTGCAACTTCTGGCCTGGATCATATTTAATTTGTAGAACCACATAGAAATTTGAAACTTAAGACCCTCTCCAAGTGAAAACAAAAAACATTCCAGACAAATAGCTGTCCATCACATTTTTCAAATCTCTAGGGAATGAAGTAAGTGAAAGTACATAACCTATATATAAACCTTCACATATTTATTTTATATGTATGGATTTATATGTACATGCATATATTTCTACACAAATATATATATGTACATACACATGCATGTTCAATGGCAGCAGTTATAGTACAGTGGAAAGTGATAAACTGAAAATGAGAAAACTTGGGTTCTAGTCACAGATCTGCAACTATCTAGCTAGCTGGGTGGTTTCAGCAGTCTTAAGTTCTCTGAACTTTATTTCATTATCTGTAGAATGAGGAGGTTAGATCCTAGCAGTTCCTTTAATTCTGAAATTCACTGATTTTAGATTCTCTATTAAGAGAAGTAGATGAGGGAGACATGAATATAATTCAAATTTATAAAGAATTTTTTAAAAAACTTACCTCATCATTGGTTAATTTCAGGAATAAATCTCCAAGGACTCCTTGGCGTGGCCATTTCAGGACCCTTTCCTGCAGAGCATGAAGCAAATCTAGGTGCTGCTGGACAAGGTACCGTAAAGAGCCAGGGAAGAGGCTTGAAACAGAAGAGAGACAGGATCACACGAGCCAGGTGTGGAGAAGAAGAAACTCTTTAAGAATATGTGCAGTAGGTCCCATTTTCCCAGTTATTCAAACTACTCTGAGTCACAGGTCTACATTTAGGATTAAGAAATAAAAGTTTGGCCCTGGCTGATTTGGCTCAGTGGATAGAGTGTCGATCTGCGGACTGAAGAGTCCCAGGTTCGATTCTGGTCAAGGGCACATGCCAGGATTGCAGGCTCGATCTCCAGTGTGGGGCTTGCGGGAAGCAGCTGATCAATGATTTTCTCTCATCATTGATGTTTCTATCTCTCCCTCTCACTTCCTCTCTGAAATCAATAAAAATATATTTTTTAAAAAAAGAAAGAAAAATGTGTCTTTGTAGACCTGACAGCAGATATCTTCAGGATATAAAAAGGCCCCTTTCCTGATGGCTCCTATATTGTGTGTTGAACCGTGTTACAAGGATTTCTTCCACTTCTCTCTGCCGCCCCTCTACCTGCTAGGCCACCAGTCTCCACATATGTGAGGCCAGCTGATCCAGAAGCTCAAGAGGAGAGGCCTCCTGATCTGAGCTCTTAGGCTGGTGCAGTGGACTTGGAAGATCTAAGTAATCCCTGTCCAGAACAGAGAGATTTGGAGGGTGGCCCAGAGACAGCTGGACTGGGAGAAAACTGTAAAGCTGATGGAAGAAAGCTCAGCTAATTGAACTGAAAGAATGTAATGCTGCACCAGCAAGAGAGTTAGATAAGAGTTTCTCCCCACCGGGAGGCTACCAATGACTTTGGGTAATAATAATGCTGGTGTGACACTGAAAGGTGTTCGGGCATGGTGATGAAATCAGACTATGGGATGGGTGTCTATATAGGTGATGTAATCTGTCTTGTATTGGATCCTCTCCTCTCCTCTCTTCTCCTCTCCTCTCCTCTCCTCTCCTCTCCTCTGGCCTCACTGGGACTCTCTTCTGCTCTGCCTTATCTCAGTCTCTCCTCCTCTCTTTCTGCCTCCCTCCTCTTCTTTTGAGAACACTGCCTTCTGCTACACTGTGGCCAGTGTACTTGCAGAGTTGGAGAGCTGGTAACTTGGTTGGAGTCCAGGATACCTCCTGGACTGTCACTGGGATAACAGGTGAGATTTCAGGGTGGGGTCAGAGAAGGCTAAAGCTCCCATCAAGTATCATGGAAACACATAAGTTACATGAAGAGCAATGACCTACAGTGGATTCTATACCAAATATTGAAAACAGGCCTTAAAAAAATTTTTTTAATTCAATAAGGATATTATTTGAAATCAGGAAGTGATGTGGAAGAAGTGAGCCAGGAGATGAAGAACAGAGGAAGAAAGAAGGCAAAACATACTGACCCTACTTCACTGTTTTGTATAATCCAGACCTGACTCCCAGAAGCAACTTTTTCATGACGATGGAAGTACTGAGTGCTCAACTTTTTTTCTGTTCCTTACTAAGAGTGAAATTATGTAAACATAGTAGTTAGCATATTCTTTTGAAAGCCTCCAAAGTTACTTCAACTCTCTCAGTCCAATACTTAAATAATGAGGGAAATAAAAGCAATCAAGGGAAATCCAGTTATAGTTTCAAATTGATAAGTTAGCTCTTGCAGTTCAGTATTAGCCCAAATAACTCCTGAACTTCCCCAGCTGGATATAACCAAATTTGATAATTAAATATGTGCCATCTTATTTGCAGATGACATGATATTATACATAGAAAACCCTAAAGACTCCATAAAAAAGCTGCTAGACTTAATAAATGAATTTGGCAATGTAGCAGGATACAAAGTTAACACCCAAAATCTATGGCTTTTTTATACACTAATAATGAACTCACAGAAAGAGAAACAAACAAACAAAAAAATCCCATTTACTATTGCAACAAAAAAATTAAGATACTGGGGATAAACTTAACTAAGGAAGTAAAAACCTGTACTGGGAAAACTACAGGACATTGAAAAAAAGAGATAGAGGAAGACAAACATGGAAGAATATACCGTATTCATGGATTGGTAGAATCAACATCATTAAAATGTTCATACTACCCAAAGAAATCTATACATTCAATACAATCCCCATTAAAATACCAATGGCATATTTCACAGACCTAGGACAAATTCTCCAAAAATGCATGTGGAATAATAAAAGATCCCAAATAGCCACAGCAGTCCAGAGAAAAAAAGAACAAAGTTGGAGAGATCACAATACCACATATCAAGCTATATTACAAAGCCACTGTTCTCAAAACTGCCTGGTACTGGCACAAGAATAGGCATGTATAGTAGATCAATGGAACAGAACAGAGAACCCAGAAATCTCCCCAAGCCATTATGCTCAATTAATATTTTACAAAGAAGGCAAGAGCATACAATAGAGTCAAGACAGTCTCCTCAATAAGTGGTGGTGAAAAAATTAGACAGATACATACAAAAAA
>NW_006285248.1:1206217-1207010 GCF_000327345.1 Myotis davidii | reverse complement strand
GCGCCCCTATGTTCAAAGCAGTGAACTAAGATTTGGAAACAGCCTAAGTAAGTGCCCATCAGCAAATGAGTGAATTAAAAAACTGTGGTACATCTACACAATGGAATACTACACAGCTATAAAAAAAGAAAGAACTCTTGCCACTTGCAACAGCATGGATGGACCTGGAGAGCATTATGCTAAGCAAAATAAGCCAGTTGGAGAAAGATAAATATCATATGATCTCACTCATTTGTGGAATATAATGAACAACATAAACTGATGAACAAAAAATAGATCCAGAAACAGAAGCATCAAATAGACCATCCAACCTCAGAGGGAAGGCAGGGTGGTGGTGGGGGCAGGGGGGTTAGAGGTCAATCAAAGGACTTGCAAATACGCATATAAGCAAAACCAACGGACACAGTAGGGGGGATTGGGGCATGTGCTGGGGGGGTGGGAGTGGCCGGGGGAAGGTCAATGAGGGAAAAAGGAGACATATGTAATACTTTAAACAATAAAGAATTTCAAAAGAAAAAAAATACGTGCCATCTGGTGGTGACCTGCACCATACAACCTGAGTTCTTGGTGATATGGCCCTGAAGTTCATCTTGTAAGGCTAATTGGCAATCCTATGGAGCTGACCCCCCCCCCCAAAAAAAAAAGAATGTTCATACAAGACTGATCCTGAGGCTGTGGCTCTCTCTATCTGGGTGAATCAGACCAGAAAAAGCCAAGAACCCCAACTTCTGTGATCCTCCAACAAATGAGCAACAGCCCATAAGCCCCACTCAGGCTTCTCTGCTAATAGCCC
>NW_006285248.1:1184749-1206156 GCF_000327345.1 Myotis davidii | reverse complement strand
AATGCCTTGAAACAGGCTGAAGGGGCTTTTGAGCACTGTGCTTTTTTCTAGGAAAACCTGAAGTTTTATAGACTTGAAAAGACGTAACAACCTCAGGTTTGAGTGTCAGATTGTAGTTATGCTGTGTGTGATTTTCACACCCTGCTCACTTTCCCACGGGGGTAGAAAGTGCAGAAAGCTTACAATTTTTATAGGAAATGTAGTTAATGTTAATAAATTTATTTTCAGTTTTGAATAGGAAAAAAAAACACCAATAGGGAAGAGGAATGCTCTCATTCTGTTCTGTATCTCATTCAACTCATCTATTTAAAGTACACATGGAGGCTTCCGAAAAAGCTTAGAAAACCAGAGGTTACTTCCTGTCGCTCCATATTCTCTTTTCAAACACTATTTCTGGAACTCTTTACAGGTCCCAGAATTCCCAAAGTGGAAATAATAAACACTTACCTTAAATCTTAATCTCAAAAGCAAAGGCAATGAATACATGGATACCTTCTCTCTTTGGAATTCCTCTTTCCATCTGACCCCTGGAATGTTGCCTTGATCTTCAGGATCAGAGAGATGTTAATGACATATTTTCTTTCAGATTCAAGCAGTTCCAGAGCCACAGTCTGTCTTTTAGCTTTAGAACAAACCAAGGAAGGAATTGTTAACTACTTCTCCCCAAAACCCTATCAAATGATAAAAGCAATACAAAGATATTGAAAGCAATAAGCATATGAAAAGATGCTCAACATTGCCCAGCTGGTGTGGCTCGGTGGTTGAGCTTTGACTCATGAATCAGGATGTTAGGATTCCCAGTCAGGGCACATGCCTGGGTTTCAGGCTTAATCCTCAGTAGTGGTCTTGCAGGAGGCAGCCAATTGATTCTCTCTCATCATTGATGTTTCTCTCTCTCTCTCTCTCTTCCTCTCTGAAATCAATACAAATATATTTTGAAATATATTTTTTATTAATTTTTTTAAGGGAGAAGGGGAGAGAAACATCAATGATGAGAGAGAATCAATTGGCTGCCTCCTGCAAGACCACTACTGAGGATTAAGCCTGAAACCCAGGCATGTGCCCTGACTGGGACTCGAACCATGGCCTGCTGGTTCATGGGTGAATGCTCAACCCCTGAGCCACATTGGCCAGACAGTAAAAATACATATTTTTTAAATGAGTGGATACCCAGAATCAAGGTGATAGTCCCAGCTGGCCATTGTGACCTCTATAGGCTTTGGCTAGTTCATCTGGAAAGGAAATCACATACTAGGCAGTCTCATGTGGCCACTGAATCTAAATTACAAGTATTCTAGCCCTTCAGTCATCGTGTTCTTTAAAATTTCAGCCTGCATTCCCCCTTGGGGCTTACCAGCTAAAGAAGTTTCACATAAAACATTTTCCAAGGAACTATGTCTGCCCTGGCCAACTTCCTTGAGTTTATCTGGGTGGTCTTTTGTGACATATTCCTCGCCCCATTCTTTCCCGTCCTTTGGCTGCCTCCACACACTGGATGGCACATGGCCCTTAGACTGGATATCGGCTGTGAGGCAAGGCTTGAGGTTTTCTTCTGCTTCCGGAGTCGTTGGGTTCATTCCTGAAAAATAACACTTGCCATCAAGATCTGATTTTTTAAAAATTGTATTTGTTACTAATTCTTAAATATCATGCTCCTGGGATGGAATATTAACTAAGGATTAAAAGTCTCCACAGTTGCAAAGGATCACCTCTCTCTGCTTCTGGTCTATACAACTTCTACTCTTTATATGTAGTCTCTACTAAATAAGTTTTTAAAAATAAATTTATAAAATAATTTTAATTTGTATAGTATGTATAGACTCACACTGCTTCCTTTCAGGTGAGCACATCAAGTACCTGCAGCACCAGGAAGAAAGTACAGAAAGAAACGGAAAGGGCCAAAGACAGTGTCAGCTTTTGGAACTTGTCCACCTTGGCCCTGATGATGGTAAGTTGTAGAAAGGAAGGAGTAAGTGAGTGAGGAAAGATGAAATAAGTTATAAAATTTGGGTGACTTGTCTATTAAGTAAATAACTTTTTAATGAAGTAAACCAGTGATTTTCAACCAGTGTGCCACAAGAATTTTTAAAACATGCAATACCTGACCTCTTTTTCCATTAAATTGTTAAATAAAAAAAATTATAGTAGCCAACACAACAATAGCCAATCTGTGTGAATGAATAAAATTATATCTATTTTTTGTTAGGCAAAATATATTTTTTGGTGTACAGCAGAATTTTAATAGTTTGTGTGTGCCATGAGATGAAAAAGGTTGAAAATCGCTGAAGTAAACTGTAAAATGTGTGTTCATATACAACTATGTCATGCTACATACACCTGTGAGTTCTCAGTTAATGTTAACTCATCTGTACTGTAATTGAAAGGAGTCAGAAAGAATCAAAAATACTGGTTTGATCTTAAACTTCCCCACCCCTTCTCGGTTCTTGGGTTTAATTGAGTCACTGACCTACTCCAATACATGTCTCAGAATCTTAATAACCAGTATGCTTCATTTTGCCTGAGTTCTTTAATACTTGGTTTGGCACTGAGGGAGTAGAAGCAGGGGAGGTGAAAAAATGGAAAGGATGGAATTGCTAGAAGAAAAAAGAAGAGCCACTTACCAGGACCCATCATTCCCTTCACATTACTATCTCCTATATGCATGGATCTGGACTCTTGGGCTGCAGAGAAAGGAAAGCCTTCAATCAGTATTCATTCCACTAACATGGACTGGGCACCTTCTATGAGCTAGGGCTAGGCACTAGGGACAGACTCACAGAATTCACTGTTTTCTGGGGGAGACAGCAGTGGGAAAAAACAATATAATGTGACAAGTGTGATTTTTCCCATTTGTAAAAAGATGTAATAGTGGTACTTACCTCATAGGCTACCATAAGTATTAAATCAGTTAATATTTGTAAGCTGCTTAAAGTGGTACCTGACACACAGTAAGAGCTAAATTATTGCTTAACTGATGGTGAAGAGGGTAATGTGAGGAGTCAGAATGCTGCTGTTAAAATATGTCAGAGCCTGTCGTACCTCTGCTTCGCCCTCTGATGGCTTCCCATTTTAGTGCAAAAGCCAAAGACTGTATAATGGTTTTAAGACCCTAAAATATCTGCCCTTCTTCCCTGCCTGCTGTTCCTTTTCTTTTAAAAAGAAAAAAACTGCATCTCCTATTGGTAGTGGCTCTTCCCTTTCTTTCCCTCAGTATCATAACTAACTTCCTCACTTCCTTCTGGTCTTTTCCTGGTACACACTATAAAATTACACCTATGTTTCTTTATTTTCACTTTGTCACTATCTAACGTATTATGTATTTTATTTATCTTGTTCATTGTGTGTTTCCTTCAGAACCAATTCTCCATGAGGGCAGGAATTTTTGTTGTTCATTACTATATCCCATCATTTAAATCAATGCCTGGTGTGGATGAATGGATGGATGAATGGATAGAAGGAAGGATGAGTGGGTATAACCAACAGCTTGACTGCAACCTCAGCTTAGCTGAGCCAGAGGCACCCAGCTTAGCTGTGTATATATTCCTGACTCAGAGAAACTGTGACATAATGAATGTTTGCTATTTTAAGCTACTGAATTTGGGGGTACTGTATTATAACTAACAGTGGGTAAGTCAATCCTTTCTGAAAGTTTAGTCTTTTGATCTTGAGTTTAACATAACCTACCATCAATACATAATATCTTATGACATATTATCCCCAAACTTTTGCGGCAACTTGGTAGGATAAACTATGTTATATAAGCCATGCCTACACAACAGTGAAGGAAGGAGGAGTTGCCATTAAATAGCTCATTTAAATCCATCGTGACACTTTACAAATATAATTTCTAATCATGACACTTTACAAATATAATTTCTCTTGTGAAAATGTTCAGTTGCCCCAGACCTGGCATTGATCTGACCTCTACTTTCCAAGCCCCTCCTGTAATCTCCCCTAACAAGACCATCTTTTATGCCATGCTCTTCATGACATAGAGCAAAGAATATAGAGCCACCTACCATAAACCCACATCCCAGATGGATAAAGTGAGTTTTCCCAGGCTGCACCTATCCATCTCTAAAATAACTGCTCAAGTGGATAAAAAAATTTTAAAAAGAAAATCTGTACTTTAAAGTTTATACTGATTAAAAGCCATTTGATTTAGATTTTTAAATTCAGATATTCAAAACATATATTGCCATTGAATAGATGAGCCAAATTGTTCATGAAGCCAATTGAGGACTTTACAATTGGTTGAGAAGTCACTGAGCCTCTTTTGGAGACTTTCTACATACGACCAAAAGAAAAGAAAATTCACCTAAACATTGTTAATATCTACATTCATTCTCCTGTAGGTGCTTTGCTAGATTTTGTTGAGGATACCAAGAAGTATCAATCATTTTTTGTTTTGTTTCTTCTCCTGAGTTAAACACAGGTCCCTAACCGATGTCTGCGGACATCCCTTGGAATGCCAGTTTCTTCAGTACTGCCCAACTACAATTTCTATTATCTGTCCTAACATCTCTCAGGACAGGGATATGGCTGGTGACTGTTTCAGCCCACAGACAGCACCAGCTCTGGTTTTCCAGAAAAAGAGATGTACAGAGTTAGATTGCATGAGGGCACTGCCTGCAGTTAGGGTAGATATATCTTTCTCCTGTCAGTGAAACCTTTGCTGAAAAAGAAGCAGAACACAGTTTTATCCATGCTAAGAATATAGCTACTTTAAAATGTCTATGCAGAGACACAAGGATTGAGAAAGTGATATGGGAAATAAAACAATTCATTAGAGTAATTTTTTAAACATTTTCCTTCTTATGGTTGTACAACAAATTATCTCTGGTCCATTTGAAATTCAAAACACCCAGTATTTTCCCAAAAAAGAAAACATTTTTAAATTAGGCAGGCTCTCCTGATTTCTCAGATCCTCTGGATTCTTTTAAATTCCAGATGCAAGAGGGAAAATTCTGAGCAATACACCATTTTCCTCTAACAAGGATGAAGGCTTTAGGCCCATTCTGATGATTACTTAAGCCCTCAGAATCAAGGAAAAAATTCGTGGCTAATTCAATATGATTTATGAGCTGTACCTTTTTCATAGGCCTGAGAAGGCAAGAGGTTTGTGAAGTCTTCATTTGGAAGAACAGGCTCAGGGATATTGATTGAACGGAAAGGACTTCCTTGTGCTTGAGCAGGCCCAGCCTGTGAGCCATGCTCTTCTTTTTGAGTTTTCCTAGGAAAGGGAAGCAAAAGGTCTTAATACCTGGTGGGTTCAGAAGAGATTCAGTTCAGAATAATTCAAGAAAATTTCTAAGTTATTGTATTGAACCATATAAAATTAACCATGGTCAAACACTAACAATTTATCACCAAAGTTGAAGAAAAAATTTTAAATATCTATAAATCACCTAATTGTAATATCTACATTCTTATTTCTCTGTTACTGACTTTATA
This sequence comes from Myotis davidii, assembly GCF_000327345.1. Lineage (NCBI taxonomy): Eukaryota > Metazoa > Chordata > Mammalia > Chiroptera > Vespertilionidae > Myotis > Myotis davidii. The sequence goes on along the minus strand of NW_006285248.1, from coordinate 1,200,702 downwards.
GAGTTTGCAGTGGTGACAATTTGCTTAGAATGATTTACATTCATTTAACAAAGCAACACAATGGAACCAGGAGACAGAAGGTCTTCAGTTGAAAACAATTAGCCATTCTCCAGAGCCACACAGATGTTATTGCCATATTTCTAGTTTAAATTTGATGCTATTAAAAACATCCTATATAATAAAACCCTAATATGCAAATCGACCAAACGACGGAACGACCGGTCGCTATGAAACGCACTGACCACCAGGGGGCAGACACTCAATGCAGGAGCTGCCTCCTGGTGGTCAGTGTGCTCCCCTGTGGCACTTGGTAGGCTGGGCTCACAGCTGGCGAGTGCAGCGGCAATGGCAGGCGCCTCTCCTGTCTCCATGGCACCACTAAGCACCCCTTGGGGGGGTCCCGGACTGCGAGAGGGTGCAGGCCAGGCTGAGGGACACCCCCTCCCTCCCCCAGTGCACAAATATCTGCACCCCAGCCGCATGGAGGGAGGGGAGGGGCCTCGGGCTGAAGGCCGGGGCGAGGGATGCTGAGCTCACGGCGATGCGAGCCCAGCATCCGTGCCCCAGCCACACAGAGGGGCCTCAGGCCAGAGGGCGGGGTGAGGAACACTGGCATTGTTGCAGGCCAGGTTGAGGGACCCCCATCTCTGTGCACAAATTTCATGTACCAGGCCTCTAGTCTATATATGTAAAAGGCTAATATGCAAAGTGTCCCCGCGGAAGTTTGACTGGGAGACCATGAGTTCTATTCCTCACTATGACATGTGATGACCATCAGGGGGTAGCACGGAATGAAGGAAGGCCCCGGCCGGTAGCCGGCAGCCAGGGAAGGGAGGCCCTGGCCGGCAACTGGAGGACCCCAATCGGCCCTGATTGGCCCTGATCGCCAGCCAGGCCGAGGGACCCTACCTGTGTATGAATTTTGTGCACCGGACCTCTAGTTGTTTAATATAAACTTATTTTCCATGGTAGAAGAAAATAATAGCATTAGAGAAATTTTAGAAAACTAATATAAAAAGAAAATCACTGGTGATGCTCCCATCTTAACACAACAATCGTTATTTTAAAATATGTCTTGCCTGGCCTACATGGCTCAGTGGTTTACTGTTGAACTATGAACCAGGAGGTCATGGTTTGAGTCCTAGTCAGAGCACATACCTGGGTTGTGGGCTCAAGCTCCAGTGTGGGGCATGCAGGAGGCAGCAATCAATGATTCTCTCTCATCATTGATGTTTCTATCTCTCTCTCCCTCTCCCTTCCTCTCTGAAATCAATAAAATATATTTTAAAAAATATCTTTTTAGCTGTTATTTTACAGTTGAAATCAAATACTACATGCCATTTTATACCATTTTCATTTTACTGCCTATTAAGTGCATTTCCATTTAATAGTTAATATCAATTCTTAGTATTAACCAACTTTTATGGCTCTGTAACCTATCAGATGCTGACCCATAGATCCCAGTGGCCAGCTAGCTATATACTGATAGTGAGGAAGGTGTTCTTGGTGTCTCTGTAAAGTCATCACTTACGGCTTTGCCTTTGGTCAATTTTTTGTAGAAAACTCACTTGGCTTTCACTTTTCGAGATTCTCTTCGCTTCTCCTGTTGAAGCTGTTCAATTTTCTGTTGCATCTCTTCTTGTTTGGAAGTGATTGCCTGGATCATTGACATGGCATTGCTCAGCTCTTCCTAAAAAGTAAGCATCAGTATGCATTTAATCTGGCATATGGGCTAAAAAATATATAACATAGTATCTAGTATACAGTAAGCTTTTAATACATATTTGTTGAATGAATGAATGAATCGGTGGATGAGAGATGAAAATTTTACTTCTGTGGCCTCTAATTTTAACACAAAGTTCCAAAAAAGAAAAGCCTAAAATATATATTTTTCCATGATAATTAGTGAATGGGACAGAGGAAATATTCTTCTATTTGGCTGCTATGTGAAAAGGTAAGTTTTCTTCTTGTGTAACCAAGACCAAGGATCTTTCTTCAGCAGTGAAATAGAAGAGGGGGGCCTACTTTGAAATAGTTTAATGAATTCTTCATCTCAGTAACTTTTTCTTCCATGGAACATTTGCAGGTCTTAACCTTTTCTTCCAAAGCATATTCTCCATGTTGAATTCTTGACAGTTCTTGCATTGCTTCTGTGAAACCAGTTTTGAGTTCAGAGGCCAGGGCCTGCAACTAAATAATACACAAAGAGTGAATTCAGTTTACTATAAAGAATTATAAACAGCACCATTGACCTTTTGAATTTTTCTTTTTGTTTGAGAAACCAGGCTCTTGAAAATTTACAGACCACATTTCCTGTTAAACTAAAGTTTGGACAACTTAAGGCAATCTTGGCCCCATGCATCTAGGGCAGGGATGGGGAACGTGTGGTCCGCAAGCCATATGAGGCCTTTGAAATCATTTTGTCTGGCCCTACCAAGACATTAGGGGTGAGTTAATTAAATGTTTGACCAAATATAGCAGGCTAATTTTTAAGTTCATAATTTTGTATGCTCCACAAGTTATGTTATAAATATCCAAATGACCCTTGGCAGAAAAAAGATTTCCCACCCCTGATCTAGGGAAAAGAAGGTCTTTTTTATACAGCACATGCTTCTGCTTGATAGTGACAAGAAAGCATGCAAATAATTAATTTTACAAGTGCACCTATAAGCTACTTATATATTCTAACACCTTTGATTAAAATGAGATTTACTTAAGCCCAGCCAGTGTGGTTCAGTGGTTGAGCGTTGACCTATGAACCAGGAGGTTGCTGTTCAATTCCTGGTAAGGGCACATGCCTGGGTTGAGGGCTGAATCCCCAGTGGGGGGCGTGCAGGAAGCAGCCAGTCAGTGATTCTCATCACTGATATTTCTATCTCTCTCTCCCTCTCTGAAATCAATAAAAAAATATATTTTTTTAAAAATAAGATTTACTTGAAAAACAACATAAGCATGTGAAAAACAGTCTTGGTCCTGTAACTCTTCGAATTCCATGAGAAAAAGGATAGGTCATATCCTGGTTGTTAGAAGAGGAAGAAATTTAGTTATTTCCTTAAAAAATTAAATGATAAAAAAGGGTGATAACTAAACATATCTGAGAATTTCTTTAAAACGGAAGACTTTTTTTTAATTCTTGAGTGATAGCATGAAAAAGGAAATAATAGTATTTTCAGGGGCAGTTGTTGATAGTGATATAATTCATCTTCTGCAGTCAAGTCTGGTCATATTGCAGTGCACACATTGGACTTCTTATTGTCAACTTCCACACATGAAAAGGGGATCAATATTGGAGTCAGATAGGGTACAAATCTTAGCACTTTCCCACAAGTACTAAGATCTTATGCAAGTTGGTTAACCTCTTTGTAGCAGTTTCCTCATCCATAAAATAACCATCACAACACCTGTTTCACAAGGCTGTTTTGATACTAAAATGAATAAATGTAGGTAAGGTGCCTGTCCTAGTACATGCTAGGTACATTGAAGGTGTTTAAGGAATTTTAATTCTCCCTTAAGTGGCAAATCAAAAAGTTAAGCACAGATAAGATCAGGCGTGTTTAGGGTGGTATGGACCTGGAAAGTATTATGCTAAGTAAAATACTGTAAGCCAGTCAGAGAAACACAAGTATCACATGTCTAATGAACAAAATAAACTGATGGTCAAAATAGATCCAGAGACATAGAAGCATGGAACAGACTGTTGAATCTCAGAGGGAAGGCGGACGTGGGTGGTAAGTGGGGAGAGATCATCCAAAGAACTTGTATGCATATATGCATAACCCATGGACACAGACAATAGTGTGGTAAAGGCCTCGGGTGAGAGGTGAGAGCTGGTTGAAGGGGTCAATGGGGAAAAAAGGAGGACATATATACTTTCAACAATTAATTGTTTGTTTTAAGTTAAGCACAAACAAGTGTGGAGAAAATGGAGCACTTCTAAAATTGAGTTTTATTTATTGAACAAATGAAAAAGCATTTCCAAAGTTCCTGATGAAGAAACACAACTGAGATTTTTTTTCAGTGATAAAATCTGCATATTTGTATTTCAAACAATGTAGCTAAAACTTGATGTAAATTCCTCCTTTTTTCCTTTTTTGGCTAAATGAATATCATTTATTCAGTATGAACTCTTTGTTCCGTGTGTTAAGAGTAAATGTACATTAAATCTTGGTTAAAAAATAAGCATTTCCAACAGACAATAACTTAATAACAATAAGATAACATTACTTTCTTGACATGTATAATCTTATACTCTGCTAAGTAGAGGAACTCTTAGCTCCAGATCTCTCTGTAAAACAGACTTTTTTTAGAAGATTTGTTCTATAATTAAGATAGCCACCAAGTATTCTAACTTTATTTTTTTAACATATTTTTTATTGACTTCAGGGAGGAAGGGAGAGGGAGAGAGAGATAGAAACATCCGTGATGAAGGAGAATCATTGATTGGCTGCCTCCTGCATGCCCCCTACTAGGGGTTGAGCCCGCAACCTGGGCATGTGCCCTTAACCAGAATTGAACCCAGGACCCTTCAGTCTGCAGGCCGATGCTCTATCCACTGAGCCAAACCAGGTAGGGCAAGTATTCTAATTTTAAAGGTACATGAACAAAATTCCTTCAAATGTGTATTTCTAAACATTTTAGAATCTGGTTGTCTAAATGGTTCCAACTTGCACTTCCCACAATAAACTGACTTAGTTATAAGTACACCACTTTTTTAAAGTATAGCATTTTGTGGTTCACAAAGGTTTCTTTCGAGGGCTGGGAGTAGGGAAAAATGAGAGGAATCAAAGAGATCATTCAGAGAGAAAAAAGCCAGACCTGTCGAGTGTTTGGGAAACAACATGAGCAATCTGCTTTTTATTCCAATCATTTAAATTTTATTTAATCTTTGTGATGGATTTTAGCACATGTCCTAATGCAGTCATCATGATGTATTAAATCTCCAGATCAACTAGTTTTGATCTGGTAATTCTCATTATGTAAATTCATCTGTGAGCAAAATAAGCAAAATCTGCAGCTATATAATATCAAACAAAATGTATGCAGGTTTTAAAACTGAAAGAAGGAAACCTAGCATTCATGCAGGTGCTCTGAAATTCACTCAGGTGTCCTGCTTGAAAAACAGAGGGAACCAGTATCTGACAGAAATAGGTTTCATGATCACTACTCTCGTAGGTGGATTCATAGAGTTTCCCCAGGACCCAAAAGACAACAGAAGGATTTCTCCTCACCTGTAGAACCCCAGCTCTCGAAAAATTAAAAACTATCAAAATTTTTCTCTGACAGGTTATATAGGGACTTTGGGATTTTTGAAACCATTTTGAGCTGTGAGCCATTTTCCTTCACATATATTACTTTGAGCCCATTGGGTACCTGTCACTGAAGCAGCACTATTGCTTTAAATATAGTTTCACAACCAGTGACCAGCCAGGGAGTGATGCCATAGTGAGCGCAGTCACACCCCTGACACAGCCTGTCCCTTTTAGGATGCGTGGGCCCTTGGTATCTTTAGTTGCTACCGACTGGTTTTCCAGGGCCAACTGGCCATTTATTTGTGAATAAAAAATACTCTGAAGACATGGACTTATATCTTTTACTCTGCTCTCTCTTCAGCTTTCTTACTTGACAGCCCTCAGCCCACCCCAAGATTTAGAAATGAGTGTCTACCTTGTTCTCCAGCGAGTTGAACACGTTGCTCATCTCGTTGATTTTTTCATGAAGCTGCTCTAGAGAGGTTATGATCCCTCCATCCTGCCGCTGAAGGCGGGCTCCCACTGGAGTCAGGTTCAGGGAAGACTTGTACTTCGAAGCCTAGGGTACCACAGAGGGCATCTTAGGCTTAAAGAAATAGGGGAGAGGAGTCCGAATTCTTTCTATTTCCTGCTCTTAATTTCTGTTTCTCAGTTTTCTTTATTTTCTTGGCTTAACTCTTGCTGTTGTGTGTGTGTTTTAACTCTTCCTAAGATGAGTTTTAGTCAACATCTTCCAGTTTCTTTTCCACCAAAGATCCATCAAACTAAATTTTCATAAAGTATACACATTGTTCCAGTCTGTGTTTTTTTACACAGACTTCTCCTTCCTTTCTGTCCCATTATCAAGTTCAGAAGGCTACTATGAGGCAAATTCAGGGGATTGGGCCTGTGCCTTGAGAACCCTGAGAACTCAGGAATGTCAACATTTGGCAAACTTCTTCAAGACATGCCAAATTCCTACACCACCTGACTTAGTGCTCTATAAGAGCAAAAGCCAGGGTGTTTTGAAGTAGCTCATGATGGCAAGGATGCCAAGATAATTGTTTTGGCGTCCCCTTAACCAGGATTGCTACAGAAGAAACATGGTCTTTCTGCCAGTTTCTGTCTCCCTAATTTTAGGCTTCTTTATTGATCCCCAGAAATGCGATGATTTAAAACACAAAGTGGGGCCCGGCCGGCATGGCTTAGTGGTAGAGCATTGACCTATGAACCAGGTCACAGTTCAGTTCCTGGTCAGGGCACATGCCTGGGTTGCAGGCTCAGTCCCCAGCGTGGTGTGTGCAGGATGCAGCCGATAAATGATTCTCACATTGATGTTTCTCTCTCTCTCTCCCTCTCCCTTCCTCTCTGAAATCAATAAAAATATATTTTTAAAAAAACAAAACACAAAGTGGGGAGCAAGTCAAGAGTAAATTTCCCACTATGATCTTTTCAGGCTCATCTGAATGTCAATTTTTCATAATAAAAAAATCATTATTTAAAAAAAAGAGAGTAAATTTCCCAAATCTACTTCTCTATACTCCCTGCAGAAGTTGACCCTTAAAGTCATTACAGGGCACTATTGAAACTGACATGAAGCCGGGTATGCCGGAAATTGATCTTACTGATCCCTGGGTGCCTAATAGAGTTAACTTCTCTCGGGTTAGAAGATATTCCTCAAAGGTAAAAAGAGACAGACTCAAACAGGGCTTATAAATCCTATAAAACTTTCAATGGCAGCTTAAATAATAAAACCTATTATTGTAGGACTGGTTCCCATAGTTTTTCAATTGGAGGTTCTTTTGGCACATAATTCATTTTCTTAAATTATTTTCATTACAGAGAAAAAGAAAAAAAAAGAATCACCCCAAATCTCATTACTTCAATATAACCATTCATGTTTAGGCATATTTCCTTCTGTTTTGTTCAATGCATTTGAATGCAGATATTTATATGGTTGAAATCACACTACAGATATATTTTGATTCTGCCCCCTTCTTTTTGATTAACATTCTTATAAACCCCTTCCCATATCCTTCATTTTTTAAATGTCTATTTTTAATGACTACATAATATTCCATCCTATGTTATGGCAGAGTTTAGCTACCCATTTATCCTTGTTGGAAGTTTATGTTGTTTGTAACTTTTCAATATTATAAATAATGCTGACATATGCTTTTTATTTAAAGCTTTGTGTGTATTTTAGATTGTTCCTTTAGGATAAATTTCTAAATATAAAATTACTATGAGTTAAAGGATGTTAGGTCATATTTGACCCAAAGGGAAATTTAGTTTTGGAAAGAGATAGTATATTCAATTAATACATATACAAAACATATTTGACCAGAGGATTTGAAAGTTCTAATAATATGGTTGTATATTCTTGGAAACATTCTGTATCATATGTAATATCCTAAATTAGTATATTTAGAAAAACATGTCTCAAATAAGATAAGAAACATAATATAAATGGAGGAAGTTGCAGTGTTTACATTCCTAAGGTTTCAAGTGAGCCAAAAACATGTCAAAGTTCAAATCATTAATGTGATGGTTGCGCTAGGACTAAATTGTGCAGTTAAGACATCTGTTACCTTAACTGTGGAACCACCCCCACCACTTCTCATGTTAATGTAATCATAATTTAAAAATCCATATGCAAAATGAAGTAATCAAGAGTGAAGCAACACAATCTGATTCTGAAAAAGAGATAGTGGTGGATTTAGAGAGAGCTACATACAATGGACAAAGGATGAGAAGAAAAGGAAATAGATCTGAGTTCAATTAAAAAGAAATATACTGAGCCAAGAAGCTGTCAGTATATCCACACTAACTCATCTGACCTGGCAGTAATTCTGCCTGAAATGAACTGGGAGATGGTAGTGCACATTCTGTGACATGATTTGGGTCTCTGTATCTCTTACTCTTATCAAGGAGGTCAAGTCCTTCCAAAAAACAAAGAGCCAACTGAGGTATGACCATTTTAACATTTTTACTACATTTTAACTAATAATTTTCATTGAAGTTTCTGCCAACTTACGCACACTCATCAAAACTAAATATTATGTCCTTAGCTGGTTTGGTTCAGTGGATAGAGTGTTGGTCTGAGGACTGAAGGGTCCTGGGTTCGATTCCAAGGGCACATGCCAGGTTGTGGGCTCGATCCCCAACAGGGGGTGTGCAGGAGACAGCTGATCAATGATTATCTGTCATCATTGATGTTTCTATCTCTACCTCTCCCTTCCTCTCTGAAATCAATAAAAAAATTTTTTTGAAATATTATTATTTTATTATTTTCTAATTAGTAAAACAATAATACTCCTTGTTTTAATCACTGTTTCTTTGAGCTTCAACCTATTCAATTAGACGTTTATAATTTTACCTTGATAAATTGTGTCCTTTGCCTACATTCTACTGAGGTCTCAGAAGTTTTCTTTTTTATTAATTTCTATGAATATATAAATACTACAAAGGGTTAATAGTAGGGATTTTCCAATGTTTTTATTTTCCTTTGAATTTTTAAAAAATATATTTATGTTGGGAAAAATTTTAGTTGTGATGTGGATGAACTCTAAACCCTTTCCATTGTGATTTCTTCTAGTGCTTTTTCACTTAAATATTTCACATCCAGAAACAAATATTCACTAATGCTAAACTTTTATGGTTTTAGTAGAGGCCCGTTGCACAAAGATTCACGCAATAGGCCTTCCTTCTCCTGGCGGCCAGCACTGGTTTTCCTTCAGCACCTGGGACCCAAGCCTTTGGTCCAGCCACAGCTGAGAAGCCAAGCGGCCACAGCAAGGCTTCAGTCTTCAGTCTTCACTCCAACCAGAGCCTTCAGTCTTCGCTCCACGCCTGCATATGCAAATTAACCACCATCTTTGTTAGGTTAATTTGCATAGTTACTCTGATTAGCTGGTGGGCATAGTGGAGTGACACCAATTTGCATGTTTCTCTTTTATTAGTGTAGATTTTTATATTTAACCCATTAAACACTTTAGAGTTTATTTTGATTAGGGTATGAAGTGAGGATCTATTCTTTTTTTCCATAGAACCAGACAATTTCCAAACACCATTTGGTACCAGACTGAATGACTGCATTAGACCTCTTGGCTCCAAGCAATATACACATTTTTCAGATATTCATTAATTCATTCAGCTATTATTTATTGAATATATTTTATATTCCAGGTACTGTACTTAATGCTGAGAATACAACAGAAATCAAAATGTACTAAATCCTGCCCTTGGAGCTTACATTCTAGAAAGAGATAGACAACAAAAAAAACAAGTTAATATTTACTATAATGTAAGAATGGAGGGCTCTATCAAGAAAATTAAATAAGTAATGGAAATGCCATGTTGTGCTTCAAATTTCACATTTTGCGCTCCCATTTTAGTGTAGATTGTATTCTATTACAGGTAACCTTGCCCTACTCCCCTCCTTCCTCTTCCTCTTCTTTCTTAACTTCTCCATCTTCTCTTGGTTAAATGTTGCTTGGAGTAAGCAAATTGGGGCTTAGAAAGCATTCTTTTAAAACAAGAATGGGGTTATAATCACAGCATCATAGAGGTCATATAGACCAACTTCACTTCCACTGCTTCATTTGTTCCACTGTGAACAGATGCACTTGGATTTGTGATACAATAAGAGAATGAGGCCACCCCTACGGCTATATTTAGCCAACATTCAGGGAGTGACCTACATAGAATCTGTGATAGACTTTAAATCATACCTGAGTTTAAAGAGATACTCACATTCATTCAAATTCCATACACAAGTCAGACATTAACAGAGGGAGGTGGGCAGGGAAGGTTTTGGACAAGTGAGGCATCAAATCAGCATTGAGTGAAGGCTCATTTCCAGGCCTTTGTTCAAGCTAGTCCCTCTGCCTAAAATATCCTTCCCCAAATCCACTTACCAAATTATAAACTTGTCCCCTGGTTTACATCCTTCAGTCAATATTAACTCATCCTTCCCCCATATCTCATAGAATTTTACCAGTGCTTCAGTTGTAATCCTTCCAACAGTCTATCTTGTATGTATTTACCAGGACGCTTAAAAATCAGTGAGAATGGCCCTAGCCAATTTGGCTCAATGGATAGAGTGTCAGCCTGCAGACCAAAGAGTCTCAGGTTTGATTCCAGTCAAGGGTCCGTCCCTCAGTTGTAGGCTTCTCCTTGGCCTGGGCCCTGGTTGGGGAGGGCGTGCATGAAGCAACCAATCAATGTGTTTCTCTCACATCAATATTTCTCTCTGTCTTTCCCTCTCTTCCACTCTTTCTTAAAAAATCAATGGAAAAATATCCTCGGGTGAGGATTAAAAAAAAAATCTGGGGGCTTGCCTGGGGTGGGAATGGCTGGGGGTAGGTGGGAAAAAGAAGACAAATGTAAAACTTTAGACAATAAAAAATAAATCAATGAGCATGTCTGTTCCATTTGTTTTATCTCCCATTAAGCCAAGCAGTAGACTTTGCACATAGTAATTATCTATATATATAAAAGCCTAAACAACTGTCTGACCAGTAGGTATGACGCACAATGACCACCAGGGGGCAGACGCTCCAACCGGTAGCTATGATGTGCACTGACCACCACGGGGCAGATGCTCAACACAGGAGCTGCTGATTTGAGGTGACTTGGCAGCTGCGGTTCTCAGGTGATGTACCCGGAACCAGAGAGGAAGGAACCCGATTCCGAGGTGCATCACCCGAGAACTGCCCTCTCGCAATCTGCAACCCCTGTGAGACCCCTCAGAGGATGTCAGGAGAGACATTTCAGCCCGATCCCCGCAGGCCAGGCCAAGGGACCCCACCGGTGCACAGGTTTCCCTAGCTGCTTTTACGTTACAAATTATGTCAGAATAAACTTCTGTATTTTTAAGGACAGAAATTTACTTTAAATTTAAAGTTGAAAATAGAAGCCAAATAAATACTATTCAGATAACCAAAGTAGTCAAATGTGACCCTGATGGCAGATATATTACAAAGTGCTTTCCACAACTTTCATCTTCCTTGTAAATTAAATTATCCCCATTGTTTAAAGGACCTTCAATTTTTCTCTATCGCCATATTTTAGCATTTGCAATATTAACGCCTTTTCGATTCTCAGTTCTCCCTGCTAAAATAGGAAGCTAAGAAAAATAGATCTTGCTCTCTCTTCCCCTCTGATGGAAATGTTATTGCACGGTGTACTGGGCATAGTGATGGTGGCAGCAGGCAAGCAAAGCAGAGTTGATGTGGGAGTGGTGGTGCTGTATTTTATAAGCTGGATTAAGTTGTCCTTTAATAATCGGTTTTCTCAAAAGTGCAGTGGGAATGGTGCTCTCTACCCTGCCTATCTAAATATAATGAACTTGTTAAGTGAAAAAATATGATATATGTGGAAGCATTTGTGAGCACTTAAAAAAACTATACATACAGAACAGTCATCACTATAACACATAGGATTGTTCAAAAGAATCTATTTGTCTTTACCTGGTAAATTTGTGTGGAAGGATTATTCATCGGCATATGTTCATTCTCTCCTGTAGGGAGAAAGAGCTTTGTTCAGTCAGCGTTACTCATTCTGTCCCTGTCCTCTTTAGACACATGCAGAGAATAAGGGGATTTATAGGACCCTAGATCTGTGCCGGCAGGACAATGTTTCAACAAGAACAAAGCATAAAATTGTATAGGTGACTTTATATTCACATCCTAATGGCCAGACCAGACCTACCTGATAAAACTCCTGTAGTAGAAAACCATGTTGTACTGGAATGAGGATGTTTCTCAACCAAATTGGAATGATTAACAATCACTAATTACCAGAAGTGATTGCCCATGAAGGGTCTCACTTGTGTTCTTGGTGCTGACTACAATTTAACTGAGGGGTTAGTTCTGTAAGTCAAGAAGACTGCTGGTCACCAGGCACCTATCCAGTTGTCCCTCTATTGTTCTTGGGGGCCTGTATAAAATATCCTGACTTTTCCTGCCTTTGATCCTTGCAAAACTTCTGAACTCTGCCTTTTTGTCACTGTCCAGATCAGCTAAGTGAATTTTGCTGTCCTCCTAGGCAAGAGGATAGAAGGGAATTGCCGATGGAAAAGGTCTGGTAAGGATGGAGGCAAAAAGAAAATAGTCTTGGCAACACTAGAGACTGAAACACAAATGATGTAAGTAGGTTATAAAAACCATTTAAAACCTAGGGAGAAAAAATATTGGCCTAAAATACACCTTTCAGAATCACACTGGTTGGCCGTGAAGATGAGGCAATCCATGTGAAACATGCAGCTCCTTGCTCATCCATTTAACTACATCTCCATTGTGTCACATTGTATGAATCAAGCAGTTTATACATGCAACCTCTGGTTGCAAACATTTGGTTATGTGGATGTGTATACTCTTCTCCTAAGACATGCTGGTACAAGAAATCCTTCTTAGAGGAACAGCCATAGTATGTCAGTTCATAAGTAATACATAGCCTCAGCCCAGAACGTAATGCACACAGGGGGCTGTCCCTATAAAATCCAGATGGTTTGAGATTACCCAAACGCCCAAAATATGCCCAAGTAAAGATTCCTTAGCCCATTTTATGTCCCAACAGCCTAGTTTCATGGCAAGAACCAGAACTTGGGAACAGACCAATCTCCCAGATTGAACTTTGACATTTCGTGATTGTAGCCTGAATTCTCTCTATGACTGTTTTCTCATTTGATAACAGAACCTACTTCTATAATGTTGATTCTGTGTGGTAAGATTAAAAGAGAAAGCCTTACATTTTTAGGCTAGCATACAAGGTGTTAGATGTCTATTAGTTGAATGTGTACCTTGGCCTTATTGAGCAGGTTATTCTGAGGCAGTTCTAAATTTATTGCTAAGAAAAATTAGATAACCGCTCAAAAGTATATAAATAGCATTTTCTGTTTCTCCAGCGCCAAGTCTATGCTCTTTGTGGTTATTATGATAAGAAAAAGAGAATAGTAAAATGAACATACTATCATGTTTTGAGAAAACAGAAAGACAAATACTACAACTCATATTTCTTAAATCCCGAGCCCTAAAGCAAGACATATAAAATATCTAACCTTGCTTTGTTTTGGTTTTTTCCATGGTGCCTGTTGCTTCTCTCCTCCAACTTATTCTTCAACATTGCATCTTCATTGTCCCTGGATCAAGCCATCCCCTCTTCCCTGGACCTGTCAATTGAAATCAAGAGTGAGGGATAGCAGGTAGAACTGGTGAAGTAACTGGACTTACTTCATGTGTTAACGTGAAATGAACACAACTATTAGAGGCAACTTGAGGTGAGGTTTATGCAATTTCAGAAGAGTGAAAATACTTAGCATAAAACTTAAAGATAAATCTTTTGTGAATAAGTATGAAATTCATTAGTTAATATTATACTAGTTTTTGATATGGTGCATTCTTGTTTGGATAAAATCAATTAATTTAGACCCATTGATTTTATTAGGAGGTTATAGTTTAGGGAAGTTATCTAAAGAAGAAAAACCTTGAGCAGGTATGAAGGCCAAAACATCTGTTTCTATTTCATTAAACAGTAACTTCCTTGGTGACCTGATCCACACATTCAACATCTCGTAGGCTCCTTTACATCCAGATGCTTCTCAAATGTGGCCTCTTTGTAGTGACCACCAGTCATGAAGCTGCAAGTTCATGAGGTTTGATCAGATGCCTCCCACTATAGAGGCTGAAAGTGCCAGGTTTTTCCAGCCCGCCTTGCAGCTAAGGCGTGATGGACACATGACCTAGGACAGTGATGGCGAACCTTTTGAGCTCAGTGTGTCAGCATTTTGAAAAACCCTAACTTAACTCTGGTGCCGTGTCACATATAGAAATTTTTTGATATTTGCAACCATAGTAAAACAAAGATATATATTTTTGATATTTATTTTATATATTTAAATGCCATTTAACAAAGAAAAATCAACCAAAAAATTGAGTTCGCGTGTCACCTCTGACACGTGTGTCATAGGTTCGCCATCACTGACCTAGGATATTGTCACTCTGATTGACAGTTGCAGGATTTCCTAAGGCACATATACTTGATAGACTTTTTATTTTCTAAAAAATACAAAAAGTTGCTAATACAGTTTAGGTGACTCAATCTGCTGCTTTTGGTGGTTTCCTCACTAGAACAAGTGTACTATATGATTTGGGGCATCGTTGCCTGCCACATAATCCCAAACTTGGTTCATAAGTCTACCAGCCATTTTAAATATCCTTTCAACAAATTCCCTTGCTGCTAAAATCAGCCAGAGTTGTTTTCTGTTGCTTGCAACTAACAAACCTTATTGAAACCATCAGAATATAAAGGGTGTCCCAAAATTCACGCAAGAATTTTGATAGAAAACACAGGCTTATAATTAAAAATTGTAAATTTTTTATTGATCAAGTATACAGTATAGGGTTATGTATGGAATAGCATATTGGATAAATGGATTATCATGTCGCAATAGCAAGTACCATTAACTGTTATTGCCTTAGCAGCCGCATTTTCAAAGAAGAATGGTCCAATGATGCCTCCAGCCCAAAATCCTCACCCAACAGTAACACGTTGTTGATGCATTTGTTTCTCAACAATCACTCGTAGATTTTCTGAACCCCAAATGCGACAAGTTTGTCGATTAACCAAGCCATCAAGATGAAAATGAGCCTCATCGAAATTCAGCCACATTTATGCAAAACAATCATGGAAAATTTCAACAAAAGAGTGCATATGTGCCAGCAAAGCTGTGGAGGCCATTTACCCGATATGCTATTCTATACATAACCCTATACTGTATACTTTATGAATCAATAAAAAATGTATAATTTTTAATTATAAACCTGTGTTTTCTTCTTGCGTGAATTTTGGGACACCCTTTATTAACACTATCCAAGCCCTAGCCGGTTCAGCTCAGTGGATAGAGCATCGGCCTGTGGACTACAGGGTCTCAGGTTCAATTCCGGTCAAGGGCACATGCCCAAGTTGCAGGCTTGATCCCCAGTAAGCAGCCAATCAATGATTCCCTCTCATCATTGATGTTTCTATCTCTCCCTCTCCCTTCCTCCCTGAAATCAATAAAACATTTTTAATGCTATCCAAGACTGAAAAAAAATACAAATTAAAACTTGGTTCACACTCTAGAAAAGATATATCTATAGTGCCAAATGTAGATCAGTAGTTGTGTAGGGCAAGAAGTGGGGTTTAGCTAGGAAAAGATACAGAGAATTTTTTAGGGTGATAGAAATGTTTTACTTAATTATGGTAGTGGTTATATAGATGCATAAATATATCAAATGTACATTTTAATTGAGTGTATTTATCCTATGAAAGTTAATACCACAGAAAGTAGAATTAAAACTTTTCATTCACGTATTGAGTTCTTTAAAGCAAAATAATAAGTTGGCAGGGGCGGGAGGGTACATATAGATGAAAAAGCATTGATCAACAACTCCATAGTTATAGATGAGGGATATAAAGAAAGTCAAGGCTACCCTGGCCGGGTAGCACAGTTGGTTAGAGCAGTGGTCAGCAAACTGTGGCTCGCGAGCCACATATGGCTCTTTGGCCCCTTGAGTGTGGCCATGAAGTTTTAATCGCACTGTACGTGCGCGCCCACACATGGTATTTTGTGGAAGAGCCACACTCAAGGGGCTGCAGTTTGCCGACCACTGGGTTAGAGCATTGTCCTAATACACCAAGGTTGCAAGTTCAATCCCCATCAGGGCACACATAAGAATTAAT
>NW_006285248.1:1160596-1184645 GCF_000327345.1 Myotis davidii | reverse complement strand
CAGGAAAGTTATGTCAAGTTAGAGCATCGTCCCTAGCTATATAAATATCTTTCACAGCTGATGTAAGCATTACTAAGATGAAAACTTTCTTCTCCTTAGCAATTGATCATTTATTTGTATCTAATGCATTTCATGATTAATATAATTAATTCATAGAATGTTAGAGCCAAAGGCCCTAATAAAATTATTTCATTTCACTTCTTTATTTATAGATGAAGCAACTAGGGCCTGGAAGGGGGAAGAGACATGACCTGCCTACAAAGCCACACTGCTTCAAAAATTATTGTTAAAACTGATTTCACTTACTCTTTGAGGAAAAAAATCTTGAAATACGTAAAGCCATATTTTTATGGATAATTATTTTGTAAGCATTTAGTTATCTATTCTACAACTAATTGAAAATAAACCAAAAATCCCTTCATATCTATATAATAAAAGCCCAAGCAACCATTACGGCAGAATGACCAGAACAACCGGTCGCTATGATGTGCACTGATCACCAGGGGGGCAGATGCTCAACACAGGAGCTGCCCCCTGGTGGTCACTGCACTCTCACATGGGGAGTGCCACTCAACCAGATGCCAGGCTCACAACTGGCAAGTGCAGCGGTGGTGGCAGGAGCCTCTCCCGCCTCTGCAGCAGCGCTAAGGAGCAGCAAGCTGAGCAGTAAGGAGCAGCAAGCAGGTGGGTGGTAAGGAGTGAGGGGGCCCAGACTGCAAGAGGGATGTGCAACTTCTGGCTTAGGCCTGATCCCTGGGGGGAATGGGCTTAAGCTTGTAGACAGACATTCCCCGAGGGGTCCCGGACTGCAAGAGGGCACAGGCCGGGCTGACGGACCCCCTACAACCCACCCCCAGTGCAGAAATTTTGTGCACCAGACCTCTAGTATTAGATAAAATGTAACCACACAGTTTCAGAGCTAGGACATCATCAAGCTCACATACAGGGTGTCCAAAAAAATGTATACATACTTTAAGAGCTGATAGCTCAATTTTAAAAATGAAATGTTATTTAATAAACACTAATTTTATAATTATTCAAAGTATGTGTCTACATTTTGGGGAGACACTCTATATATACATACTAGAGGCCCAGTGCACAAATTTGTGTACAGGTGGAGTCCCTCAGCCTGGCTGGCAATCGGGGCTGATCAAGGCCAACTCACCCAGTCCCGATCGGGGCCGATGGGGCCGGCCAGCCGAGAGGAAGGACCGCAAAAGGTTGGCTGGCCATGGGAGGTTGGCTGTGGCTGTGGGAATGCACTGACCACCAGGGGGCAGCTTCTGCATTGAGGTCTGCCCCCTGGTGGTCAGTGCATGTCATAGCTACTGGCCGGTTGTCCAGTTGTCCGGTTGTAACGGTCACTTAGGTTTTTATATATAGACTAGAGGCCCAGTGCATGAAAATTCATGCATTGGAGGAGAGCGTCCCTAGCCTGGCCTGCCCCCTGTCACAGTCTGGGAGTCCTCAGGGGAGGGAGGCGACCCGGTGATCAGGGGAAGGCGATGCCCCCATCACACCTCTGCTACTGCCACTACCTGCAGCACAAGCCTCGGCCAGCCCTGGGCGGCTGGGCAGCTGCCATCCAAGGCTTGCCTGCGCCTCGACCGGCCCTATTTGCCTGAGCCTCAGTCAGTGGGGGTGCAGGAGGACCAAAGGCCCCCAGCGGGGCTGAGGACTGGATGCCGCCATTGTGGCTGTGGGCACCGCCATTTGTGAAGGTGTGATGGTCAATTAGCATATTCCCTCTTTATTATATAGGAAGGATGGTCTATATACACTGATTTCAAGACATAATAAAAAGTATATGGTTAACAAAAAATGAATTTGAATTTTTATTTTATTTAATTACAAAACGGAAGAAAACTACATTAGAGAAAATTTGGAAAATCTAGAGGAATGAAACAACTATAATGCCTTTATTTAGACAACTGTCGTGATAATTTTGTTGTACTGCCTGCCAATCTTTTTTCTCTTGAATATTTTATATGATTGTTGATTAAGCCTACCTATAATTTTGCTTTTACTTTTCCACGGACATTATAGCATAAGCAATTTACTTTCTTAAAAATCTGATTATGATTACTCATGTTATTTTTTTTGTGTGTGGCCATTTGAGCAGAGGTACAAGTATTCCTCACTACTCCCAATCAATGTTAACTATCTGCTGGTGTCCTTCCATTCCTTTATCTTCATATAATCACATACAAACATATATACAGAACAAAAACTAAAAGCATTTTCCTTAAAAACAGGAACAAGACAAGGACATCCACTTTCACCACTCATATTCAGCATAGTACTGGAAGTCCTAGCCACAGCAATCAGACAAGAAGAAGAGATAAAGGGCATCCAAATTGGAAAGGAGAAAGTAAAACTATCATTATTCACAGATGACATGAAAGCCCTAGCCGATTTGGCTGTGGATAGAGCATCAACCTGCAGACTAAAGGGTTCCAGGTTCAATTCCGATCAAGGGCACATGCCCAAGTTGGGGGCTCGATCCCAAGTAGGGGGCGTGCAGAAGGCAGCCTATCAAGTATTCTCTTTCATCATTGATGTTTCTCTCACTCCCTCTCTCTTCCGCTCTGAAATCCTCCTTCTCCTCCTCCTCTTCTTATTGATTTCAGAGAGGTAGAGAGAGGGAGAGGAGGAGATAAATTTTAAAAAGAGAGAGAGAGAGAGAGAGAGAGAGAGAGAGCCAGAGAAGGAGGAGGAGGAGGAGTACGCCACATATACCATGTTCATGGATTGGAAGAATTAACATAATTAAAATGTCTATACTACCCAAAGCAATCTACAGATTCAACACAATCCCTATTAAAATACCAATGGCATACTTCAAAGAGCTAGAACAAATACTCCAAAAATTTATATGGAGCCATAAAAGACCCCAAACTGTAGCAATTTTGAGAAAGAAGAACAAAGTAGGAGGGATCACAATACTAGATATCAAACTATACTACAAAGCCATTATAACTGAAACATCCTGGTACTGGCACAAGAGCAGGCATATAGACCAATAGATAAGAACAGAGACCCCAGAAATTGACCCAAACCATTATGGTCAATTAATATTTGACAAAGGAGGCAAGAATATAAAGTGGAGTAAAGATAGCCTCTTCAACAAATAGTGCTGGGAAAACTGGACAGACACATGCAAAAAGATGAAACTAGACCATCAATTTACACCATACATAAGAATAAACCCAAGGTGGGTAAAAGACTTAATGTAAGGCATGAAACCATAAAAATCTTAGCGGAGAACATAGGCAGTAAAATCTCAGACATCTCACACAGCAATATGTTTATGGATACATCTCCTAGGGCAAAGGACCCTAAGGAGAAAATAAACAAATGGGACTACATCAAAATAAAAAGCTTCTACACAGCAAAAGAAACCACCACCAAATTGAAGGGAACCCACTGAATGGGAGAACATATTTGCCAATGACATTTCTGATAAGGGGTTAATATCCAAAATATATAAAGTGTTCATACAACTCAACAAAAAGAAGACAAATAATCCAATTTAAAAATGGGCAGAAGACCTGAATAGACATTTCTCCAGAAACAACATACAAATGGCCAAGAGACACATGAAAAAATGCTCAGTCACTAATCATCAGAGAAAAGCAAATTAAAACCGCAATGAGATATCACCTCATACCTGTCAGAATGGCTATCATCAAAATGGTGAGGATGTGGAGAAAAGGGAACATTAGTTCACTACTGGTGGAAATGCAGATTGGTGCAGCCGCTATGGAAAACAGTATGGAGTTTCCTCCGGAAATTAAAAATGAAACTTCCGTTTGACCCAGTGGTCCCACAAACTCCAAAACACCAATCAGAATATATGCACCCCTGTGTTCATAGCAGCACAATTTATAATAGCTAAGATTTGGAAACAGCCCAAGTGCCCATCAGTAGATGAATGGATAAAAAAGCTGTGGGACATTTGCACTATGAAATACTATGCAGCTGTATAAAAGAGGAATCTCTTACCCTTTGGGACAGCATGGAAAATATTATGCTAAATGAAATAAGCCAAACTGAGAAGGACAAATACCACATGATCTCACTTATTTGTGGAATCTAATGAGCAAAATGAATTGACCAACAAAATAAGATCTGAAGCAGGGAGGCATGGAACAGACTGATATACCTCAATGTGGGGTGGGAGGACTAGAAGAGATAAACCAAAGAACTTATGTACTTATATGCACAGCCCATGGACACGGGCAGTAGGGTAGTGAAGACCTGGGGGAATGGGTAGGGGCTGGGAGCAGGGAGGTAAAGGGGGCGGGGGGAATTGAAGATATCTATAATATTATCAACAATAAAAATATTTTTTTAAAAAAAGGTAATAGAGCATAGCTATGAAAACATTTGGTCCTGGTGCCTTATTAGAAAAGGTAGACTGGCCAAAGCCGGTTTGGCTCAGTGGATAGAGCGTCGGCCTGAGGACTGGTGGTCCGGGGTTCGATTCCAGTCAAGGGCATGTACCTTGGTTGCGGGCACATCCCCGGTGGGAGATGTGCAGGAGGCAGCTGACTGATGTTTCTAACTATCTCTCTCTCCCTTCCTCTCTGTAAAAAATCAGTAAAATATATTTAAAAAAAAAGAAAGAAAGAAAGAAAAGGTAGACTGATCTTTAAGTTCGTTTCAATTTCTTCAAAGATAATTGATCTACTCAACTTTTCTAATTTTGTGATTTATATTTTCCTAGGAAACCATGTATTTCCTTAAGTTTGTGTACAAATCTGTTAATAGAGCATAATCAGCTCTCCGTGCACTATACCAGGAATGGTAGAGAGGGAATTGACCTTTACTGAACAGCTGCTGTGTGCCCAGCGCTGCACTTCATATTTTATTTATATTGTCACATTTAATTGACCCCATATATTGACCCTGTTTAGTATGTATTGTTATCATTTTATAGATGAAAATCTTGAGGCTTAGGAGAATGAGGCAGTAATATGCCCAGGATCACGGAAAAGAAAAGGCAGAGGGAGCCAGAATTGAACTCAGGTCTCGTGATTTCAGAACTGGTGTTTTTATCACTCCTGGCTTTCTCCATATAGTTGCACAATTATTATACTTAATTAGTGAAAAATAGTGGTTTGAAGAAATTTGTCACTTTTTCTTCCCTAATTTTTGAATATTCGGACAGTTTTCTGTTTTTCAGTTTTATATTCTGTTTTGAATATAAAAAGATATATAGCTTTTCCCCTCATATTTAAGACATTTTTTCCTTAGGCTAGGTTTCCAGATGAGAATTACTTGTTTGAAGAGTATGATCATATTAATAAGTAATATATACTGAAAGGTACATTTTAAAAGGGAGAATAACAAAAGAGCCTTATTACATGATGAAATCCCCTGTGAGATCTTACTTGTAGTCCGCGCTTTATTTTCATGGAAATCCCTCACTCTCTGAGCCCAGTAATTCTTTCCTCTGCCCTTCATAGACCTTCAATCACTGCCTACCTTTGCATAAGTAACCGTCAGATGCTACCATATTTCTCCCATCAAGTTAATATGGCCCCAATTTCTTCCCCAGCCCTCCTTTCTTTCCAACTCCACAATAGCGGTGTTATCCTCTAAACACACCCATCTGGGCCTGGGCAGACCCTTGGGAAAGTACTATTACATTCTTAGAAAAAGCCTGTTAGTCTCTAAGCTGTGCCCAATCATTACAGTGGTTTTCAGTCTGTACTCTTTAAAGCCCTCGGGCTCTTTTTGAGCCTGCCTTGGGAGCAGAGAGAAAGCCACCCAGCTCGAGGAGTTCTGGGCCTCCCTCTCTATCCCACCCAACCAGAGTCTCACTGCTCTTGTCTGTTTCACATTCTGTAGCTTTTGGGGAAAGATTTCCTTTTAAAATAAGTTGCTGCTGCTGCTTAAAAAACAAAGGCTCTAAAATTATTGCAATAGAGAAATAGGGATGTTGAAACAATAACCTAAGAAGTTATAACCACGTTTTTATATAATTAATTCAAATAATAAAGTTAATAGAAACCTAAAGAATATGGGAAAATTTCCTGACCCTCCCCCATGCTGACCTAGAATGTATACCTCACGCACACATACACGGATAAGACCACGGGAGCTTAGGATTGTTATTACTTTCCAATTACTGCTGTGACAGAAAAGGAAAGTCTGGCACTTTGGGGAATTGAAATTAATTGAAAGCAGACTTGAGTTAATTTCCATTTCAGTGTCCTTTATTGAATGGGTCTTTAGTGCACATTTCTAATTTAGTAGAATGAGAACTTTTTATGTTGGGGGGAGGATAATGAGGAAATATTTTCCCCTGAAGCTAATTCATCAGGACAAATCCTGCAAATATTTTCACAGTGGAGAGTCTGTAAGTTCCTTATGGTATAGAAAAATGTTTTTAAAATATACTAAAAGGGTTGTTGTTGTTTTTATACAGACAAAAAGCGACATATATTTCATGAAATAGCATATTTCATGACCTTGTTTTGTACCTGTGCTATAGTTTTCAAAGTACACTTGTATACATTACCTCACCTCTTCACTGCAGCTGTGCTGCCCAGTGGGCAGGGCATGTCACCATTCACTTTATATGGAAGGAAATTACTTTGAACAATGATTTACCCAGTTACATAGCAAGTAGTTCCAAGTAAGACCATTATTTTTTTATTATTCTATTTATTTAAATAAATTGCTTCATGTCATAGGACTCCAAAGCACCATCACATAAGGAACCACTTTTATTGTCATTTAAAATATATCAATTCCTGCCATAGCTGGTTTGGCTCAGTGGATAGAGTGTCAGCCTATGGGTTGAAGGGTCCTGGATTCGATTCCAGCCAAGGCACATTGCCAGGTTGCAGGCTTGATCCCCAGTAGGGGGTGTGCTGGAGGCAGCCGATCGGTGATTCTGTCTCATCATTGGTGTTTCTATCTCTCCCTCTCCCTTCCTCGCTGAAATCAATATCCTATATAATAAAAGCCTAATATGCTAAGTATCCAGTTGTCTGGTCAGCCATTCAACCAATCAAAGCGTAATATGCTAATGATATGCTAAGGCCACTCAACTGCTCGCTATGACGTGCACCGACCACTAGGGGCAGACAGTCAACCAGTTGCTATGACGTGCACTGACCACCAGGGGTAGACGCTCTGACTGGTAGGTTAGCTTGCTGCTCGGGTCTGGCTGATTGGGACTGAGCCAGATGGGCCAGACATGCCCTGGAGCCTCCTGCAGTCCCTCCCTGGCTGGCCAACCTCCCGCATCCCTCCCCAGCCCCAATCATGCACCAGTGGGGTCCCTTAGCCTGGCCTGCACCCTGTTGCAATCCGGGACCCCTTGGGGGATGTCAGAGAGCCAGTTTCGGCCCCACTGGTGCATGAATTCGTGCACCGGGCCTCTAGTATGTGAGTGTGTGTGTGTGTGTGTGTGTGTGTGTGTATTCATTCCTGTGTTGGCTGTGATAGCTATTTGAAAAGAACAAGTGAATTGATAAAATGAGAAAAACTCTGGCAAGTCTGAGGAGAGAGGGAGATTGAGAGGACGAGAAAGAGCACAAAATTGTACAAAAAGAGATGTAACCACAAATTCACAGGCTATGAAATTTTACTTTAAAAAATTCTACTCATAACTTATTGCCAATAATTTTTTTATTCCTCACCTGAGGACACACTCAACACACACACACACATCTCCCAAACCACAATGTCTTCTTTTTATTGATATTAGAGAGAGGAAAAGAGAGAGAGAGAGAGAGAAACATTGATGTGAGAGCGAAACATCGATCAGTTGCCTCCTGCACACTCCCCAAGTGGAGTGTATGGGAGGAGCTCCAACCAGCTGAGCCATATCAGCCAGGGCTGCCAATAACTTTTTAAAGCTAGATGAAATGGGAAATTTTTTTTAGGATAACACAAATTGATGAGTTCTGTTTTAACAACTGGAATTTAACTAGAATAACTATCTATAGAATATATTGAAAGGGATGTGTCAAATGTCTACCCCCAAAATAAGAAATAACCCAGGATAATAAAGTAGGAAGTTTCTATCAATAACAATGACTCTATTGTTATTTAATTCATGTCTCAAAATAGGGTATATGTAAATTTTACTAAATCTACACTATGAGGTTCTGGTACCAAATCTACTCTAAATAGCCTAAATATAGAAATATTCTAAATAAAATCTCAGAAAACACAAATATAATACCATGATCAGTAGAGTTTCAGAATATAAAAATGGCTTGATACTTATAAATTTATTAATATAATTCCTTAATCAGCATAATGCAGGAAAACAAAAAGCACAGTGTGACAGTTAGAAGCAATATGATAAGGAGATAAATTTCACAATACATAGGCATGTATGTAAGTGTTTAAAATAAGGACACCTCAATGATAATGTAACTTTTTATACCCACTTCCAAATAAATGTACAATCAAATCACCCTTGAATACACAATAATTTAAAACTGGCAAAGGCAATAAATTAAAGAATGAAATAAGGTCTGTGCCATGAGACATCCTACCAGCGGTTGCCAACCAGTGGTTCGCAAGGTCCGAAAGGCTGGCGACCGCTGTTTTAAGGAAACCTTTGGAGCAGCGGTCGTCAATTGATGGTCCAAGAACCACTGGTGGTCTGTGAGGTCTGAAAGGTAACCTCTGTAAACAATAACTGTAAACAATCACTGGCAACCACTGTAAACAATAACTACTCTTAATTTGAAAATGGACCTTGGTCCTCTTCCTTGACCTTTTCTCAAATATGATTATTGCTAGAAGATGGTTGGCCCCTGCCACTGAACCAGGCCATAAGGCCACCATCCCAGTCGCATCCCATCCTTAGTTAACTGCCTAAATGCTAGTTCCCTCACCAGACTGTGAGCCACTCGGGAGCAGAGGGGTCTTTTATTCATTTTTGTATCCCCAGCTCCTAATACCATTCTGGGCTTGGGTTCAACAAGTATTTGTGGTAAATAGCCCACGGCCTATGCACTATTGATAGTAGTCAGCAATGTTCTCTTACCAGTGGAAGTAATTGAATTCTCATTTGATGGACAGCAAAAGAAACACATTTTTTTTACCACATGGGCTTCACATAAGAAAAAAAAGGAGTGGGGAAATATAGAAACAGTTTATAGCCCAGAGATGATTTTTGTTAGGGGGAAAAACACCATTCTATTTTATTATATCAAGTAAAGTTTCACTGGCAGAAATATACCCCCTGCCCACCACTAGGCTTGAAGACCCAGAGAGAGCAGGATTTCCTATTGAATGGTACCACACCAAATCTAATTGTAACTGATGTGCCACCATTGCCAACAACCTGAGTGCCCAGAGCCAGTGAGAAGAGGGCAAAGCACACAGAGTAGCAGTTCCGTAGCTCAGCAGACAGCAAGGTTCTTTATGTCAACATATGGAATGACAGAGTTCCCCCTACCTCCACTCCACTGGCATGTTAATTTTTTTTATTGTTACCTAACTAGAGGCCCAGTGCACGAAAATTCATGCAAGAGTAGGCCTTCCTTCCCCCAGCTGCTGGCACCGGCTTCCCTCTGGCACCTGGGACCCGGACTTCCCTCCTCAGGCTGCCCAGGACCCAGGCCGGCTTCACTTCGGCCCAGCTTTGTCAGGAAGGATGTCTGGTCTAATTAGCATATTACCCTTTTATTATTATAGATAATGTCAATAGGATAGAGTAATTTGGTTGAATTGCTATGTGTCAACATCAATCAGAAAAAAAAAGAACACGTTATTACACATAAAAAACAACCCAATGTCTAGAGATAATTGTTTTAAATTTAAAAATTCTTCATTTTAGACATCAAAATGTATCAAAAGTTTCAGACCATATTACTTCCAGGGGCTCTTCCAACTTGTTGCATCGATGTGCATCCTAAATGTGTCAGAACCTGATTTGTGAGCCTGAATGCTTTGTGAGCAATAGGTCTGGTTGGTCTAATGTGCCCAAACTCTCTTCTTATGCTGGTTGGACTTGCTTTCATTTCAGCCTTTCAAATAGGTTCTCTCCCTGGATTCATCTGAGTGAAAGATAAGAGCCTCTCGAGACACTCCGTGCACAGCGTTGCCCCAATATAAGGTCAATACCTATTTCCCCCTGAAACGTGCCTGTCACTCTGTTTTCACTAGGCCAGCGCTCAGTGGAAGAGGGAAGACAGTGAAAGGCAAGAGAGGCTCCCGAGAGACTTGTGAAGGAGAAAAGCCCTGAGCTCCAGAAAAAGCTTCCTGCACCCCTAGGGGGACCCCAACTTGCAGAGAGGGTACAGCAACGTGGTAAAACCTTAACTAGTCCTCGGGAGGAGCTCCTGCTGCAGCAGCACAGGCAACTGCAAGACTCGCAAGATCGGAATCAGGAAGCTGAGTTAGTAGTACCGTGAAATAGATCACTAGTCATCAAAGCCTTTTGTAGGTGAGAGGGGAAACCAGGTTACTGCTGTCTCCTGGGAGAATTTTTTTCACAGTTCAGATGAATCCAATTTGGATCTGCCTTTGGCACTTTCAGTCTGCAGAATTATTGTAATTTCTCACTACCTCCCAGTGAACAAAGACTCCAGGAGTTGGGAATCATAGACAAACCCTGCAAATCTATAAGCTCAGTCAGAAGAATAGCCCATAGCCTATGCACCGTTGACAGTGGTCAGCAATGTTCTTACTAGTAAAACATCAGCATTCTCCCTGTGTAAGTAGTTTACCCAAAGGCCTAGAAATTCTAAATTAGCTGATTTTGTTACAGCTAATGGCTGGACTAGCTGAACCTACTTAATTTGTTCCCCTGTTTCATAGTATTCCAAATAAAACTCTACAATAGTTAGCATATATCATATAGACCTGTAGGTGATCACAGTTCGTGCATCTCATCCAAACCTTGCCTCTCTACATTTGTTCCTCCCATCCTCTGCGCCTCAGATGTCTTTCCTTGCCTAATGAAATATTTCTCACCCTTCAAGGCTCAGTTCAGTCACCTCCTTCTCTACGAAGCCTTTCCTATCCTCCAAGTCATCATTAGTCATCCCTTTCCTACTACATTCTCTACCATACTTTTGGTAGTTCTCCCTCCTGGGAATTATAGGCATGAGAACTTTGAGAACGTTTTGTAGTGGACACTTAACACAAGTTTGAGTTTAATCAAATTCCAAAGATTGTTTATGGTTAATGATTTCTTTCCTTAAAGAAAACAATAGGGAGAGGCTGTATAGTAAAAGGCTACATATTTTTAGCTGTAAGATAACTAAGGTCTGAGGATCTAATATATAACATGGTGACTAGAGTTGATAAGACTACATTGTATAATTGAAATTGAAAGTTCTCTCTTAAGTAGAACTTAAATGTTCTCACCTCTCAAAAATAAAAGTAAATATGTGAGGTGATGGATGTGTTAATTAACTTGATGGGGGAGGGTCCTTTCACAATGTATATCAAATCATCACATTGCACGCTTTAAATATCTTAAAACTTTATATGTCAGTTATGCTTCAATACATTTGGAGAAAAAGGAAAACAACACAGAACTTTAGTCATATTAACATTTTTAATGAGCTAGAAAAGGCAAACAGGGAAAAGTAATGCCATTGCCCCTAAATTTTAAATTTTGTTTTAATACAAATTCACTATCTAAACATATAGACTGAGAAACCTGGAGTACTACTACCCTTCAGCAAAGACCAAATGCTTCTATGTATAAATTTTTTTTATGATACATCATACAAAATTGCATATACACTATATGTACAAGTTCAGTCTTCAAAGCCTTTATAGTACCTGATACGTACAATTTTTAAATGAATAATAAATATTACAAAGTAAAATACCCTTGAGATTTTATAGTCTTGCCTCAGTTGTGAAGCCACTGCCAAGAAGCGGGCGAGACTAATGCTGGATTTTTAGTTAGGTATATTAGGTTAAGTATGGCCAAATAAAAATGAACCAGCTATGACATTACTTGTATGCCTTACTTTAAACTACATCATTTTAAAACCTAATTTACAAAAATAATTATAAAAGCAATACCTGCTCAGTGTAGAAATATTGAGAACCTAACCCATTTCCCCCTCTTCCTCCTTCCTACTCTTTGCAGGTAGAATAGTCACTGGGAAACCATACAGTCCATCAGAAGTTACTGGAGGACAGCAGAGGGCATGGGGTGTGCAGATCAGAAGTGAGTGATACACCCCGAGTGACTGACACTGGCCTGATTGTGCATGGGACACTGCATGGGGTGACGGGTGTGCACCTGTATTTTATCTTACAAAGACAGTTTCAGAGCTTTATTCTCCCAATCTCCTTTGTAAAAGCAGTGACCTTCTAATAGATTCCAT
Organism: Myotis davidii; assembly: GCF_000327345.1. Classification (NCBI taxonomy): domain Eukaryota; kingdom Metazoa; phylum Chordata; class Mammalia; order Chiroptera; family Vespertilionidae; genus Myotis; species Myotis davidii. The sequence goes on along the minus strand of NW_006285248.1, from coordinate 1,172,313 downwards.
CTGATTTTTAGCAACATATCTTTTTAACAACGTATTTTATCAATGATCCTCCAACAAATCTGAATTAAATGGTCTTATCTCTGTTCTATTTCTTATTCTATCATCCATAGTATCATTTCCACTATCATTTAGTTAGTCTTGCATTAATTTTAGACTTCTTACCTACCTATGAAAATCTAGATCAGAATTCTTCAGTGACTCTTAAAGTTCAAACATCCTAACACAATAGACCTCTGCCTTCATGATCTGGCCTCTATTCAATTCTGCAAACTTGTCTTCAGTCACTCTCATACACACTAGGCTCCTGCCACAAAGAAAGTTTTGTGGTCCCCTGTCCTTTCTAGCCTCTGGGATTTATGAATATAGTTCCTCAGTGGACATCCTTCCCCTACCCTGAGCTAGCTGTCAAACTTCTTGTGTCCTTCAAGATTCTGTGCAAGTACCACTCTTCCCTGTCTTTTTTGACATGTCTCAGTAAAACCCTTGCTTTTCTGTGCTGCTATAGTATCTTATTCACATTTCTATTTTAGTATTTATGATAAATTATTAATTTAACAATCTTCCTTGTAAAAGAGAAGGGGTCCATATTGTCTCAGGGTTCCTGAATTAGAGGCAAAATTTTATATAGGTTCATTTTCTTCGAGGGAGAAGGTTTGGCGCTTGCATCATACTCTCAGAGGAGTCCATATGCACTCTCTCAACATCAAGAACACTGCACTAGAATCCCTCAGAAAAAGAGAGTGAGTTCTGTTCTTCTTCCAGTCTCTATAGTGAAATGCCTAATGCTAGCTAAATGAGCAATTCAGTTATTATTTTAAAGATAGATGTTTATACTATTAAATATATAGTAAATTCAGCCTCCTCTATTTATTAAATCTTTAAGTAGATAGGGAGTGTGATACTGTAAAGAGTACATTGGACAAAAGGAAAGATATGCAAGAATTTATGCCAAATTACTAACAGTGCTAATGCTTGGAAAGAGGTATGGAGACGGGGTGGGATAGGCTTTCAAAGTTTACTTATACTCTTCTGTCTTAATCAAGCTTGTTTGTTTTACAATGTGTACATTTTAGTTTTGAAACTTAAAAATAATGTTTTAAACTATGGGACTTTTTTCTTAAGTGCATGAGACACCTAGCTTCAAATCCCCACTGTGTTACTCATTTTTTTTTTTTTTTTGATCCTGGGAACCTTACTTAACCTTTAAAAACCTACATTTCGTCAACTGTAAAATGAGGATAATGCTTATCTATCCCACGTGGCTGTTACGTCACAAAGCCTAGCATAAAGTAGGGACTCAGTAAATATTAATTGAATGTAAATTGTGTTGTTTTTACAGGGTTTGTATTTGTTTGCAGTCCACAAAGACATCCAAAATAAAACTCAATTAAAACATAGTTCGTTATTGTCTCAATACTCTGAGTGTACAATAAAACTGTGAGGTAACATAGCTAGTTTATAAGGTGGCTATTAGTCCTGACTGCTAGCTAACCAATCATGGGATCCAATACTATGTTTACTTATTTGTTTTTAAACAAAGAAGGGTTACAAAATTCTTCAAAGCCATTTATAATGCTTACACTTCAAGAAAAAAGTACAAGTACTGGTTTAAACTAAGCACAAGTGCACTGGTTTAAACTAAGCTCTCAGTTTGTCTGGGTTCTTATTAGAAACAAGTTCTTTGCAATTTCCACTCACCTCGTGTCCTGCCTCCACCAGTAGACATCACACCATGTTTTGAGAAGGCTTCCTGATTTCTCTAGTCAGTCTATAAAAAATAAAATGCCATTGGTAATGACAAGCAGTAGGGGGGCCGGAGGCTTAATCGCCTATGTCATTTTTGTCAAGATCCCTGTCCATTATCCTAAGCAAATCTATGCTTATTCCCAGCTAAGCTTGCTCTTTTTTCCCTCTTACCTTTACAGATAACTTTTCTTAAGAGAATCCTTTTTGTGTGTAATGCTGTTCTTTGTCCTGAAGGAGTGAGTACAAGAAGCAGTGTAAGGCCTGATCTTGGCTCTATTAGTCACTGCTAATTGCCACCCAGTATCCATTCTCCCCTTTTCTTTAGTATCCCAGTTCAAAACTTACATCCCCCCTTCCCCTTCATAGCTAGGTGTATCCACCAGAATAGATTCTCCCCATGAGGTATGAGTAGAAATAATGTGCATGACCTCTGGGAAGTCTCCTTCAAAAAGAGAATAAGCCCTGACCGGTTTGGCTCAGTGGATAGAGCGTCGGTCTGCGAACTCAAAAAGAGAACACATGTTTTTCCATTTCTCCTTCCTGCTGGCCGAACACCAGTGAGATAGGTGGAGTCCTAGCATCTCTGTGGGCCAAGACGTGATACACAAGGATGGCAGGAGGGCAAGCTGGTGGGAACCTCGTCCCTCACACAAGAACATGCTCCAACAGCTCTGGGCTGGTCTGGCTTTTTTTTTTAATCTAAGAGAGAAATAAATTTCTAGCTAATTTAAGCCACTATTATTTTGGTTTCTCTATTATATACAGACTAGAGACCCGATGCACAAAATTCACGCAAGAGTAGGCCTCCCTTCCCTTGGCTGCCGGCACCGGCTTCCCTCTGGCACCCGGGACCCAGGCTTCCCTCTGGCCGCTGGCAGGCACCTGGGACCTGGGCTTCCCTTGCAGCCCCAACTTCATCCAGAGGGTCGCCTGAAAGGATACCCAGTCTAATTAGCATATTATGCTTTTATTATTATAGATGACCCCAACCCTATAGGCTGGCACTCCAGGAAGTTGTCTAGAACCAAGAGCCATTTTTTATTCTTAAAGCTTCCCTCTTGCTTCCTTTGAACATGTATGTACTATTTATTAACAAATTCTTCATTCTTCAGAAGCCTCTAATGTGTCACTCCAGTCCTTGTTTCCACCCTTTCTCCCTTGAATCACTCATATTTTGGATATTATACTCATTTGGCCTCTTCAGATAGGAATTTTAACTCCCAGATAGTGGAAAATGGGGCCACTCTATAGGGGAAGAAAAAGGAAGTTCAGCTAAAATTAAGTCTTTAGCTTTCATTGTAGATTATAGGAAAAACAGTTCATTTTGATTCAATAAGCATTTACTAAGCACATACTATGTAAAGGGCACTGTGTCAGGTGCTGGGACAACTATACAGATGACAGTGATCCTTCAAGTAGGAAATCTAGTAAGAAAGATGTAATACCCTTTGTAATAAAAAAAAAAGACAATAAAGGGGAATAAATGATGATGGGGGGAAAAAAGAAAGATGAGACACACAAGTATGATAAACTGTGACAAATGCAATGAGAAAAGTATAAGGTGCCTAAAGCTTTCAGAAGAGAGTTCAGTTGTGGGGATCAGAGAAAGTTCCATGAATATAGGGTTTGAGCTGGGCTTTGAACAATGTGTAGAAATGATAAAAAGAGGATCAGCAAAGGAACAGAAGTAGGAAATTACAAGACATTATTTAGGGATCCTAGGAGCATGGAGGGTAGAGTAGGAGGTAAGGCAAGACAGGGAGGTTGGGGCCATGAATATCTTCTTCGGGGGCTGCTCTGCAGTGGAGAGATGAAGGAGTCACTGGCGGGTTTTAAGCAAGGGAGTAAGTAACTAGATCACATGTCTTCAGCAAGAAGCTGCCTCTTGTGGCACTTCAGAAGAAAGACCAGCCGCAAAGAGGCCAGGGAGTGGGCACCTTTAATAATCTAAGTAAAAGGTAACCATGACCTGAATTAAGGAAGCAACCATTATGAAGGAAAGGAAGGCACAGATAGAAGCAACTGTTCAAAGGCTACTGCATGAGTTACGTATCTGCTCTGCCCAGGAAAGAGTTGTCATTCTCAGGTTCAGAGGCGGAGAATAAATCTGTTAAATAACTTTTAAAACCCTTCTACGTTATTTGACCTGGGAAACTAAAAGAAGGCTGAACATGCTGTAACCATGAACTTCTACAATTTTAGCAGAACCTTAACTCCCTCCCCTCCAACCCCCCCCCCCCAGATGTCAATCGGGAGTGTACTGAATAACTGCTAGATGGGGAAAGAGGATTGAAATGTATCTCAGCAAAGAAATGCATCCACCTTTCTTTCCCATTGTGCATCCTTTGCCCAGGTGTAATGGTAAATAGCAGGTATCTGGGTAGCTTACAAGTAAGGTTCTTCCGCTTTTCTCCAGTTATCCCTTTACCCACCCTTATTCATATTCCTACTCACTCCACACACCTACACACCCATAGAAATCCAGTGAAAATTTAAGAGACAGAGGAGGCTTTCTAGAGTGCATAAGAATTTTCTAATGTTTGCCTCTTGTTGCTCACTAAAACCGTGCCAGCATCGCCTGAAGAAAAATAAAAAGAGCTGGCATAGACCCATATAAAGGCACTGTATTTTCAAATAGCTTTGAGATAAGTACGCCCAAGGACCTCCCCCCAAAAATCCAAAACAGCTATTTTCTCATTTTCTGGGGATTATTCTAGAGATTTCCTCAAATAGACAAATTTGAACATCTGATCAGCTGCTACTTTCTTTTTATTTTTCTAATTATTTTAGGAAAACTTAAGTGGGTGTTAACACTTACTAACCTCTTTTTTCAATAAGGGCAGGAGCAGACAACAAAACAATCATGAACCTACCAATTAGAAGAGTGTCCTGTGTAATATCTACCAATTTATGGTTTAGTTCACCTTATTTGGAGCATTGAAAGCAGCTTACAATAAAATGAGGGTTTTTTTTTTTTTCCTTTCATGACTCCCAAGGTGATTCCTAGCACTCTTGAAAGCACAAACGATTACTCAAATCACTGGGGACAAGCAGCAGTAATGTGATCGTCAAAACTATGGATATTGGTAATTGTGTTTCGTTCTCATGTAAAGTGTGTGTGTGTGTGTGTGTGTGTGTGTGTGTGTGTGTACTGAGAGGTGATCAGTGTGAGAATCAGTATCTTCAACATTGTCCCTGAGAGAAATTATTAACCTAAATATTTTTACATTTTATAAAAATACAGAAACTACAAAAAATATTTAGCAACTCATACTCCAGTCTTAAAACTCAAAATCAAAGGTTCTTAACTGGGGTTCATAGATTGGATTCAGACAATGTGTAAATATGCTGAAATTGCATGGGAAATTTTGTGTAATTTGTATGGAAAATTTTGTGTGATTTGCAGAGGAGGTGGGCTGGCATTCAAAGATTCTTAAAATTATACTTGACTCCCAAAAAGGTTAAGACCTCCTGCCATTAAAGAAAAAGAAGGGAGGAAGAGGGAGAAACAAATGTATATGAAATTTGTACAAGGCACTTATCTGTTAACCTTTATATTTGTATTAAAAGTTAACAATATTTTGATCATCTTCCTTTCAAAAGCCTCTGAGGTTTCAGACTGGTTCAAATTGCATTTTCAGAACCCAGGGTATTGACAAAGATGTAGATGTTAATTATATTCATGCAGACTTTAGAATAAACATGACAAAAAGTTATTTCTCTAGTATAAATTTGTTCATTTATGGTAAACCCTACAGAAGTGCCTTCAATGAAATGGCTATGTCATTTGCAGCAATATAATCTTGTATTCAAAGGAGCTATTAACAAAGACAAAATGGTGATAAAAAATAAATTTCTATATTTTCAGAATACTATTGTTTTAGCATATAAAACCCATATAATTCCTATACTATTATGGAATACTTTTCTCACTTAAGAATAAAAACCTTTCAAGTGAAACCCAGTTCTTCTCATCATGCTCCCAAAACCCTGCAAAGGGTTTAGAGTTAAGATTCACTAATGTCTCTGTGTAATTAATCAGTACACATTTTTATGTATATAGAGGAGTGAACTCCTTTATCCCTTTCTGTGTTACAAAAGGCACAAACCAACCTCCCTTCATTCCTAATCTTTTCATTTTTTATTCTTAATCCCAAAGAAATGTTGGATTTATTTGCTGTGTAAATCAAGAACCCTGTCATTCTTTTTTTTAAAATCCTGATTTTTATTAGATTCAATAAACATAGAATTACATTTCAAAAATATAATCAGTACATAAAATATAAAATTTTAAAATTATAACTATTTTTCAATGAAAGAACCCTGTCATTCTTTAAGACTGCTCTCAAAATTTAACTCAGCTTCCATTAAATATGTAAATATGTAAAACTCTTCAGTCCCCAAACATATCATTCACTGATAAGCTATAAAGGCAGATTATGACAATTTTACAACTAAGCAAGAAAATGAATGTTTTATAAATTGTTATAACTTTTGAATAAAAAGTTACTTATTTTTAAATTTTATTCTTAATGTCAGCATATTTTGAATCAAAATTACTAAGGATTGATGGAATTTCTCTTATGATACTGTTTCTCATCTCAATGCCTCTCAAAGCACATAAAAGCACACTTACCCCATGGTGCTTGCTGTGGTTATATCATCCTTGGATCAAGGCTTATCTGGATTCTGAATTAACTTAAAGGTTATAAAAAGAAGCAGTGGAGAGGCTTGACTTCCCGGAAAGGAGACTGTCATATGCTAGCTAGGCTTTTAAATGAGCTAAAACTAGTCTCTCTTCTAATTACATAAGCTCTAGGTCAAATTCTAGCATCAACTAATCAAATAACTGAATGTGTTTAGTTTCAAAGAGTTAAAGAAGGAAAACTTTAAGAGGGATGACTTAGTATCTTAGAAAATTGGAAACTTGAGCATTACAAAGTTATTTATATATCAATAAAGTTAAAGATTTTAAAAGCAAAATATGTGTCTTGCCATTTTAAATAATTCAAAGAAAAATATTTGGGAAATTTTAGTTTGTGGTAAAGCAGATATTTTTTTTATTTTCCAGAAGTTTTGAATTTGCATTGTATGTCCTGCTCCCAAAAGACATCCTCTTGCCTTATCTTAACCTATCCAGTATTTATCTTGTTATAAATTCCAGTAACAATAATATTTAATTCTAAAAGAATACTAGTTAATGCTAAGCAACAAATCCAAAAATGTCTAATTTTTAAACTGTATCTTTGAGCACTAATAGTGTCTTTTGAAATTAAATATAAAGCTATTATAAAAACTAACAAAAATACCATTTTTATTTCAATATTGTAAAATATATTTCTTTTAAAATTTTTTAAATTTTAGAGAGAGAGATATATCAATTTGTTGTTCCACTTATTTATGCATTCATTGGTTGATTCTTATGTGTGCTCTGGCCAGGGATGGAACCTGCAACCTTGGTGTATTGGGATGATACTCTAACCAACTGAGCTACCGAGCTAGGGCTTAAAATACATTCAACACAGATTTATAGTTCAACCAAAAAATGTTTAAAAATATTTGGCAATAATATATTGAGAAATAGATATTTTTAATAAAATTTTGAAGAAATATGATACAGAAGTTATCTATTGCATGCACCATTTTTTAGCAGTTCCAGAATAATAGTTTCAGCAAAAACCACTCAGGTCTTTATTGTAACTTTTAATATGTATCTATCATGTACTGTTCTGGTAACTGAAAACAATTTTATGTAGAAGGTGAAGAAGCTTTCTAGCCATAGAATATGCAAGGACACAAAGATCTAGTTTTTTAGAAAATTGAGCTATAATTCACATACCATATGCAAAATTTTCCCTCTTCATGTGAACAATTCAGTGGTTTAGTATTCATAAGGTTGCACAGCTATGACCACTAATTCTAGAACATTTTTATCACCCAAAAAAGAAGCCCATTCCTCCCTCCCCTGGCAGCCACTAATCTAGACATTTCACATAACAGCCATACAATATGTGGCTTTTTGTGACTGGATTCTTTCACATAGTACAATATTTTCAAGGTTCATTCATGTTGTAGCTTGTATCAGTACTTCATCCCTTTTTATGGCTGAATAATATTCCATTGTATGGATATACCATCTTTGTTTATTCATTTATCAGTTGGTGGACATTTGGGTTGTTTCCAGTATTGGGCTGTTATGAATAATGCTGCTATGGATATTCCTGTACAAATCATTTGTTGGGTACATACTTAGGAACTGCTGGTTCATATGGTAACTACATGTCTAACTTTTTGAGAAATTGTTTTCCACAGCAGCTGCACCATTTTACATTCCCACTAGCAATGTTTGAGGTTTCCAATGCCTCCACATCCTTGCTAACTTTTATTATCTTTTTAAATATAGCCAATCTAGTGATTATGAAGTTGTGTCTTATTGTGGGTTTAATTTATATTTCTCTAAAAAGTAATGATGTTAAGCATCTTTTCATTTGCTTACTAGACATATTTTCTTTCTTTGAAGAAATGTCTATTCAAATTCCTTGCCCAATTTTTAATTGGGTTGTCTTTTTATTTATATACTAGAGGCCCAGTGCATGAAATTCATGCACTGGTAGCGTCCCTAGCAGCTGCCGGCCGCCGGCTGGGTAGTCCCTCCCTTCCCCCGGCTGGCCCACCCCCTGGCCAAACTCCTGGAAGAAATCCAGTTGAGGGGACAATTTGCATACTATGTTTTTATTATATAGGCTATTTATATGAGTGAGTTCTTTAATATTCTGGAAACCAAACCTTTACCAGATATGTGATTTCCAAATATTTTCTACCATTCTGTGAATTGTCTTTTCATTTTCTAGATAATTTCCTTTAATACAGACATACTTTTTAAAGATGACAAAATTCAGGCACAGGATTGGACATTGACTTTGCCAAGATTTGGATAGTTTTGCTGTGTTTATTAAAATGAGAAAACTCTGAACTGAATCACATAATTTGAACTAATTATAAGATAATGAAAATAAATAAAGAAGGCATAAGTGAATGATGATTTTATTGGCAATATTATAATATAGAAGTAGTGTATGAAGTTATTTCACATGACAGATTTGGTTTCCTTACAACTAAATCTTCAATTACTACATTAAATTTGAATGCAGAAAATCTACATGTGGAGCTTTAGTCTCAGGCCTGGAGCAGCTGTGAAATGAAAGGTACCACACCATTCTAGTCCTTGGATATCAGTATATTGTCCTTCACCTTCCACCCTGTAATAGTAAAAAATAAGTTTGTTCATTAATCAACACTAAGAATTTACTGTCCAGATTTAAGACTATCTAGACCAGCGGTTCTCAACCTGTGGGTCGCAACCCTTTTTGGCAGTCGAACGACCCTTTCACAGGGGTCGCCTAAGACCATCCTGCATATCAGATATTTACATTACGATTCATAACAGTAGCAACATTACAGTTATGAAGTAGCAATGAAAATAATTTTATGGTTGGGTCACAACATGAGGAACTGTATTTAAAGGGCCAGAAGGTTGAGAACCACTGACCTACACTGTGACATATTATATACTATGTCTGAAGAATTATAGCTTTCCATTTTGAGACTTTGATTTAAAACCCAGGATCCTGTTTTCATATCCTACAAAAAAAAGACAATTATTAACCTTTTTTGGTCCAACGTGGAGGCTGACTCGACAGACCAGGTGCTAATAGCAGGTCCAACGTCGAGGCTGACTCGACAGACCGGGCGCTAGTAGCAGGTCCAACGTCGAGGCTGACTCGACAGACCAGGCTCTAGACAGCCATGGGCAAACTACGGCCTGCGGGCTGGATCCGGCCGTTTGAAATGAATAAAACTAAAAAAAAAAAAAGACCGTACCCTTTTATGTAATGATGTTTACTTTGAATTTATATTAGTTCACACAAACACTCCATCCATGCTTTTGTTCCAAAACTCCGGTCCAGTTTAAGAACCCATTGTGGCCCTCGAGTCAAAAAGTTTGCCCACCCCTGGTCTAGGAGCAGGTCCAATGTCAAGGCTGAAGCCGACACCGCAAACTGGTTCAACATTCAATCCCGTCAATTAATTCGGACCAGACTGTTTGAATTCTAGAAATAAAATTGGACCACAAAGTGTTAATATTATTATTTCGAATAAATAGTCATTATACAAATTTTGATGTACAAGATTCTAGGACAGTGATGGTGAACCTTTTGAGCTCGGTGTGTCAGCATTTTGAAAAACCCTAACTTAACTCTGGTGCCCTGTCACATATAGAAATTTTTTGATATTTGCAACCATAGTAAAACAAAGATTTATATTTTTGATATTTATTTTATATATTTAAATGCCATTTAACAAAGAAAAATCAACCAAAAAAATGAGTTCATGTGTCACCTCTGACCCGCATGTCATAGGTTCGCCATCACTGTTCTAGGATATGCTAAGTTTACATAAAAACCCAAACAATCAGTTAAAAAATGAAAAGTTTATATTAGGTCATTAACTTATTCAACAAACATTTACTGACTGTCAACTATGTTTGGAGGGCTGTGTTCCGTGCTGGTGTTTCCTTGGACTCTTTGGAGTGATAAAAATGCACTTCACTTACACAAACAGACCTTTATCCCATGGTTAGGTTTTTCTCCCTTTATTTATTTTTTTAATATGTTTTTATTGATTTTAGAGAGAAGAAGGGAGAGGGATATGGAAACATTGATGAGAAAGAAACATTGATCGACTGCTCAAGCCCACAACCGGGGCATGTGCCATGACTGGGAATTGAACCTCTGGTTCATAGGTCAGTGCTCAACCACTAAGCCACACTGGCTGGGCTGAATGATCTTCTTTTGAAGGCTCATGATGGTCTTAGCATCTCATAAGATTTTTTTCTCCTAAAAAAATAACCTGACATTTCTTACTAAATGTTATAAATATATTCTAACAAAATATATTACAAAAGAATATTTAACATTAACTAAATAAAATACTTAAGCAAACATGCCTGAAAAGAATCTTTTAGAACTATAGTGACCTTTTATTTTAAGCTTACCTATTTTCATTGAAATTTCCAGTATACTTTGCCCCAGATGGGAATATGTAAGTCCCCAGTCCATGAAACATATTGTCCTTAAAGTATCCTTCATAGACTGCTCCTGAAAAATGTTCAAGTCTTCCAAAACCGTTCATCTGTTTGTAACAAAGGAAATAACTCAGTAGCTAACCTTCAGTTTCCCTAGAATACTTTGAAAATATACACATATATCTATCATCCACTTATTATTTAATCTATCATTATATTACCCTTTATTTCTGTGAGGCCCCTCCTCCCCCCACCTCACCACCAAGTCAAATGTTCCTGATCTGGGGCATTTGAACATCATGGTTGGAACACCATGATGATGACAATACGGGTCCTTGAGATACCTTGCGTTATCAAAAATCTTAAAGGGCAACTGGTTTAGTTACCTAGGAAACAGTACAAACGTTGTGAAGAACAAAAATTATATTCAAGCAGACTTGGGTACACATTCTTGTTTCATCACTTATTAGGTATAAGAAATCTGAACTTGATTTACCTCATTTATAAAGTAGGAGTGCTAATGATTGCTTTGAGGATTAAATGAGAAAATTTTGTAATGAGTTTAGTTTTACTCAATGAATAGAAGATGAGAAAGATGATAACTAGCTCTCTGCATAAGTTTAATATTACTCATATATTCATATATATTAAGTACTAGAGGCCTGGTACACGAATTCGTGCACTGGTGGGGGCCCTTGGCCTGGCCTGTGGGGATTGGGCCAAAACTGGCAGTCCAACATCCCCTGAGTGGTCCCGGACTGCGAGAGGGCACAGGCCAGCCCGAGGGACCCCCCAGAGTACACTAATTTTCATGTATCAGGCCTCTAGTTGGATAATATTTGTGTCCAATCACAATGGCAAAAAAAAAATTATATATGACCATTAT
>NW_006285248.1:1156530-1160508 GCF_000327345.1 Myotis davidii | reverse complement strand
GAAACCCGCCACAGAGCCTGGGAGAGGGAGGGGAAACCCAGCAGGAGCAGCTCGGAGTGGGAGCCAAGCCTGCCTCAGCTGGTTTCACTCCCCTCTCTGCTTGGCTCCAGCCACTGGAAGCCCTATTCTTGCAGGAATCTTCCTGCAACGGGCCTCTAGTGTCTTTAATAAGCTCATGTTAATTCACATATTATAAAGGTCTTTAAAATTTTTAATATTCATCATTTAAAAATATTCTGGTACATGTCTACAGTTGTATGAATGATAGGTCAGAAAGAAAAGACCAAATGGCCACCTAATGACCCTCAAAGCAAGAAGCCACCTGGTAGGTTGATAAGCCATTAAACATTTTGAATAAAATTGCACCTCCATATATTATTACAAGTACAAAGGGATATTTGAGAGAAAATATTCTGAAATAATTTTGTTCTGTACTTTATTCTTTTAAGATTTTTAAATTGATTTTTAGAGAGAGGGAAATATTAATGTGAGGGTGCAACATCAATCAGCTGCCTCTTACACGCCCCTGTTAGGGGATTGAGACCGAAACCTGGGCATGTACCCTGACTGGGAATCAAACCAGCAACTCTTCAGAATGTGGGACGATGCCCCCCCAAAAAAAAAGAAAAAAAAAAAAGATCGTTGGTTAATCTCTTCTCATCCTCCTCCCTACCCCCTTCCCTCTGAGATTCATCAGTCTGTTCTATGTTTCCATACCAGTGCATTGAGCGTCTGCCCCTTAGTGGTCAGTGCACATCATAGCTACCAGTCAAATGGTCAAACGGTCGGACACTTAGCATATTAGCCTTTTATATATATAGATAACTATTTGGTTTTTTGTTGTATAGTCTACTCGTGTTTTTGATTAATGGAGAAATACCTGGAGTCACTTACTAGGTTTACTTATCCACTGTCAGTATTCAAACCATCAATACCTTGTCATCTTTCCAGTTTCCTGTGTAGATAATCCCATTAGGAGTGGTATGAACACCTATTCCATTTCTCTCGACAATTCCAAAAGGTGTTCTTGTACAATCACCATCTAAACGAGAGAGAAATACTGAGTATTATAAATGGGAATCCTGTTTGACTAGGTAATAAAGTATTTATAGCCCCAGCCAATTTGGCTCAGTGGATAGAGCATCAGCCTGCAGACTGAAGGGTTCTGGGTTCGATTCCAGTCAAGGGCATGTACCTCAGTTGCAGGCTCCAGGGAAAGTGCAGGAGGCAACCAATCGATGTTTCTCTCACATTGATATTTCTGTCTTTCCCTCTCTCTTCTACTCTCTCTAAAAACCAGTGGAAAAATACCTTCTGGTGAGGATTAAAAAAAAATATTCAAAAACAAACAGATAAATAATAATTTTTTAAGTATTTATATTTAGGCCTAATCACAACTGTACGTATGGGTCTCTTTGGCTCCCTAGCACTGAAACAAATGAGACCAGAGATAAGGAGCTTACAAGGACTTATAGTCATTAAGACCCAATGACCAGGAAGACAGACAGATCCCATAGGTTACCAAGGCATACTGCCTAGACTTAACATTAGAATTCAGATTTAAAATCTTTTCATCTACGTTACTTTATTAAATTGAGTTAACATTCCAATAGTAGTTTTATAAAATGTGAGTCTCATTTTTTCACTCAAGCTATTTCATTTAAGTCTGTATAGAAAAAGTAATTGAAATGTATGCTTACCATACTTGTCTCCATTTGGAAATATAAAGTTTATCTTATATACTTCTTCAGCTGTTTTAAAAGATTTAGGAAAAGTCACATAAACTTATTTTTTATGTCATAATACCTATAACAAATGCACTTTAAGAGCTAACCAAATAGATTCACTTCACATGATCACAAGCATGTCATGATTACTTGACATTCCATTATCCAGTGTAGGGTCCTGGGGAAATAATTTTGTCTAGATGATCTATTTTTACTTATTTGTTCGTTATAACAGCTTTATTAAAATATAATTTACAAAACATACCCTTTTACACAATTCAATAGTTAGAATATTCAGAGTTGTGTAGCTATTACAATCTAACTTTAGAATATTTTAATCACCCCAAAAAGAATCATTTGCCCATTCTCAGCTATTTTCCATTCCCTTAATTCCCCGCTCCCACGCAACCCCACCCCCAGCAATAATCCCTGGCAACCAATAATCTACTTTCTGTATGGATTTTCGTATTGTGGACATTTCATATATATATATGAAATCATACAATATGTAATCCTTAGCATAATGTTTTCAAGGTTCAACCATGATACAGCATGCATTAGGACTTCATCTCTTTTTATTGCTGAATAATAGTCCATGTACAGAAAGAACAGATTCTGTTTATCATTCATCAGTTAATGGACAGCTGGGCTGTTTCCAGTTTGGGCAGCTATCAATAATGCTGCTATGGAGAGTCATGTAAATTTTTATACAGACATACGTTTCTATTTTTCTTGGTTAGCCTATATGACCTATTGATTGTCTCAGAGGTAAGGTAAAGTAAGGAATCTCTGACTTGGCAGAAGGAGGAAAAAGAAAATAAAGATAGTAAATGAGGAGGGGTGAGTGTGGGGGTGAGCAAAAAGAATAAGATTGGAATGGAGACCAGGTAAAAAAGGAAGGAAGAAGTCAAGGGCTGGAGTGAACCTATGCCTCAGAACACTGGGACATTTAGTGGTCTAAAAACATTAAAAACTTAAGAAAGCATACGTTAAAATAAATAAACTCAAACTTCTAGGACAATAGAGTCTACTAGGATGTTACCCAAAGTATGGACCATGCAAGTTCCTAGGCTCTACCCTATGTCACTGAATCAGAGTCTCTATGGGTGAGGCAAGAGAATTGATATTTTTAATTTAAAAATTAATTTAGGTGCCAGTTGAGAAAAGCTAGAGGCTCATACCCTCTGAAGAAACAGAGTTAATAACACAATAGGTAGAAGAGTTCAAAATACGGTAACATCCTTGAGACAGGAGCTGGTGGTTATGAAAAACAACAAACTAGCAGTCTAGAAAATACATAATTAATGAAATAAAACTCCTTTGAAGGGCTGAACAGCAAAGATGCAATTGAAAAGTAAATTAGTGAACTGGAATACAAGGTTGAAAATTTTCCCCAGAAAGAGGAACAACGAAAAACAGCAAAACCTTTCTTACCTCCCCTCACCACCCCCCACCCCCCCCATTCCTCTAGGAGCCCCCACAACACTCTGGGCCTAGCCCGCCCAGAGCACGTAGGGCCCTATTAAAGCAACGCTTCTGTGCCAGAATCCCCATCCCTACAGCAGGTCGTTTAGGTCAGGGATCACGGATTAGTCACATTTCTCTTCTCGCCCTCGTGTCCAGCTCAGTTATTAGAACTAGCAGGAACTGCAGTGAATGAATGGCACTTGGAAAGCAATCGTTAAATAGAGCATTTTACTTTATCATACGTGAAACCGACCTGTTTTCAATTGCTCTTAAATGGTTCCACATTCGAAACCTTGGAATGTTAGAGCTAAGAGAAGGACCTAAGAGACTGAGGTCGTCCGGCAGCGCAGAGGAAACTGAAACCCAAGGAGGTCGGCACAACAGCAAACCCACCGCGGAATCAGAGCTGGAACCCCTGGCTCCTGACCCCCGGCCCCGCCCCCGCCCCAGGGTGGACGCTCAGGAAAGGTATACACCGGTAGCGGGGTTCCCGGGGCTGAGCTCTGGACCAAGGCGAGTTCTAATTTAAGGCGCCCTTCCGCGCTCGGGCGTCGGGACGGGGGCCACTCACTTGGCAGAGAGGTGCTGGAGACATTTTCTGGACTCAGCGAGTCCTGCTGAGTCGCCAGCTCCGCGGCGTACAGGGGAACCTAGCGCAGAGGGCGACTCGGTTGCCGGGGCGACCAAGCACCTCTCACCCGGAAGCGAAAGTGCGAGGGGCCAAGTCTGAGCCAATCAGAAAGCGCCAGGGCTGGGCCGCCGCAACTGGGCCGCGGCCGAGCTG
>NW_006285248.1:1144820-1156435 GCF_000327345.1 Myotis davidii | reverse complement strand
CGGCGCTGCGAGCCGGCTGCGGCGCCCCCTCCGCGGCCAAGGGGTGTGTCCGTGTGCGCGGTCTGCGCGTCGTCCTGGTTGTCAGTGTGTAGACCCTTCTCCCGCCTTCCTCTCCCGAAGCGGTCGGTGCTGAGGATCCCGCTGTTCGGCAGGACCCCAGGCCCTGGGGCCGGGCCAGGTGGGGGGGTCGGCAGCTGAGCTGGCCCCGCCTGCGGGAGCGCTGCGTTCGGGCTCGGAGGGGTAAAGGCATGGATTGGAGGGGCCAGGTTTCATTTCCTGTCGTCTCCATCTCGAACCAAATGGCTGTTTGGGGGGCGTTGCATGCTCGGTAGAGGTCCCAGGTGTGGGTGTCTGCATGGAGCTGGCTGTGAGGGGTCCGTCGGAGATCTGCCTGGAAGGGGAGCGGTGTGTGTCAGTGTTGAGTGCCCAGCTTAGTGGTTCTGTGCCCGGGAACCAAACTTGGGTGTGAAACAAAGGATACTCTTGGAACCAAACTTAGGCCCCTGTGTCCACGGTGAAAAAAGATAGCTGAAATCGGCCTCTGCAACCTGGGATAGAACAGTAAAGTCTGTCTGTATGGCTTATGCAGCATGATTCCTGTTCCCTGGAAAACGGCTGGGGAGAGTCATATTGGATACAGCCCGCAAGTCTAAATGTAGAATTTGAGCGCAGATCTCAGATCACGTTGTAAAGGCAATACTTTCGGGGCTGGTGTGAGACAAGTTGTGGATCACTCTTTAGGCAAGCTTGCTATGGCTCGGTCTGGGTGGCTAGCCACTCTTCTTTATTTATGTATTTATTTATGTTTTATTGATTTATTTGAGAGAGCGAGAGAAACTGATTTGTTCCACTTATGTATGCATTCATTGGTTGGTTGTTGTATGTTCCCTTGATACCATTGTAACTAGCTAGTTATTAATGATAGAAAGGAGCATGGGAAGGGCAGATATTACAGGCTCGTCATTTGGGCAGCTTCACCAGGAAGCTGCAGCTTTACACTCCCCAGGTTCCAGCAAAGGAAGACAGGTGTAGGCCCCGGTGAGGTTGGAGGGGGCTAGGGAAGGTGCTGGCTGTCAGTAATGCCTGGGGACAGAAATGGTTGTCCAGAATGGGTGTGGCAATGCATGGGCTCTAGGGTTTGGAATGCCTAGTTCCCTAAACAGAGGAGTTCTATTTCTTGCTTCTCTTGGGACTCCTGTGACTCTGGGCTTCTGGGGCTCTTTTGCTCCTGCTCCCCTGCTTTCACCCACCGAATGACTGCGGTAATTTCCTAACTGGCCTCCTGGTTTCTCCTCCTCACTACCACCATCCAGTCCTTTTATTCTTCACATCGCACTAAAGTAATTGTTTTAACACATAAGTCAGTCCTACCCAGCTTTTTCCTCAATGGAAAAATATCCTCAGGTGAGGATTAACAACAACGCAAAAATAAATAAAGAACAAAAATAAAAGCAGTGTTTCCAGATCCACTTTAAAAAATAGGCTATATCCATAACTTTGAAAACAAAGAATTATTATACCTGTCTGGTGTCATGAGGTCTGTGTTCCTTTTTTCTCTTGCAGGTGAAAATGAGTTCTTCAGTAAGAAGAAAAGGCAAGCCAGGCAAAGGAAGTGGGAAAGGGTCTTCTAGAGGAGGAAGAGGAGGCAGGAGTAACGCTAGTAAATCTCACGGTGGTGGCGGCAGTGGTGGCAATAGAAAGGCCTCAAGTAGAACTTGGGATGACGGCGATGACTTTTGTATCTTCAGTGAATCAAGGTCCTCAGCCAGGTATTATGCTCTCTGAATGTCCAAAGATGGAAACGGTGTCAATTCCTAATGTATGGGACAATAGTTGCTCAGAGAAGGGGGAAGAAAAGCCAAGGAATTCTGCTCAAGTTAGTTGTTCCTCTTATTGTAAAACTTTGCAGTCCCCCTCTGTATAATATAGTCTAAATGTATGATGGCAAATAACAGCTTTTTCCTTTTGGAAGTTCAAAATGTGAAATTAACTTGAACTTCCACATGATGCTGTGAATTGAGTGTAATATCATTATTGTAACCGATGTTATGAGAATATTGGAAATGGGAAATTATGGATTTGAGGTAGCATTTTTTTTTAAGCAATATGTTTAATTGGATGATTTCCACAAACTATACATGAAGTCTCTAACCATGACAATTCAGTGAAGTACAAAACATTAAGTTACAGGGTGGAGAAGGCAGCACCAGCGGTGGCACCTTCCAATCTTGGTTGGCCTAGGGGTAAGGGCTGGAGGAAGGTTTCTTTTTAAACCAAGCCCCTCATTTCAATGTACCCTCCCTGACCACCTTGGAAATTTACCTCAAAGTTTTTTTGCCACTCCCTTTCGCGTTTGGCTTTTTCTTGAGCTTCAATTTCTTCTTCCCTTTGTCGCTTCCTTTCATGCATCTCTTTGGCTTCTCTTGCAGCTTAGTAGTTAATAACCACATTCAGCTGAAACCGGTTTGGCTCAGTGGATAGAGTGTCGGCCTGTGGACTGAAAGGTCCCGGGTTCGATTCCGGTCAAGGGCCTGTACCTGGGTTGCGGGCACATCTCCAGTAGGGAGTGTGCAGGAGGCAGCTGATCGATGTTTCTCTCTCATCGATGTTTCTAACTCTCTATCTCTCTCTCTTCCTCTCTGTAAAAAATCAATAAAATATATTTTTAAAAAAACAACACACAAAAAAAACCACATTCAACTGTACTTTCTCCTTTGCTTCCCCAGTGGTTCTTTTCAAAGTCTCCGTAATATGTTGCATTTAAATACAGAGAACGTTTCTTTCCCTTCTCAAGATTTGTGAAAATGTATAATGAAACATGCCCACCCCTCTAAAAAAGGAAAGGAAATTTAGTGAATAAAGTTAAACCTTAGAACTTATGATTTAAATATTAAAAACAGTCCTTTAAAAAATCTAAATTCCAACAATGAAGGTTGGTGAAATAAATTCTAGTAGATCTATATAAGTAATCACTTAAAATGATGTTGTAGGAGAATATTTTTTATTTAAATTCTTTATTGTTTAAAGTTTTACATGAGTCTCCTTTTTCCCCCATTGATCTCTCCCCAGGGGCTCCCACCCCCCAGCCCATGCCTCACCCCCCTACTGTCTGTGTCCATTGTTTATGCTCATATGTATGCATACAAGGCCTTTGGTTGACCTCTTATTCCCTCACCTCCCACCCCCCGCCTTCCCTCATAGGTTGGGCAGTCTGTTCAATGTTTCTATGACTCTGGTTCTATTTTTGTTCATCAGTTTATGTTGTTCATTATATTCCACAAATGAGTGAGATCATATGATATTTATCTTTCTCTGACTGGCTTATTTTGCTTAGCATAATGCTCTTCATATCGATTCATGCTGTTGCAAATGGTAAAAATTCCTTTTTTTAATTTTTTTGGTTTTTTTTTTCTTCTTTAAATATATTTTATTGATTTTTTACAGAGAGGAAGGGAGAGGGATAGAAAGTCAGAAACATTGACAAGAGAGAAACATCGATCAGCTGCCTCCTGCACACCCCCTACCGGGGATGTGCTCACAACCAAGGTACATGCCCTTGTCTGGAATCAAACCTGGGACCATTCAGTCCGCAGGCCGAAGCTCTGTCCACTGAGCCAAACCGGTTAGGGCAGAATTCCTTCTTTTTTACAGCAGCGTTATATTCTATTGCGTAGATGTGCCACAGTTTTCTAATCCACTCTGCTGGTGGGCACTTAGACTGTTTCCAAATCTTAGCTATGGTGAATTGTGCTGCTATGAACATGGGGGTGCATATATTCTTTCTGATTGGTGTTTCTTGTAGGAGAATATTTAATTTTAGGGAAATGTCAGCTTAAATTTAAAAAGGAAATAAAGCAAATTATAAAAAATTATATATGCTGTACAATTTTTAAAAGATGTATATGAAAAAGATAATGTTAATTAGGGTAACCTCTGTTTTCTTTTTTGCTCTTTACTTTTCTACAGTGAACATGTATTTTTTATAATCAGGAAATAATGATAATTTAGGTAAATATTTCAAAAGTAGGCCAAGTATTAACTCGTGAGTATTGACAACTAAGTGGGACTCTTGATTGCTTTCAGATTGGCTACCTAACATAGAACACAATAAACACTTTGTGTAGCATATTTCTTTCAAAAGTTCTCCAGTGCAGAGGGAGTCGTGATAGCATTGCTTTCTCCAGAGTGTTCTTGAGTTAGTGAACCAGTTTTAATGATTAAGAATCTGATCAGTGTTTTTTCCAGCAGTTCCAACAAAATGAAGTCTAGTAGGGATTATAGGAAACAGATGACCTCTTCCTATTCCTTGTCATCTTTTGTAAGATACTTGACAATCTAGTTCATGTTATATATATTTGGGGACTCTCAGGGGAGTGTAAAAATTCTGATTTCAGGTAAATGTGTAATTCTGTTATTGTGTCCTTTGCAGACCTAGCAACAGTAACGTAAGAAAAGGAGACACACGCCCCAAATGGAAGCCCAAAGCCAAAGTGCCCTTACAGACTCTCCATATGACTTCTGAGAATCAAGAGAAAGTGAAAGCTCTTCTCCGAGACCTGCAAGAACAAGATGCGGATGCTGGATCTGAGTAAATTATTTTATTTGAATAAATTACGATAGTGAGGAAGATGAATTGGCATTTTCACATACAGTGAAGATCCTGTGTGTCCTTAGAATACTGTATCAATAGTGATCCTGTTGTGACTGACTAGTTGAAAGTGAACTAAGAGAAATGCAAGAATAAAAGTATTCAGCAACATTTTTAAAGTGAATCTGTTTTTGCAGTATCTGTGAGCACTAGTAAAGATTGCCTTTTCCTTTTTTTCGCCCCCTTAGGACAATGCTAATATGAATTCAATAATTGCTTTATTGACAACCTTCCAAGTAAGACCTTGTCGTGAACAAGTAGAAGTATTGTTCTAGGAAAAAATAACGAGTTGATCCAATTAAATCTTAAGATTTATACTACTCATGTCCATCTGCTTAAGAGAAACAACTTCTACTCTTTTGACTATTTTGCTTTTTTATTGCAGTAGTTAATTTTTTCCACTTGCCAGAATTAATGAATGGTCAGTCATGAGCAGCTCAATTTCCATCCTATCTACAAATCTCATGTCTGTCTTAGATTTAGGGAAAGTGGGTATGCAGCAAAGCAAAAAATTAGAGGTGGTTTTTATGAATGATAAGAAAAAAGAGAGGATAGCCAAGACATACAGTAAAGAATACAGGCTCTGGGGTTAGACTGACTTGGTTAAAGTCTCTAGTTGCTCTTACCTGTATAACCTTTAGCAGTTACTAATCCTTTCTAAGTTTTAGTTGATCATCTGAAAAATGGAGATTCCAACAGTATCTCGTTGGGTTATTGGGAAGATTTTAAAAGAGGTAGTACATAAACATAGTATCTGGCATTCAGTAAATGCCTGATAAATGTTAACTGCCAAGATATAAATTAATAGGTGAATAAAAGATTAAATCGGTGACTGAATAGTGGTCAGAATCCTGTGTCCTTTGATTTTCTAAATTAAATGCTTAGACTCTTGCTAAGTTTTTCTTTGAAGTAAGTAGAAATTAATATGTAATATATGAAAACGTTACCTTTTCCAGAAGAAGCATCTCTGGGGAGGAGGAGGAGGATGAGCCTGACTGCGATGACGCGCAGTACTGGTTGGCTGGACAGGAAGCTTCCCTTGTTCCCGACGCTGATCCTTCGGATTATGCTGGCTCAGGCCCAGTGGAGCCTTATAATCCAGAACTTATAGTCTCAACAGTTGCAGTTCAAAAACTTTCCAGGTGATTGCTTTCACCGTTCATACCAGTTGGAAAAGAATTCAGGGAAACAGAAGGCATATCGTAAACCCAAGTACCCTCCCCCGCTTTGAGTGTTATCCTACTGTATGCGTTCCAGAAGTGGTGGGTGATATGTCGAATATTCTCTATTTTAGGTTAGAGCAGCGGTTCTCAACCTGTGGGTCGCAACCCCTTTGGGGGTTGAACGACCATTTCACAGCATACAGTTATGAAGTAGCATCAAAAATATTGTTATGGTTGGGGGTCACCACAACATGAGCTACTGTATTAAAGGGTCGCGGCATTAGGAAGGTTGAGAACCACTGGGTTAGAGAGATTAAGGAGGAATTAGTATTAGCAGGGACTCTTTTTCAAAATACAAACCCTGCATAGATATAGTTACAATTTCACATAAATGTATTTAAATGATTTCTTATTGCTCCTTTTTTGTCATGTTTCACACTTGGCAGGTATGGTTTCAACACTGAACGCTGTCAGGCAGCCCTGAGGGTTTGTGACGGAGATGTGGGGGCATCACTAGAATATCTGCTCATCCAGTGTTTTTCCGAGACATTCGGAGAGAGGATGAAAATCTCTGAGGCAGTTGCACACATGAGTGAGGATGAGTGTGTGGAACCGCGACAGGAAGAGGCATTTGCTCTCAAGTCAATCTGTGGAGAAAAATTTGTGGAAAGAATTCAGAACAGAGTTTGGACCATTGGATTAGAACTGGAGTATTTGACAAGTAAATTCCGTAAATCCAAGCAAAAGGAAAGTACCAAAAATATACAAGAGACTTTGCTTGATACCTGTAAATTTTACCTCAAAGGAAACTGTAAATTTGGATCAAAATGCAAATTCAAACATGAAGTGCCCCCAAATCAAATTGTTGGAAGAGTAGAAAGAAGTGTAGATGATTCTCACCTTAATGCTCATGAAGATAAATCTTTTTTATATGAACTTGAAATTCGATTTTCTAAAGACCACAAATACCCCTACGAAGCTCCCCTGGTGGCATTTTATTCCACCAATGAGAGTCTACCTCTGGCTTGTCGTTTACATATTTCTGAGTTCCTTTATGGCAAGGCCTTGACTTTTGCAGAAACTGCAGAACCTGTTGTATATTCTTTGATTACTCTTTTAGGGGAAGAATCAGAAATAGTCAATCTACTAATAAATACCCATCACAAGTACAGTGATCCTCCAGTAAACTTTCTGCCAGTATCCTCTGGGATCAGAATAAATAATCCTTTTTGTCGTAAACCAGTGATTCCACATAATTCTTTTGTTTCAAGTCGAATTCCAGAAGGTATGTAAGGCATTGACCACGTGGAGTGCATTTTGGGGCACGGGGGGCAGGGGCATTCAGAATGATGGACTAAAGAAGTCAGAGGTTCTGAGGGATAGTCTAGGATCTCCCAGGGACCTCAGGCAAGTCATTCTCCTCAGCCAAGGGCAAAAAGGAATGAGAATCCCCTGAACAAGGGCCTGACTGTAATTGGAAGGCCCAATTTTGTCACTGTGATTAGGCTCCCTGAATTGAAAGTTTGAAGTGATTTGTAAGTTTACTCTAGCAGTTGAGGGTGGGAAGAAACTTACAGCATCTTCCCAACAAACCTGTTTTATTTAATTCGTTTGGTTTTACTTTTTTATTTCTGATACTTTATGTGGCATTACTTTCAATTGAGTTTTTAGAGGTAGCTCTCTTTATATACACTACTATTCGTATTCTCTTGCTCTTAGTACACTAGACTGCCAAAATTCACTGGAGTAGGGCTATCTTCATGAATCCCTAAATCCTCAAATAAAGAAATGTTTGCATAGGCTTCTGGCTTTATCCAGATCCAGGTTTGTTATACAATTCTTATACTACAAGTAAATCCCTTCAGTTCATCAAAGAGCTCTCTCTTATTGCTATCTTTCTTTCAGAGGAATAAATTTTCATTGTTCACCAGAGTTCCTAGGTAAACGTCAATAAGTAGAGAACGCGGCACTGAGTCATGGGTGCCGAACAGTTGTCCAGTTTCCTCACTCGACACTTGACTCACTCCCAAATGTCAGCTTCTAGCACCAGGATTCAAATGCATTTCTCAAGAAATGACAAATTGTGGGTTGTGGACTTTTTAGAAATTATGGCTTTATTGGGATGTAATTTGCATACCATAAAATTCACCCTTTTGAAGCTTACAATCAAATGATTTTTAATATGTTCACAGAGTTGTGCAACCATAGACAGTCTAATTCCAGGACATTTTCCTCACCCCAAAAAAGAAACCCCATACCTATTATTAGTCACTCCTCTTTTCCCCCAACCCCTGACAACCAAGAACCTCTATTCTTTCTCTATGGATTTGCCTACTCTGGGCGCTTCATAGAAATGAAATCATACAACACGTGGCTTTTTGTGTCTGGCTTCTTTCACTTAACATGTTTTCAAGGTTCATTCATGTTGTAGCATTTGTCAGTACTTCATTCCTTTTCATTGCTGAATAATAGGCCATTATGTGAACATACCTCATTTTTTTTAATTGGTTCATCATTTGATAGGTTGTTTGTTTCACAGAATTTTAGGTGCATTTGCCAGTAGTTTAAACTTTCAGTTAATTCCTTGAATGTAAAAAGTCTACTGGGTTAACATTTAGCCATGCCATGATTTTCTCTTGTTTTTAACTTAATTTTGTTTTTAACAGTAGCCACTTATACTTGAGTAAAGTTTGTTTGAAGGTGCATCTTAAGTTCTTTAGCAGTAGAAGTAGTAGTATTGAAATGAATGAACCTGCTTTATTCATGCTTTAACTTTTTCTCTTATTTTATGATTTTATTGTTGTTGTTACTTTGTTAGACGATGATTTTCCCCCTTTGATAAAGAAAGGGCTCCATATCGAAAATGTTTCCTTTTGTCCCCTTCAAGTTGAAAAAGAATCATTACCTGAGGAGGAGACAGATGAGGATGAAGGTCCTGCACCAGTGGTAGTGGAGAATGAAAGCTATGTGAACCTTAAGAAAAAGATTTCCAAAAGATATGACTGGCAGGCAAAATCAGTACATGCTGAGAATGCTAAAATCTGCAAGCAGTTCCAAATAAAACAGGTAGGGTATTCTGAGAGAATGGCTAGCATTGTCTCCCTTATGTATGGATGAAGGGATTGAGGAATTGGGAAGCTTTGGCTACCCTCCCTAGTATACTTCTGGTTCTCTTTTACTGAGTGGTCAATTTATGCATGCCACAGCAAACTTGGGCACATAATCTAGATAGTTTTGGAAAGTCCAATGGCTGGTGAAAATGAAATACACACCTGTATACCAAGTATTCTCAGAATCACGTGGCTTTGGTACTATGACAGACAATCTGATGAGTAGAAGGAAAATTAATGCTGTACTGTGATTTACTTTAGAGGAATCACTGTAGAAAAGGAAACAGGTAAGGGGGAATTTTTATCCATTTCAAAGGCTCACAGGATAAATAACTTCCCCTAAGTCACACAAATAGCTAGTAAGCGGTAACATAGAGGTTCAAGCTAATTCTGTTTCCAAAGCCTGTGTTGTTTTTACCCCATTCACATGAAGATTATTTTAAAAGAACCTGCCAGTGAACTGTGAAGGCAGAGTTGGGTGTGGGACAAAGGGGAGTGGCTTAATCAATTTGGGGATTGGATTAGAGATGCTGTGTAAGGGCCCTTCCAGTCCTAAAGTTCTGTGATTCTGATTTTGACACAGTATAAAACTATCCATATATAGTACAACCAGAGGCCTGGTGCACAAAAATCATGTACTGGGGAGGGGGGGCCTAGGCGGGTAGAGAGGGGGCCCTCAGCCCGGTCTGTGCCCTCCCGCAGTCCGGGAGCCCTCCGGGGATGTCCAACTGACAGTTTAGGCCCACTCTCTGCTCTCTGCAGGGAGTGGGCCCAAGCTGGCAGTCAGACATCCTTAGTGTTGCCATAGAGGCGGGAGAGGCTCCCGCCACCACTGCTGTACTCACCAACTGTGAGCCGGCTTCTGGCTGAGTGGTGCCCCCAATGTGGGAGTGCACTGACCACCAGGGGGCAGCTCCTGCATTGAGTGTCTGCCCCCTGGTGGTCAGTGTGCATCATAGCAATTGGTAATCCCACTGTTTGGTCAATTTGCATATTAGCCTTTTTATTATATAGGATACCCATAGAAAGTCAAAATGAATAGAAAATCACACCATAAGGATAGAAACAAAAAAGTAGCATGTTCAATTGGTCAGTGTGCTTAGAAGTGATAAATTTATGTGATAAAATTATATGCAGAAAATGATATGTTGGTATAAATTTCTTACATTATTCAAAAACACATCCACTGTTAATGTGTAACACCATTTAGCATTGACCATTAGATGTCAGGCTGAGTTGCGTAGATGTGATAATTGGCCAAAAAGAACCCTTTAATCAGTACTCTTACTATTATTGATTTTGGTAGAAATCTGATATTGTGTAGAATTGTGCTGTTCAATATGGTAGCTTGTAGTCGTGTGGCTATTTAAATTTAAATTCATTAAAATAAAATAAAAAATTCAGTTCCTCAGTAGCACTGGCCACAGTAAAGTGTTCAGTAGCCACGTGTAGCCCAGGGTTACTATCCCAGACAGTGTAAATATAGAACATTTCCATCACACCAAGAAGTTCTATTAGGCAGTGCTGGTGTAAAAACTCCTGCAGGAAGAACTGAATAAGTACTCAGCAAGAGGGGTTTATTTCTCTTCTAAGGTCTTCCCGTTTATTCCGATGAGGAAACCACAGATTCCACAGCTTATTCTGGCTGATTCTCTGAGCAGTCTTCTGACTAAAGTCATCAGTATCCACCCCCAACAAATTTGCAATTTCTTTCTCTGAATAAATTGTTAAAGAGCAGGAAGGGTGGGTCTGTGGTTTTTCACATTCAGAGCTTTATGAGAGGTGGTTCAAAATAACCCAACTGATACTTATCTTTTATGTTCTTAGACCTCCAGACAGTTCCAGTCAATTCTGCAAGAAAGACAGTCACTGCCTGCTTGGGAAGAAAGAGAAACCATTCTTAAATTGTTGAGCAAGCACCAAGTACTTGTTATCAGTGGTATGACTGGGTAAGTATACAATTTACTTATAATGCAGCTTTCATCTGTAAATATGGTATTACCCTGTTTACCGTAGCCAGTTCTGTTTTTGAAAAGCCAGTAGTTGGTGTTATTTGCTCTTATTCCTATCAAATATTAAATAATATTTCACAGGAATTAATACTACAGCATCTGTAGCCAGCAGAGCCAAATTACACAAAACAAACATAAAACTCGGAAATACATCTAGGAATTTATGGACATCGTACACCTCTGCTGTGATGTAATTTTAAGGCAAAAGGTTTAGCTGAATGCTTTTAACAAAGCCCATTTTAAAAGGTAAAGAACAGCTCCAGAAAACTTACCTTCTAAATTTATTCTGCTTTCCTTAGAGCTTTTATTTGTTCTTTTAAGAACAACTTAGGGCACATTATTTTTCCTGTTTCACACTCTCTATATGTTATCAAAAACTACTTAGCAGGGACAAGTCACAGGTATAATTTAATTGTCTATTCAAGGGTTCTCAATTTAATCATTACATTTGTGCCCAGACTCACTGATACAGTAGTAACTTTGTATTTTGTAGTTTCTTATCTTTTTAACCTCAGTTCACTTGTAGCCAAGTCAATACACGTCAAAGGGAAAAATATAAAGTATTCTAATCTTAGACAAGACTCCTGTTTCTTTTTTTTTTTTTGCCCCCACAAGAAAACAAATCCATTTTTTTTTTTTTCAGGAAGTTTAAACCCTTGAGGGGTAGCATTTCGGTTTCTGT
>NW_006285248.1:1143545-1144774 GCF_000327345.1 Myotis davidii | reverse complement strand
TTTGGAATTTAGCACGAACCATTCCACTGTTTCCATGAGCACGAGTTACCTTTCCCCAGATGATTCTGGTTTTGTTTGGTTTGCCACCAGGAGTCACCGTGTTGTTCTTTGCTTTGTACACATAAGCACATCTCTTGCCTAGATAGAACTCTGTTTCATCTCAAGCATAAACACCTTCGATTTTAAGAAGAGCTGTGTGCTCCCTCTGGTTCTAGAGACCCCGCTTATAGCCAGCAAACATGGCCTTGGGCCACAGCCTTCCAGACATACTTGTCCTCATAGACATCCTGTTCCCCGCAGGCCCCTCAAGTTCAGCAGCAGCGCTTCCACTCACCTCCACAGGGTCCAAGGTGGAAAAAGGAAGGCAAGGCCAAGACTCCTGTTTCTTTAGGAGTCATATGTAGAGTTCATGTTCCTAGAGTCATTTATAGACCTTAGTAATGTCTAGTCCATAGTCCCAATTATACAAGTGATACTAAACTATTCTTTGATTGCCCTGTTAGTGAGTGCAAATTTCCAGGAGTTATTAGCTATAGGTAATAAGTCAGTATAGGTTTAGAAGATAGATGAAGCTGAACTACTTTTATTCTACTTAGCTTTCTGTCTTTTCTCGTCGCATATGATTGCTTCTTTGGTTCACTGGCACTTGTAAGTTCTCATTTTAGAACTTACTTGTTTTGACATACAGATGTGGGAAAACCACACAGATTCCACAGTTCATATTGGATGAGTCTCTGAACGGACCACCGGAGAAGGTGGCTAACATCATCTGCACCCAACCCCGACGAATCTCTGCTATCTCTGTCGCTGAGCGTGTCGCTAAAGAGCGAGCAGAAAGGGTGGGTCTGACTGTGGGATACCAGATCCGCTTGGAGAGTGTCAAGGTTTGTATGTTCTACTTCTTTCTTGATAACAGAAATTTAGTTTTCATGTATAAAGAATTCTTGGTGTTTGGAGATTAATAGGAAATTTGGGATATACTTCAGAAGTCCTTTTGGAAATGTTTTGGTATAAAAACTCTTACTGGTATACTTAACTTCCTCTATAAAGACCTTTTATTGTTATTTTTAAATATATCTTTATTGATTTCAGAGAGGAAGGGAGGGGGGGAGAGAGAAGGAAATATATTTTTTTATGAAATCTTTATTGTTCAGATTATTACATTTGTTCCTCTTTTATTCCCCCCATAGCTCCCCTCCACCCAGTTCCCACCCTACCCTCTGCCCTTA
>NW_006285248.1:1110472-1142169 GCF_000327345.1 Myotis davidii | reverse complement strand
AGCCAGTCTTCCTGTGGTTCTGCACAATGTCCGTTGCGTCTTTTAGTTGTATTTTGAAGTGGTTGTTCGAGGCAGCTAACTCCAGTGTTTACCTATGCCGCCATCTTGGAGAGAAGGAAATACTGATGAGAGAGAATCATTGATTGGCTTCCTCCTGCACGCCCCACACTCGGGATTGAGCCTGAAACCCGGGCATGTGCCTTCATCGGAAATCAAACCAAGACCTTTTGGTTCATAGCTCAATGCTCAACCACTGAGCCACGCTGGCAGGGCAAAGAGCTTTTATTCTTTATTGGCAGAAGTGATCTAGGGAATTAATCCATTTGTTGAATAAGGAATGGACAAATTCAGAATTGATTTTATCACTCACTATTGTTTTTATGTTTAATAATATTTTCTAAATGCTTTTTATGAGTCCTAAACTTAAACTTTTTTTGTTGTTTTTGTTAATCCTCAACCGGGGATATTTTTCCCATTGATTTATTTTTTAATCCTCACCTGAGGATATTTTTCCATTGATTTTTTAGCTGAGTTACCCAGTAAGGGAGATGATCATCTATGCCAGTGGTTCTCAACCTTGGCTGCACGTTAGCATCACCTGGAATGCCTATATCTCAATTATATAGTACAGCTTGTACTATTATTTGAGATAAATGACTACGAGATATCAATCTTCCAACAATATTGACTGGCCAACCTATAGAAGACAAGATGGTAGAACTCCCATTGCATTAAAATCACTACTGTAAATATCTTTCCTGAAGAAATAGTAAGTGGATGTCTTTGAAGTTGTAATCAGTATCTTTCACTTCTGATGAGTCTTTTAATCCTCACCCAAGGATATTTTTCCGTTGATTTTTAGAGTGGAAGAAACATCAGTGTGAGAAAAACATCAATTGGTTGCCTCCTGCATGAGCCCTGACCAGGGCCCAGGCAGGGGAGGAGCCTGCAACTGAGGTACATGCCCTTGACCAGAATTGAACCCGGGACCCTTCAGTCCAACAGGCAGACACTCTATCCACTGAGCCAAACTGGCTAGGGCTCCCATTGATTTTTTTTTAACCACTGAGTCACACCAGCCAGGGCCTAAAGTTAAAATTTTGATATGAAGTAGAAAAGCTTTTATTGTCACCAGCAAGAAACTGCACTTAGTATGGTTTCATATTAAATGGAATTGCTATTGTTTTCAATATTTTTTATCCCTATCCATTCACAATGTCTTTGCCAGTTAAAATGTTTCCTTTTCAAAAATGTCATGAATGCTTTCTCTGCCCTTTTGCATGCCAGTCCTCAGCCACCAGGCTGCTATACTGCACCACAGGAGTGCTGCTGAGAAGGCTCGAAGGAGACACAGCCCTGCAAGGAGTCACCCATATCATTGTTGATGAAGTCCATGAGAGGACAGAAGAAAGGTAAACAAAGGCTTTCCAAATGCATACATACCCACACAATATATGAAGACATGACTGAAAGCATTTTATTCTGCTTCCAATTCAGTTTCTTAGCGTGAGTAAAGGTAACTTGGCAAGAGAAGGCCCAAGTCATAGAACAGGAACTGCTTTTCTGGCCCCAGGGTCAATAATACTAAAAATGCTAGGAGAGCACATGTTCATCACTAAAAGAGTCACCCTATTGTCCTGGCCGGTCTGGCTCAGTTGGTTGGCCGCTGTCCCGTGCACCGAAAGGTTGCCAGTTCAATTCCTGGTCAGGGCACATGCCTGGGTTGTGGTCTCGATCCCTAGTCGGGGCATCCGACCAATGTTCACGTTGATGCTTTTCTCTCTCCCTTCCTCTTTCTTTAAAAAATCAGTTAAAAATTAGTAAGAAAAAAAGAGTCATCCTGTTACATGGACATTATGTAATAAGTGATAACTTAACACCCTCCTGGTGTCATGCTGAGCTGAGCACTGTACTTAGCAGAAATAACAGATGTAAAGCATGCAGCAGCTGATGGACTTTGTTTGGTCAGTCATTCTGTCCTGACATCCATTTAGATGTTATAGTGAACAAATGTATATGGCTCTCCTTCATCTCTTATGGTCTGGTAGGAAAAGCAAATAATGAACAAGCAAACAAACAAATAAATAATTACAAATTGGAATAAGTACATGAAGGAATAAACAGGAAGCTGTGTTCAGGGGACAGACCAAGAAGATAGCCAGATATCATATGTCTGAAGAGACAACATTTAAATTAAAACCTAAAGTATGAGGAGTCCTATGTGACAAATGGGGGCAAGGCCAGCATTTGCAAAGACTTCAGTGGACTCCAAAACCTGGTGGAAAACCAGTGCAGCTGGTGTGTAGTGAGTAAGAGGGAGAGTAGTAGGACATGAGTGGTGGGGTACAGATCATGTCACATAGGGCCTTGTTAGTGAGGACATCGATGTCATTGAAGGATTGTGAGCAGAAGGGTAGCACAATCAGATTTACATTTGAACAGAATTATTGGTCTGCTGTATTGAGACTAGATTTCAAGGGGCAAGGGCTGGAGCAGGGAGAACAGTTAGGATATTGTTATTCTACAGAAAATATTGTTCTAAAACTTGAGCTTTATTTACTAATATTGCCATAGAAATGCTTTCATGTCAGTATCTAGAACTGTACCTTATTCCTTTTATCTGCCCTATGCTGTTCTACCGAATGGATGATATTGTTATATTAACCGTTTCTTGGTTGGTGGACATTCAGGTAGTTTCCATTGTTTTACTACTATAAACAATGCCATAATGAACGTCTTTGTATATGCGTGCCTCTTTATGTACACGCAGATATCAAGAAATAGAATTATCAAATGCAATGATAAATCCTACTGGTATTCTAATTGGTACTACACTAAATTTAGTTTATTTGGGGGATGTTGAGATATTTCTGTTTGTTTGTTAATCCTCACCAGAGGTTACTTTTCCTATTGATTTTTCTTTTTTTAGAGAGAGTGGAAAGGAGGGGGAGAAACAGAGAGAAAAACATCAGTGTGAGAGGGACACATCAACTGGTTCCTCCTGCACGCACCCCAACCAGGGCCAGGGATCGAACCTGCAACTGAGGTGCATGCCCTTGGCCAGGAATTGAACCTGTGACCCTTCGGTCCAGAGGCTGATGGTCTAACCACTGAACAAAACCAACTAGGACTGATACCTTTTTGATATTAAGTCTTCACATCTGGGAATATGACACATCTTTGTATAAACATTATAATTGTTTTCACATAGGTCTTAAACATTCCTTGCTCAAAATAAATCAAAAGTTATTAATTTTCATTCACTGAATTTGTTTGATCCTCAGGTGTTTCTTTTATTTCTTCTAGTGACTTCTTGCTGCTAGTTTTGAAGGACATTGTGTTGCAGAGACCAACGCTCCAAGTTATTCTGATGAGTGCAACTTTAAATGCTGAGCTCTTTTCAGAGTATTTCAGTTCCTGCCCAGTTATTACTATACCAGGTGACTAAAATACATCATTAAATATATATTCTTCTAATAAGCAAATGAAATTATTTTAAAGCTAAATTGAGACATAAATTTATAGGTATTTATTTCTCTTTCTAGAGAAGAAGTGATTAGTTTGTAACAAAATTATAAGCATGTAACAAAATTAATAAAGAGGCTACATTATGTCCATTTTCTGGGAGATTTTAATTTTGTATGTGCTATTTTGAAAAGTCCAGGTGCATTTCATTGTGTTTAATCTAAAAATGTGAATTTATAAGGGTATTCTGTCAGAAAGGAGAAAGTTGTATCTGTGAAGCGCATATCCGCTCATTGCTGGATTCTGCTAAATTTCTAGATATTGGTCCATTCTGAGAAAAAGTGAAGTTGGGTAGCTTGTGTCTTCTTATGGTGCTTTCACGGTTTCATTGTGGATTAATTTATCATCTACAACTCCTGTTTATCCTCCTGCAGTTGATTGCGAAGGAACAATTGGGAAGCACTGACTAATGAATATTAGTCTTGTTTGTTCTAGTTACAGAGAATTTTGAGAGTAGATTTAAAGAAGAAATTATATGGGGGCCAATGGGAGAAAAAGGGGACATATGTAATACTTTCAACAATAAAGAATTATTTAAAAAATGAAATAAACACTGACTTTAAAACCATTAAAAAAATAAAAATAAAGAAGAAATTATATGCTTGATCTCAAGTATAGTTGTTTAATCTTTAAAGGTCCCTGTGAGGGAACGGGAGGATAGGAAAAGCATAACAAATGGTTTTTAAAAGGCAAAAGGTTTATTAGCAAATAATCATCTTTTCACCTTTACACTTCTTCTTCACAAAACTGGAATCTTACCCCTTCCAATTTCTGTCATCAAAAGTTCTTTTTTCCCTGGGGACGGGGTGGAGGGCTCATTGGGGGTGGGGGACATCTTTCAACAATAAAGATAAATTTTAAAAATAATTAAAAAATAAGAAATTTTAAAAAATTTTTAAAATACTTTTAAGACCACAAAACAAATAGTACGTTATTGTGCTAAGCTTTGTTTTAAGAGAATTTTGCATATATAAATTACTTCAGGATAGCTCAACAGGTATTCTGAGGCTTTCCTATTTTATTTTACTATTGTCTATTTTGTTTTTCAAGGTCGTACTTTTCCTGTTGATCAGTTTTTTCTGGAAGATGCAATTGCTGTGACAAGGTAAGAAGACATTAATTAAGGTTTGGTGAAAGTCTTTGAAAACAGAATTATTATTTTACCTCAGAGTATTGGGTAACTAATACATGTGTTCTTATTTTCTAATATTTCTATTTGAGGATTTTGTTTTTCCCTTTCTTTCAGCAAATATTTATTATACAAATTATTTGCAATTTGCAGGTAGTATATTAAGAGTAATGACTCTTGAGCCCTAATGCAAACTATGGACTTGAGGTGATCATGATGTGTCCATGTAGATTCATCAGTTGTAACGAATGTATACTCTGGTGGGGGATGCTAACAGTGGGGTAGGCTATGCATGTTTTGGGGAGACAGGGTTTATGGGAAATCTCTGTGCCTTCTGCTCAATATTGTTCTGAACCTAAAAATTATCTTATTTTTTAAAATGATGAAGGACCAAAATGTATGGAGAATGTAACATGGAGAGAAAAATAGTACTGATTCTTCAGACAGACTGCCAGTATTTAAGTCCCTCTACTTACTAACTATAACATTAGTGAGTAGCTTAATCTCTCTATAACTCAGTTTAATTATATATAAAAGGGGTGCATTAATGGTAGCTGCTTCACAGGGTTGTTATGAAGATTAAATAATGAATTAATGCTTGGAGTTAATAGTTGCGAAGTGCTTAGACTGTGCTGGTAGGTACATAGCAAGTGCTTTGTAAATGTTAGCTGTTATTATCATGGTTCTACCCTCAAGAAGTTGCAGTATAGTTTGCGTATTAACATGTCCATATAATGTTAGTGCAGGGTGGAAAACGATAATGTCCACTGGGTATAGACTTCTCTCCTTTGTAAGCCCTGCATCCCCTTCCTACTCTTTAACCCTGAAGATTCCTCAGGGCTTTATCCTGGCACTGTTTCTTCTCACTATTAAACTCTTCCTTAGCTCTCGGAGGCTTGTGTGGTTCCAGTTGTCACCTGTGTGCCAGGAACTCCCCGATCAGTATCTTTATTCCCAATGCCTGAGCTCCAGAATAAAAACGCCCTGATGTCTGGCACCTGACATTCAACTCAGAATTTTTCTCCTTCTCCCTGCTCCTTTCCTTCCTAATAAACCTCCCTCTTAATTCTCTATTTATTTCATGGACCATATTCTCAAACCAAAAGTCCCAAAACTGGCTCTCAAACTTCAGTGTGCAGCAAACATACTTAAAACTGTTGTTTTCTGGGCCCTATTCCACTTCTATTGAATGTGAATCTCTGGGCAAAACATCTTTCAACTACTTTACCTGCCTCTATTCTCTCACTTCTTCAAATTCACTGCCTCCAGAATTATCTTCAAATAGAGCCAAGAGCATTCCAGTGTGTTCCCCACCAGACATAGGGCCGCGCCAGCAGCATCCTGGACTGGTGGAAGAATGGCACCACAATTAGAAGCAGCAACATTCTGCTGAATAAGCACATAAAACCGTGAATGTTTTCGTTCACCAGCAGACCCACATACACATTCCTTTGCCTTCCTCCCTCAGGTACGTGATACCGGATGGGAGCCCATATATGCGCTCCATGAAACAGATGTCAAAGGAGAAGCTTAAAGCAAGGCGCAGCAGGACTGCGTTTGAAGAAGTCGAGGAAGACCTGAGGCTTTCCCTTCACCTCCAGGATCAGGATTCTGTCAGAGATGCAGTGCCAGATCAGCAGTTAGATTTTAAGCAGCTCCTGGCCCGCTATAAAGGTACGTGCTTCCGGGGGGGATAGGGCAGTTGTGCCAAGGATAGCTGCAGTGGGCCCTTGAAAACACCAGTGGGAACTATGCGAGGCCACTTAATAGACGTATCTTTTAAATAAATGTGATAAATGTATAAATGTATTTTTTCTCTTCCTTATGATTTTCAGAAAAACATTTTCTTTCCTCTAACTTACTTTATTGTGAGAATATAGTATATAATACATATAACATACAAAATATGTGTTATTGGCTGTTGATGTTATCGGTTAGGCTTCTGGTCAACAGAGGCTATTAGTAGTTCATTCCTAGGGGAGTCAGCAGTTGCATGGATTTTCGACTGTGCAGGGTGTTGGCACTCCTAACCCCCATGTTGTTCAAGGGTCAGCTGTAGTTTTATTCCCGCACCATGATCCTGAAGGAGAATGATGAGGCTCTTGTTTTATAGTTACATTACCTTTAGTTCATCAAAACAACCTTAAACTTAGAAAAAGAGCAGTTCCAATGCATATTAGATTATAATTATTACTAGAGGCCTGGTGCGTGAAATTTGTGCAGGGCGGCGGGGGGACAGGAAGGAGGGTGGTGTGTGACCCTCAACCCAGCCTGCACCCTTTCCAATCTGGGACCCCTCGCGGGATGTCCGACTGCCCAGTGAGATCGGGCCTAAACAGGCAGTCGGACATCCCTCTCACAATCTGGGACTGCTGGCTCCCAACCGCTCGCCTGCCTGCCTGATTGCCCCTAACCACTCCCCTGCCAGCCTGATCAACACCTAACTGCTCCTCTGCCGGCCTGATTGCCCCCAACTGCCCTCCCCTGCTGGCCATCTTTGACCACATGGGGGCAGCCATCTTGTGTGTTGGAATGATGGTCAATTTGCATATTACCTCTTTATTAGATAGGATATTTACCAGTGGGTTTTTTCTAAAAGAAATGTGTTCAGTATAGGAAAATTAGGAGGTAGTAAAATATAAATTCTTTTTTTTTTAAGTATATTTTATTGATTTTTTACAGAGAGGAGGGAGATGGATAGGTTAGAAACACTGATGAGAGAGAAATAACGATCAGCTGCCTCCTACACACCTCCCACTGGGTATGTGTCTGCAACCAAGGTACATGCCCTTGACTGGAATCGAACCTGGGACCCTTCAGTCTGCAGGCTGACGCTCTTTCCACTGAGCCAAACCAGTCAGGGCTAAATTATATTCTTGAGTATTTTGTAATTTTTTATTTTGATATTATTTCAAAATTAAAGTTTGTAGGGCTATACAATGACCCTGACTGGTTTGGCTCAGTGGATAGAGTGTCAGCCTGCAGACTGAAGGGTCCCGGGTTCGATTCTGGTCAAGGGCATGTACCTTGGTTGCAGACACATACCCAGTGGGAGGTGTGTAGGAGGCAGCTGATCGTTATTTCTCTCTCATCAGTGTTTCTAAACTATCCCTCTCCCTCCTCTCTGTAAAAAATCAATAAAATATATTTTTTAAATTAAAAAAAAAAAAGAGCCCTAGCTGGTTTTGTTCAGTGGATAGAGCATCAGCCTGCAGACTGAAGGGTCCTGGATTCGATTCTGGTCAAGGGCACATGCCAGGGTTGCTGGCTCGATCCTGGGAGGCATGTAGGAGGCAGCCAATCAATGATTCTCATCATTGATGTTTCTATCTTTACCTCTCCTTCCTTTCTCTCTGAAATCAATAAAAATAATTTAAAAAAAAAAGACAATGAACTCCTATATCCTTTACCCCATTTCATCAGTTGTTATTATTTTGCTTCATTTGTTTTATCATTTGCTCTATGTACATATTTTTTCCCTGAACCTTTTGACACTAAGTTGCAGCTATGATGCTGCTTAACCTCTAATATTTCAGTATGTATTTCCTAAGAATAAGGACACTCTCTTACATAAGCATAGGACATACTCAAAATGAAGGCATTTAAGTGATACTAACATTTAATTAACAGTCCATATTCTAATTCGGCCAAATATCTCAATAGTGTCCCTTATTGTTATTTTTTCCTGGTCCAGGATCCAACACAGCATTACATATTGTATGTGGGAGGTGTCATGTGCCTTTAGCTTTTTTATTTTTGTTTTTTATTTTAATCTGAAAAAATGTCCTTTATTTTTCTTTTATGACTTTGACACATTTTTTTTTTTTAGTTTGGGCCAGTTTTGTCGACTGTCCCTCCATTTGGGTTTGTCTAATATTTCCCCATGGTTCAATTTAGGTGATGCATTTTTGGTTAGAAAACCACAGAAACAATTTTGAGTCCTTCTCAGTACATCATATCAGGAAACACAATGTTGATTTGTCTTATTGTTAGTGATGTAAACCACTGATCCACACCAGCCGGGCTGGTTTTTCTTTTGAAATTTTAGAATTTTCTTTTAAGAGTTATGACTGGAACTTCAGTGGGAAGGTAGGGGAGGGTGAGGGTAAGGGGCAGAGATCAACCAAAGGACGTGTATGCATGCATATAAGCCCAACCAATGAACACAGACACCAGGGGGGTGAGGGCATGAGTGGGGTGTGGGGAGGCAATGGGGGGATAAGGACACATATGTAATACCTTCATCAATAAAGAAAGAAAAGAGTTATGACTGGATCTAAGCAATGCCTTTCTAATTTCAAACATAGAGGTTACCAGCGTTCAGGAAGCACTTCTAAGACTTCCTTTCTAAGAAAGAAGGATGGCAGCT
The DNA here is from genome assembly GCF_000327345.1 of Myotis davidii. Taxonomy (NCBI): domain Eukaryota; kingdom Metazoa; phylum Chordata; class Mammalia; order Chiroptera; family Vespertilionidae; genus Myotis; species Myotis davidii. Next base: position 1,133,146 of record NW_006285248.1, on the reverse strand, counting down.
TTGGGCCAGAAAACCCCGCTTTGCCACTAGTTTCTGTTGGGTCCTGGGCTGGTGGTTTAGCTTCTCTGAGCCTCCCTGTCCTTGTAAAAAAAATACTTGATCTAGTTGATCTCAGTGCTCTTTCACTTTTCAGAAAATTAAATATGTTCCCAAGCTCAATTTTTAAATTTTTTTCTAGTTAAAAAAAAATCAGTCCTTTAAAGTATATAATTGATTAATAAAAACTGCCAAAATATAAAAAAAAAATGTTTTTCACATCTCTTCCTCTTTGTGCAATTAGTTAATCCTTTTTCCTTTTTGAAAAGTCTGTTTGGAACCTTGACAACTAGAAATGCTTCCTTCTCTGCCTTCCACACCCAACCACACCCTTATTTATGTAGCCTATTTCTTCCTTCCTTTTCATGTTTAACCAACAGAGCCTAGAAAAGCATTGTTTAGAAACTGCTTTTTTGCTTCTTCAAACTTTTTAGCATTCCCTTCCTCGGTACCAGTTGCAGTTATTTTGTCCCAATTAGGCTGTACTTAGGGTGATAGACCATTAGGAGGACCCAAGAGGAAAGCGCAGCAGTCTTCGGGGAGCTATCTCCCCATGATACTTGTTTTTCACAGAGCTGGGGCTTATAATGCAACCTCAGGACCTGTATATTTTATTAGGCCTCAGATAAATTAAAAGGAAATTGTAGACCCTTAACCTGAAAGTCTATGGATAGACTTCAGAGATATTGGTGAAGCCATTGGAATCACATGTATGTTTCAAAGAAGATCATAACTTTTATCATTTTCTCAAGTGAACCAAAAGGTTAAGAGTCTCTGTTGTAAAGATGCTGATGAAAGTTGTGATTTCTGTCCATTAATTTCCATGGGTTAATGTTACCTGGACAGACTATGACTTGGTTAAATCTGGAAGAGATTTCTAGAATGTATTTGACTTGGAGTTTTATTTCTAGGACTGAAATTGTCAACAAGTGTGTGGTAGATAAATAGGGGAAGGAAGGAGGAAAAGAAGTGGCTATCTCACCCTAGCCGATTTCGCTCAGTGGATAGTGCGTCCGCCTGCCCATGTGGGAGGCAACCAATCGTCTCTCTCACATCAATGTTTCTATTTCTGCCTTTCCCCTTCCCTTCCACTCTCTCTAAAATCAATGAACAGATATCTTCGGGTGAGGATTAACCAAAAGAAAAAAAAAGTGGCATATCTGGACCTTCCCAGCAGGGTTAGGAGCTTGCTGTTTGGGTCATTGTTCAAGCAGGAAGTTTTTTGAGTAAGCATGTATGTTCTGAGAAACTGAAAGAAACAAAATTCATTTTAGTACAACAAATGTTAACATCTGTGTTGTTAAATCACATCAAGACACTCACCTAGTTCCCAGGCATATATCTTCAATAAGGTATAATTATCCTGGTTTTTTACCTTTCTTTCAGGGGTTAGCAAATCAGTCATCAAAACGATGTCCATCATGGATTTTGAAAAGGTTAATCTTGAATTAATCGAGGCCTTGTTAGAATGGATTGTGGAGGGAAAGCACTCCTACCCCCCAGGTAACTGCTTCTTGTCTCCATTTATGTGTAAGATGGCAAAAGGGAAGGAGCTTACTTCCTGAGATCATGGGCACCTCCCTTCCTGGAGCCCTCAGCCCACCCCAGTTATATGTAAAGTTGCTTGTTAGGCTTTTCAGGAGAAATTTTACCTTTTACCTTTTGAGGTTCACCCGCTTTTTTTGCTCTTCACTCTTGCTCTCACCAAACAAAAAGATGCTAACAATACAAAGTCCCAAAGGAAGAAAACCGAACAGAAGGCCTGGATGATCCGTTGTTACCCACTCAGGCCCTGGCTAAATGGGAGCCTAGTAGTGAGTGTTTGAATTTCATGAAGACTTTGCACACCAAGGCCAAAGGGCATTGGGGTTAAGAGAACAGCTTTAGAGTCTGATAAACACCCCAGCTGTGCTACTCAGGAACTCCATAACCTTGGGTAAAGTGATTATTACAGATATCCCTGAAATAGATGGCCAAGCCATGAGGGCAGAACAGATCAGAAGACATAAATATATGGACAAAATATTTTCTTTCATCTGTGTAGATTATCGTACCACTCTTAAATGGTGTGGTATTTTAGTAGGGAGGAACATGCAGTATGTAATGGAAAGAGAATGGGTCTGATACCAGAAACCCTAGGTTTGTGTCCAAGCTCCACTCTTACTGACTCTGTGACCTGGCCAAGTTACAGGGTCATTCTAAGGTGGCTGTGAGGATCAAATGAAATCATGTCTGTGAGCATGCTTTGTATACTATGAAGTGTTAAAACCAGCTCAAAAACATACCTTCACCCTTCTTCAGAGTTTCATTTTTGTAATACAGTGGGGCCTTGACTTACGAGTGTCCCGACTAACGAGTTTTTTTGAGATACGAGCCGTCTCTCGGCTGATTTTTTGCTTTGAGTTGTGAGCTCAAAAAAATTGGGGTTATGAGCCAGCTTCAGATACCCCACCACTAGTTGGCACAGCAAACGTCACAGTGATTTGACATATGAGTAATTTGAGTTATGAGCTCCATCACAGAACGAATTAAACTCGTAAGTCAAGGCCCCACTGTAATACTAGTGACCTGGTGCATGGATTTGTGCACATTGAAAGGAAATTAATTAGAAGGTGGCCGCTGGGGCGGGCTGGGCGAGACAGGCCCTGGAGCCAACCTCCTGCAGTCCCTCCCCAGCGTCTGCCGAGTGAGCGGCATCCCTCCAGCAGGTGAGGTCCCTCAGCCTGGCCTGCAGGGATCGGGCCAAAACCAGCTCTCCGACATCCCCCGAGGGGTCCCAGAGTACAAGAGGGCACTCTGCAAAGTTGCTATCGTACAGGGTGTGGAATGCAAATGCAAGTGTGCAGTAAACCAGATTTAGGCTGACAGTGTCCCCAACAACAACATAACCCACAGCCGAAGGTGGAATTGCATGACCCCGTGAGGAATTGGACTCCCTCCCCTCTGGTCTCCAGGTGCATCACCCGAGAACCACCGCTGCCAAGTCACTGCAGCTCGGTACTCCTGTATTGAGTGTCTGCCCCCTGGTGGTCAGTGTGCATCATAGTGACCAGTCAGACAGTTGGACACTTAGCATATTAGCCTTTTATATATATAGACTAGAGGACCAGTGCACGAATTTGTGCACGGGTGGGGTCCCTTGGCCCAGCCAGCAATTGGGGCCATCTCACCCAGTCCCAGTGAGGGCCGGCTGGCTGGGGAGTGACCACGGGAGGGCTCCAGGGTATGCCCGGCCCTCTTGCCCAGCCCCGATTGGTCTGGCCCTTGGTGGTTGGTGCGCGTCATAGCGACTGGTAGAGCAGTCGACCAATCGGTCGGACACTTAGCATATTATGGTTTTATTATCTAGGATTATATAGGATAGTTTCCTTACTTATTTAGTGGGGAGAATAACTGCAATAAATAACAGGTCAGGAGTTCTTATGGACAGATCTTTGTTTTATATCCCATTGTACCTAGCACAGAGGTGACATAGGTACCCAATAAATATTTGTGAGATTAAAGATGTGTGCCAATTTCCTCTCCGAATAAAGCATGGAAGAAGGTAACTATCACTGAGTGATTGCTCTTCAGAAATATACTATATAATCAATTATCACTGCTTATTTTCTTTAATGTCAAATTTAAAAGCCCATAAACCACCTTGGCTGGTGTGGCTCAGTTGATCGGGGTGTCGTCACATGGATTCCCAGTCAAGACACATACCTAGGTTGTGAGTTCAGTCCTCAGTCAGGGCATGTACGTGAGGCAACGGATAATCTAGCTCTTTCTTTCTCCTTCCCTCCTTGTCTCCCTCCCTCCCTTCCTCTCTCTCTCTAAATAATCTATAAAATATAGTCCTGGGTGAGGATTTGTTTTTTAAGCCCATAAACCATTAAATGGCATGGTTATTTAATGTGCTACATTTCCACATATGTCTAAATTTAGATTACCAGGTTGGCAAGCAAATTATAGTTTCTTGTTTCATTTTCAGTCAAATGTTTATGGGTATTTTTTAGTAATAGAAAGAAGAGTTTTCCTGCCTTAACAGACGAGAAGGATAATCTTCCTATAGAAATGTCAGTGACCAGTGCACTGAAGAAATATGTTTAATGAGCTTTGCTAATGATACTTGTATAAGTTAAGGCATTATATTTTCCCACTCTGCTGTTTTTCCTGTTGCAGAAAGATAATATCCCATTTATCTTGTAGTAATTTAGTCAGAAAATATATTTTGAAAGTTTGTTATCTATTAATTCCTTGGGACTTTACAAGAAAACAAAGTGAAAAATCTCAGATTATTGCTTTTTTTTTTCATTAAAAATAGCTTTATAATCTGTTAGTTTTTCCCTTTTTGCCTCTATCTGATTGGTTCTCTTTATATACCCAGGTGCTATACTTGTATTTTTACCGGGATTGGCAGAAATCAAAATGCTTTATGAACAGCTACAGTCTAATTCTCTTTTCAACAACAGACGTAGTTATCGGTAAGTTAATTGCTTCCTGTATCCTCAATCTCTATTGCAGTTATATGCAAAGAAGAGTAACCAGAAAGGTCTTTTTACAGTCATCACCTTCTTTAGATTCTGCTGTCACTCCTCTAGAATACATTTGTTTATGCCAGCTGGAAATAGACAAACCTGTTTGTTCCAGAAAATCAGTCATTCCCATGCCATTCAATAAAAATATTTCTCTTCACTTAGCATAGTGACTCAGCAAATTTGCATGTAGTTCTAGTTGCCAGATACAGGGCACGGGAGAAGACAGTGTTAGTAACAACAAAGAAATGATCCCATTTTGAGAAAAAATAATTTTCAGTAATTTCTGTTCTGGTGGAAAGAAACATTAGGTGTGTCTTCATATTGAAGGAGACAACTACTTGACAGGTGAAAACTCCCTAGAAATATAAGAATGTAATTTCTTAGTGTCCATCACTGTCTCTGCCTCTCGTGCTCTGGATTTAAAAGTAGGGGAAAAAATGAATGTGTGCTCTTGTAAAATGTCAACTATTTAGTCTTCTTGATTATTTACCACTGAATTACACTCCAGTTTCCCCCAAGTTGATGCAAGGTTTTTAGTTTCATATGATGAGTAAATACTTTGTCAGAATCAGAAAGCACCTTCCCATTCAGAAGAGCTGAGCCCTGTGGGTGGGTGGTGGGCGATGGGGAAGCTGCTGATTCTTGGTGTGATGGTTAAATAGAAATCCAGGCCGAACCGGTTTGGCTCAGTGGATAGAGCGTCGGCCTGCGGACTCAAGGGTCCCAGGTTCGATTCCAGTCAGGGGCATGTGCCTTGGTTGCAGGCACATCCTCACTGGGGGGCGTGCAGGAGGCAGCTGATCGATGTTTCTCTCTCATCGATGTTTCTAACTCTCTATCCCTCTCCCTTCTTCTCTGTAAAAAATCAATAAAATATATTTTTAAAAAAATTAAAAAAAAAATAGAAATCCACCCACTGTAGTCCAATTTTAGCATTTACACTAGAACACTCACTGTGCTTTTATTGCCTTTCAGATGTGTTGTTCACCCACTTCATTCATCTTTATCCAGTGAAGAGCAGCAAGCTGTGTTTATAAAACCTCCTGTAGGTGTAACTAAGATTATAATTTCCACCAACATTGCTGAGACATCCATAACCATTGATGATGTTGTCTATGTCATCGATTCTGGGAAAATGAAAGAAAAGAGGTATTATCTTTTGGCAGGATAAGGGAGGGGCTAAAGAGGCCTCATTAGAATGACAAAGCTCTTAATAGTTAATGCTATTAAACTACATGGATTGTGTTTGAAAAAATATTTTATGAAAACTGGATATAGATATATGAGCGAGTCTATAGTCAGTTCATACTCTTAAAGTCAGACGGAGATGGAAAGTTTAAGGTTTTGGAAGTGATTAGTTATCCTCCTTTTTTTATATGCTTTACATGTGCTTGAATGAAAAAGCATTGATATGGAAGTTGGTATATGTTAATTACTTTGATATTGAAATCATTTCACAAAGTCTACATATATCCAAACATCACATTGTACACTTTAACTATATACAATTTTTATTTGTCAAAAATAAAGATGAAAATTTTTTTTAAAAAGAGAAGAGTTAAATAGATTTATGTAGTAGCGTTCATTACCCTTTAAAGTAGCACTAATCTCCTGCCAGGGACTCAACTATCGCAGAACACAGAGGACACTGTCCTACAGATAGAAGGTGTTTCATTTAATCTCCATGCTAAGTCGAGTCTTGGCCATGTCTTTATAAAATAGCCCTTTCTGACATTTTATTTTTCTTTATAGATATGATGCCAGCAAAGGGATGGAAAGTCTAGAGGATACTTTTGTCTCTCAAGCCAATGCTCTGCAAAGAAAAGGTCGAGCTGGTCGTGTTGCATCTGGGGTCTGCTTCCATTTGTTCACTAGCCATCACTTCAGTCACCAGCTTTTAAAGCAGCAGCTGCCAGAAATACAAAGAGTGCCATTGGAACAGCTCTGTCTAAGGTACATCCATGTTTTCTTTTTCTTAGTTGGAGACATTTTGCTGAGAATGGACATGCAAAGAGCTCTTCAGTGTTACCTATACCATTCCTTTTAAGTTTCTGCACATAAAGATCTGTTACATTGGAGAGGATAGTCCTATAATAGACCTTAATAATACCTTTGTGAGTCAGAAAAGGAATCTAACTTATTGAGAATAAGTTAGAGGTTCCATCAATATTAAATCATCACATGGAAAAATCAACAGCCTCATTATCAGGTAGAGTAAAGTGAACAAAAACTACTTAAAACTCCATTATTTACCAGACGAACAAATAAGAATAAGTATGATAAAATGGAATTTAATGAATGAATGATCAAACTCAACATTACTGCAATTGGGAAATCTATGGTTCAACCTTTCTGAAAATTTGCTTGGCATTATACAAGAACTCTAAAACTGTCCATGCCTTTAGACCCACTCATCACTTTGAGGGAGTATGCCCATAAAATAGTAACACAAAGGAAAAAAGTTACTTGTGTAAAGATGTTATAGCTCTTCTTTTCTCCAGCAAATTTATTTTAAGAGCCTACCATTTGCCAGGGGTTGGGCTAAGCACAGGGGTACTGTAGGAAACAAGTGTTCATGGTGAAGAAACTGGGCAAGAAACTGGGCAAGCAGATGCCTTGAATTAAGGTAGTAACAATGCAATGAAGAGCAGTGAAGGGATTGGAGAGCTTTGAAGTTGATTGACCCTTGAGGGAGTATGAGAAGGGGAAATGTTATATATGTAGCACATATGATTTAAAAACAACGCAAATACGACAGTGGGGAAATAGGTAAATTCTATAGGCCAACATGGTTCATTATTATTATTATTTATTTATTTATTTATTTTTTGCTAAATAAAAATTTAAGTGGATTACTGTCAAGGCATATGTTAAAATGAAACATCTATGTGATAGGTTCAAAGCTTAAAAAGGAAATGCATATAAGTGAAATAAAGAAATGTAAGATTTTTCTCCTCTGAAAAATGCTTAAATTCATAATGTAAAACAATAGCTTTTCAAGAGCTGTGAAAAGTCAGGACACAGTGCAGATTGATTTTAGAAACAATTATTATGCAATTTCAGATGTGGGAAAGAATAAGTGGATCATTCCAATTTTATTTCATGATTTGATTCCACTCTTACGGAAAGAAGCATTTTGAAAGTTTTTAGAGAGAATTTTCTTAATCTCAATAAATTTTAGAATCTGAATGTGTTTCTGCAATTTATTGCTGGAGAATGAGGAGACATAAGAGATTTTTTTTTAAACCAACATTGTCTGGCTTATGAAAGCATATATCTAAGAAATTATAAACTACTAGAGGCCCTGTACACAAAATTCATGCACGGCAGAGTCCCTAGCAGCTGCCTGCCAGGGCTTCCTTCATTCCGCGCTGCCCCCTGGTGGTTAGCACACGTCATAGCAAGTGATCGAACTCCCGAGGGGACACATTGCATATTAGGCTTTTATATATATATATAAATTTTTATTCAAGAAAGAAGCTTATTTCTTGGTGTGATCCCATCATAAATAAAATTGTCAAATTATTTTTTTCCCCAGAATTAAAATTTTGGAAATGTTTAACACTCATAATCTCCAATCGGTGTTCTCTCGGCTCATTGAACCACCACACCCTGATTCTCTTCGTGCCTCAAAAATACGATTACGAGACTTGGGAGCATTAACTACAGATGAAAAACTGACCCCCCTTGGGTATCATTTAGCCTCTCTGCCTGTGGATGTGAGAATTGGCAAACTGATGCTATTTGGGTCTATCTTCCGCTGTTTGGATCCTGCTCTCACCATCGCTGCCAGTTTGGCTTTTAAGTCTCCTTTTGTAAGTAAACAACATTCATCTAAAATGGAGTCCAGGCCCCGCCAGCGTGGCTTAGTGGTTGAACATCGACCTATGAATCAGGAGGTCATGGTTCGATTCCCAGTGGGGGCACATGCCGGGGTTGCAGGCTTTATCCCCAGTGAGGGACGTGCAGGAAGCAGCCAATCAATGTTTCTTTCTCACCATTGATGTTTCTCTCTCTCTCTCTCTCTCTCTCTGTCATTTTAAATATATAAAAATACATTTAAAAATTAAAATAAAATAAACTAGAGTCCATTGGTCTCTAAGGGGACTGTGGGGCTACAGGGTTATGTTAGCCCCCTAAAAATTTTCTTGTATTTGTATGTGAACTTTTCAGGGTACAGTGTCTATAACTTTTATTTGACCCTCAAATAAATCCATACCCCAAATGAAGATGAAGAGCTGGAGATCTAACTTATTAAAATAATCTAAATTTTTTTAATTAAAAAACTTGCTAAACTTGCTCATTATAGGAAAATCAGAAAATGCAAACAAGTACTAATAAAAGGTACCTCTGCATGATTTTATCAGGGAGTAAATGCATTGGACCACTTCTTTTTTTTAACAGCTTTATTGAAATACTAGAGGTCTGATGCACAGAATTCATGCAAGCAGCTCGGACCCCCCGCAGCCGCCTCTGCCTCAGCCCCTGCCCACTGCAGTGGCCGCCTCTGCCTCAGCCCTCGCCCGCCACAGCTTTGTTCAGAAGGTCATCTGGAAGGACGTCCAGTCTAATTAGCATATTATGCTTTTATTATTATAGATAATTCATCCAAAGTGTACAACTCATTAGTTTTTAATACTGTGTGCAGTCATCACCATAGTCAGATTTAGAATATTTTACCACCTCATAAAGAGATCCCATAACTATTACTCCCCAGTTCTCTTTAATCCTCCTATCCACTCCAGTCCAGTCTACTTTCTGTCTCTATAGATTTGCCTCTTCTGGACATTTAATATTGATGAAATAATATAATACGTGGTCTTTTCTGACAGGCTTCTTCACTTAGTATAATGCTTTTAAGATTCATCTATATTACAGCATGCATCAGTACTTCATCCTTTTTATGGCCAAATAATATTCCTTTGTATGAATATACCACGTTTTATTTATGCATTCAGTACTTGATGGACATTTGTGGTTGTTTCTGTCTCAAATATTTCCTGATTTCTGTTTTTAGTTTTTCTGGTACCAGTTGGTTATTTAGGCATGTGTTCTTTAATGTCCACATACTTATGAGTTTCCCAGTTGTTTCCATTATTGATTTCTAATTTCATTCTATTAAGGTCAGAGAACATACTTTGTATTATTTTAGCCCTTTAAAGGTTATTAAGCTTTGAATTATGGCCAACCATATAGTCTGTCCTGGAGAGTGTGTCATGTGGACTTAAGAATGGATATTCTGCTGTTGTTGGGTAGGGTGTCACTCGGCCTTTTTCACCGTGGCTTATCTCAGAGAGATCGGGGAATAGATTAATGTACCATCTTACTCAGCTTTAATGTTATACTTCATAAAATTGTAAACACATAGATCTGCAAAAAGATCTTAGTTCACTCCCCTCATTTAACAACAAACGACAAAACCAAGGACCTGAGTGGGTAAAGTAGCTTACTCAGGGGCATGTGGGTCGGTATTGTTGTGAGTAGGACCTCTGTCTCAAATTGTCTAAATAAGCCTCTCACTGGCTGCTTTGTTTTATTGGAATACAGAAATATTAATGTTCATTACAAATACTGATGTCATCCTTAGCCTAAACTAAGCATCTGCCCTTTGCTGGGTTTTGTAAACGTAATATTAATTTCCCAAATATAATCCTTTTCCCACCAGCCCTCCTAAAAAGGAAGGTGTTTGGAAAGTTAGAATTTTAGATTTCAGATATAGCTTTCAGAATGAGTGCCTCTTTAATGACATCTTGCCACCAGGAACTAAAAGACCTAGTAGAGCTTATTTGGGGTGGGCAGACAGACTCACAAGGGCAAATAGCAGGAGCTTGCCCGTAATGCCTATAATCAGCCACAATCTGAGTACTCTTTGTGCCACACACACACTTCCCAGGGCACCTTGCTTCAGCAGTAGGAAAGTCCATGTGAAACCAGAGGTAAAATGTGTCCTTTAAATCTGATGTTCCTCACTTAGGTGTCTCCCTGGGATAAAAAAGAGGAAGCTAACCAGAAAAAGTTAGAATTTGCGTTCGCAAACAGTGATTATCTGGCCCTTCTACAAGCATATAAGGTAAGTATATAACCTAATAGCTGAGGATTATTCCAGAGCTGGTGCTAAAGACAGAGAAAGTTCATTTTGATTTTCTTCCACATTTAGGGGTGGCAGCTAAGTCTGAAAGAAGGTATGCGAACAAGTTATAATTACTGCAGACAGAACTTCTTGTCGGGCAGGGTTCTCCAGGTGAGTCGTTTCTGTGGCAGTTTGTTCTCATTCATTTTCTATTGTAGTAGCACGTCAGTGGGTGCTGCAACTTCATCTTGTGTGTCCTGCCTTGACATTGAAAATGGTATTTCTGGAATATGCTCAGCTTCACCAGCTGTGTGAGACAGACTCCTGAACTGCGCATGACATCAGCCTTCTGTGCTAAACCTTTTCCCTTTTTCAGTGAGCTTGTGTTTACTTACGGGGAGGGCGGGGAAATATAGGCTCTCCGAAGCTTGCTGCTTACTGGAAGTCAGTTTTTTTTAGTAATTTTACCAGGCATTCTCAACCTGGGTCCATAACCCCTGAAATTGTATGCAAAATCATATCCTTATACATATGTGCCTTATTTTGGTAGAGGAATCATGCTTTTAGCAGGTTCTCAAAGTGGGTTATGAGCATCCTTACCCCCAATCCTCCTCCTAAAACCAAAGAATGAATACTGAACCAGATTTTCCTCGTGAGTTTTCCTTATGCCCTTCAGAGGCTACTATGTCAATGATGAGTACACAGGAAAGAAAAAGGTGTATCATCTTCTGTGTGGTAGCAGGCAGGGCTCTGCCCTCTGTTGTGACAGTGTTTCTAGATCCCCCTCCAAAGTGGCAGGCACATGCCCTTGACCGGAATCAACCCTGGGATCCTTGAGTCTACAGGCTGACGCTCTATCCACTGAGCCAAACCAGTTAGGGTGGTGCACATCTTTGAGTAAGTTTTACTTGAAGGTTTTGAGGCTGGAAGGGGGGAGAACGTTACTTTCATATTAAAAGATGGCCTGGAGTAGAACACAAAATTAATGTCCTTAGTACTTACCAGAACCTGACATTATGTATCTCTCTATCCCAGAAGCTCCATCAGAGCAGAATCCTTACCTGTTTTGTCCAACACTCTATCCCCAGTGTCTGGAACAATGCATGCATGCCAGTATTTGCCTTCGTTCTCATCTGCCTTTAGATGTACTTCAGTGAGGCATTTTGAGAAAGCAAAGGTTCTAGCTGTATTATAAGTACATCAAAAGCAATAATTTTTCAGTCATGGCTGCACATTAGATTCACCTGAGGAAGCTCACAACAAAAAAGTAAAAATGCCCAGGTTCCACCCCATGCCAGTTTCCTTGGCTCTCCCGGGGTAGGGCCTCAGCATCTGTTTACTGTCATTGTTGGGTTGACACAGCAAGAGTTAGAGTCACTAATCTAAAGGACATTTTTATATGTAAGATGCAATAATACATATTTCCTCTGGTCATTAAGATTTTTAAGTATAAATTATATTTCTTTTAAATTACAATTTTTACTAAATTTACTTACTCTTTTTTTCCCCAGGATACATGTAGATTTTGCTGTGCTCTATGAGGTCCATCAAATAGAGTTCCCTCTTTTCCCTAAACTCTAGCTTGCTTTAACAAGATGTCAGTTAAAGCCATGTATTTATTTATGGCATATTTAACCCCGGGTTATATTTTGCCATGTTCCATATGTACTGGAGACATTCCTAGAAAACACTCACATTGTCATCAAGAGACAGGGTAGTGTTGCTTCACTCTCGGTTCCCATGATGTCTTTATCTCCTTTTCTGTTGTCTGATGTGCAGCTTATATTTGAACAGAAGCCAGAAGAGAAGGAGGTTTGGGCTTTTTCTTTCTCATACTTGTGCTCAGCTACAAAAAGGAGGGTCTAAATCTAAACCAGTTAATAATGTTCCTATTCCTAGGAAAAGATGTGAGCCAGTGAGACCTCAAGGTAAGCGAAAGGAAAAGTGGTGAATGCAGAACCAACCACTCTAGGCTCAGGTAAAGAACTAAGAGGGCCTGAGCAGAGCTGCAGGTAGGAAAGAGCTAGGCAGCGTCACCTGGAGTTGGGTCGCAAACAAAATTAACTGCATTTTTTCCTGACCTGAGAATCTCCAGAAACGTCAGACCTATCCAAAATCCAAAATCCAATGAACATGATTTTTATAATGTAATCTAGAGGTAAATGAATGATCTTTGGGGTTTTTGTAGCTTATTGATTTCTCTGTAACTATTTAGCTCTGCTGGTTTGCATACATGTAAACTGCCTTTTTGGAAATGACCTGTTTGATGAACCCATATGAGCCTCATTACTGTCCACTGAAGTAATGAGTTCCTGTCTCATTCATCATTGTAAGACTGTCTCCACTTACCTTTGATATGTTGATGCCCCTGCTTAAACACTCTCCACTTCTTTCAGGAAATGGCCAGCCTCAAACGACAGTTTACTGAACTGTTATCAGATATAGGCTTTGCGAAGGAGGGACTCAGAGCCAGAGAAATTGAGAAAAGGGCCCTGGGAGGAGATGGCATCCTGGAAGCCACAGGAGAGGAGGTAAAGAATGTGTAATTGGCCCTTATTTCTCTCTAATTCGCACATGGGTACTATCTTAACTCAGGAACACATGTAGGCATCCTTCCCTTAAGCCTATGAGCAGCGGTTTTGTGGCAATCTTGGTTTTCTTCTTTCCACAAATGAGTGTCCGCTAACACTGATAAAACCAGAGGATTTTTGTTTTTTAAATTTCACACTGATTCTTGATAAATCCGTAAGAGGTAGAATCGACTTTCCAATAATGTCTTCTCAAATCAGACCAGCTTTTTCCCAACCAATAGTAATTTTGTGTATAACTGTAGGAAGAACACTTCTTCAAGATGAACCTGATGCCACTGTTCTAAGTGAAGTTAGTACTTTCTGGAGACTGTGAACATCTCATGAACCAGAATCTTTCTCTCTACTGAGCCTTAGGAACACTGGCTTGTAGCTGCTTTGCAGAAATCTGGGCAGAGTTTTCATGGGCTTCTTGGAGCAGGTCCTGTGTGAATGTGTTCCGATAGATCTACTTTTCACTTAGAAAATACAATTTTTTTAGCACAGGGATAGAAGTTAGAAGCTTTTGTCTGTTTTAAGATAGAAATCAAATGACATATAATGGTAAATTCCAGGGCACAGACAAACGTAGCCACATTACTTATGAAATTAATGCTGCATTTCTCTCACAGGCAAATTCAAATGCTGAGAACCCCAAGCTGATATCAGCAATGCTGTGTGCTGCTCTGTATCCAAATGTAGTGCAGGTAACAAAATGCTTTTCCTGGATTCTCCCACTTGTCTCACTTGGAGCCAAGGATATAAGTTAAGTCATAGCATTAATCATCTCATACATGCAAACACACACACAGCCTTTTAAACTTAGTGTATATTTCTAAACTTCACTTCCTTAACCTGTTTAGATGCATTGTTCAAGAACATTTATTGTATAAAATGGGTTGCTTCTTTAATCCTTCTGACATATTATGACATTCCAGGAATTAAAATGGACATATATGTTACTTTCTCAGCAAACCTATGCCTAAATAACTATCCTTCTGTGTTAGATAGGAACTTGATTTGACTACATTTCTCTTATGCCCTTTCCCTGGACTAAAATTAGACTAAGAACAAAGTCAAACAAGTCAGTGCTTTGCCATGGACCACCTGTGCCAACACACTTCTGGAAACCCCTTGTTGGGCTCTCATCTGAGTTCTCATTATCCAGTCCTTGTCACTTTAGAATTTGAGTTTGTTGGAGTACTGAATCACTTCTAACTTTTTGTTAAATTCTCAGTTGACATTCACTGATTTATAGTTCGTTTTCTGCTTAGTACTTGCATGTTTTTCAAATCATTTGAAATTTATTTTTAAAAAATCATTTGGAACAAAACCATGGAGACAAAAATAAAATCGGGGGTTGGAGAGGTGACGAATAGGCAGAGCATAGTAGATTTTAGGGCAGTGCAGTGAGAATAATACATATCATAATGAAGGATACATGTCATTATACATTTACCCAAACCCATAGAATATATAACACCAAGAGTGAACCCTAAAGTAAAATATGGATTTTGGGTAGTTATGAGGTGACAAAATTTACTGTCATAAGCCCCCCATAATGAACACTCTCAGACTCTTGGTAGGAATAAAATTGATACATCCTTTCTACATAGCAGTTTCATTTCTAAAGATTTATTATTAAGAAATAATTGCATCTATATATATAAAGTGGTAATATGCAAATTAGCCGGGCATCACAACTGCTCAGGAGGAGCTGTGCGCAGATGGGCAGGAGGGGACTGCATACCACCCCCCCTCAGCGGACACACACCAGGGGTGGGGGCGTGCTCCCAGTGGCCACAGCACAGCTCAGAGCACGCCCCCAGTGGGTGGCAGTGGCAGCAGGAGCGAAGCAGCCTGAGTCCCGGGTGCCAGAGGGAAGCCGGTGCCAGCAGACAGGGGAAGGAAGGCCTATTCTTGCATGAATCTTCGTGCATCGGGCCTCTAGTATATGCATAAAGATGCATCCAGGGAAATGTTTGCAATTATAACTGTTAGAATGAACAATCTAAACTTCTAATAATGGAGAATTTATTGGTAAATTATGAGGTACTATATTGCCATTAAGAATTATGTGGGGTTTTTTTTTAAAAGAATTTTGTTTTAGGAAAATATTTTAAAACAGGAAAAAGTTCTCAATATATTAAGTTTAAAAAGTATATTTATAGAAAATGATCCTATATTAGTTTCAGTGTATATGTACATTTGTATTTATATTGTGTTTAGTTTTCTACATATAGTATATAACATAAATCTAACAGACAAACTAAAATTATATTTATCAAATAATACCAGTTATTTCTTAATTATGTGATGATTACAGGAAGTCTTTATTTCCTTTTTTCCTAATATGTTATTTATACAGGAAACATTTATTATTTTTGTAATACATATAATTCATATATGTGTGTGTATACATAGCTTTTCAATTTTTTTTTCAAATGGGCTAATCTGTTTATTCATATGATTTTTTTTATATTCATACAATGTTTTCTTGCTGTTTTGAAAGGAATTCATTTGGAAATGTGGGATTGAGATTGATAATCAGCAGGTTCCAAATCTCTGCACCTGATAATTAGTGCAGACCTGAAATATCAATGTAGTTTCTCCCCCATGTGGCTGCTATGTGGTATAGCTACCCAGTGCTACTGTACCTACATTCACATTTCTTTTTTTTTCTTTTTTTTTTCCAGAGAAGGAGAGAGAAAGAAACATCAATGATGAGGGAGAATCATTGATTGGCTGCCTCCTGCATGAACCACAGTGGGGACATCCGAGCATGTGCCCCAACTGGGAATCGAACCATGACCTCCTGGTTCATAGGTCAACACTCAATCACCGAACCACGCCAACCTGGCACATTCTTGATGGTTTGAAAAGAAAAGCAAAAAGTATGCTTATATTGCTTTCAAAGGGAAACTAAGAAATAGAGGGAAGAAACAGCAAAGGCATTCAAACAAGACTGGTTTTGTGCCAAGGAATACATCCTGAGTGGAAATGTACATTTTAAATATCTATTTTTACAAATACCTGTTGTTTAGGTGAAAAGCCCAGAAGGGAAGTTTCAGAAGACCAGTACCGGAGCTGTCAGAATGCAACCAAAATCAGATGAGCTGAAGTTTGTCACCAAGAACGATGGATATGTTCACATTCACCCTTCATCAGTGAACTATCAGGTCAGAATAGCAGGGTATACTCACAGTTACATATGGCAGGTGGGGTGGGAAACACAGTCCCTTAAGTTCAGCCAAAACATGCTCTGTCACTTGCTGTGCCCAGCAGCATCACTGGGTTAAGATAGGCAAGCAAACCACCTCAGCTTGGTGACACATGTTATGAAGAGAAATCAGTCAGAGAGATTGAGAGATAGGGGAGGGGCTGAGGGGCTGTTTTCCGTAGAGTGGTCAGGGAAGAGCTCTGCTGAGCAAACCATGGGGCAAATCCTAAGGGCAGGAAGGGCGAGCCATGCAGGTACCTAAAGAGAACATTCCAGCAGAGGAAATAAGGGTGAAGACCATGGGAGGGAGCATGTTGGTGTGTTCCAGGAAGTGCAGTGGGATGATTAGGGTGAGGGTGGCGGGTGAATGGGGACAAGTAGGCAATGGTCAGGTCATGTAGGACCTTGTGAGCCATGGCAGGGATCTGGGATTTTGTCTGTGGGAAATCATTGGAGCCTTTGAGCCGTTAACTGGATTTGTGTTTTTAAACCATCTCTGTGGTTGCTGTGCGGAATAGAAGCTGTAAAGATGCAAAGGAGCAGGCGAGTACTTAGGAGGCACTGCGCAAGGGGATGGCTATAGAAGCGGTCAGAACGTGTCAGCTCCTTATGTATTTTGAAAATAGAGCTGGCAGGACTTAGCAAGGTGACGGGACTTAGCGATGATGTAGATAGAGTGAGGGGGAAAGTACAATCAAGGATGACTCTTTGGGATTTGAGCAATGGGGTGAAGGGGAGTGCCGTTTACTTAGATAATGAGCACTGCATGGAGGGGAAATCAGGAATTTCTTCTGAACATAAGAAATTTGACACGCTTATTGGAGCCCAAGTGGAGATGTCAAGTAGGTAGTTGCACATACAAGTCTGGAAAGGTACAGACTGGAGATGATTTTGTAAGTTACCGACAGGTGGTATTTGCATCCATGGGACTGGTGGAGGCCCCCTCATGTTGCCAGTGGCATTGCTGTCATCACCTGAGGTTTTCTGCTCCAGGTCAGACACTTTGACAGCCCCTACCTGCTGTACCACGAGAAGATCAAAACTAGTCGGGTGTTCATCCGTGACTGCAGCATGGTGTCTGTGTACCCGCTGGTCTTGTTTGGAGGAGGCCAAGTGAACGTGCAGCTTCAAAGGGGAGAGTTCGTTGTCTCCTTGGATGATGGTTGGATTCGTTTTGCGGCTGCTTCGCATCAGGTAAGGATAGAGCCATCCTGTGAGTCTTAAGCCATGAAGGGATTTGATAATATGAAGTATAGGGCATTCCTTCAGGGACCAAGGACAACAGCTGGTTAAGAGTGAATGATGTGTCTGCAGTAAGATACTAAGAAAGGGTGAGGCTGGAGTGACGCCAGGGGCAGAGCCTTAGTAAGACTTCCGGCAGCACACCTGAGAGGAGGAGCCCAGGCTGGTGTGGACGATTCTGGACCGAAGCTGTGAGTGAGATGTTGGACCTTCCTCATTGATATGCAAATAATGTGCTCACCAAAGAAAAATCAGAAAATATAGATGAGCAAAAATAAATAAAAATCAACCCTGAATCTACCTCTACCATTAAAAAAACAGGTAATGGATCTGAATTCTTTTATTCTCAGGTCTCAGTTATGCACTATGTGGAGCCTGCAGAAAACATTTAAGGGGCAGTACATATGTTTAAGGAATAAAAACTCAGCTTAACACTTGCATCTGTTAGAAATCTTACATTGCCAGAAGCAAAAACACCAACTCAAAGGGAATATACTGGTGTATTTAACTGTAAAGTCTAAAGCAGCACAATCCAATAGAAATATGTGAGCCACTATGTAATTTCAATTTTTGTAGTAGCCACATTTAAAAAAGTAAAAAGAAGCCAAATTAATCTTTATATTAAGGAACCTAATACATCTAAGAGATTTTAATTTCAACACATAATCAATATAAAAATTTATTGAGATATTTTATATTCTGTTTTCGTACTAAGTCTTCAAACTCTGGTGTGTGTTTTACCTTCACAGGATAGTTCATTTGGGACCAGCCACGTTTCATGTGGTCATTAGATTGGCCGCAGGTGACTGCTGGCTGCCATATTGGACAGTGCAGGTCAGAAAGGCCAGGCAGGGAGATTCAGTTCAGCAACTCAATGGCGATAAAGCCTGGCTGACCTGTGGGTAGCAGGATGGCTGTGGTGGCACCAGGCCTGACCTCATGCAGCATACTGTCCAGAGGGGAGACCACGTCCTTTCCTAAAAGTTCCATTGAACCTTCTTTTCCTAAACCAGTTCTGATGGCCAAAGGAATGTCATGGGCGCTAAGGCCGGGATTACCTGAGCCATTCACCTTGGCAAGGATGGCATGAGCCTGTTGGATTTAGATCAGGGTCCAGACTACACGTTGCCGAACAATGGGGGAGGGACAAGGCGGATGTTGGGAAGACATCTACAGTGCCACTGAAACATCAGCACAAGCAAAGTGACATAAAAGTGTGGTTTTTCTCCCCACAAAAGCATAAAGTGTATCCCAAAGCTAAAAGATTTTTTTAAATTCTCCATTTTCCGGCTTCTCTTCTTGGAGCAAATTATAAAAGTTGGCCACGCTTTAATATGGAGAACACTACATAAAAGCCATTCTTTCAATGAGATGGGATAGAGGAGCCTTTTTATATTGGATCCCATTTTGTATATCCGAGCTCACAGTGAGTGAATGTACCTATTGTTGGGTCAAGAACTTTTAGAAGCATTTTTAGAATGAAAATGTATTTAGTTTCCACCCCCACCCCACAATGAAGTTAAAATTCATACCAGGAGTCTCAAAGAATGATAACGGGCATTTCCTTTGATAATCTCCCTCTCCTGTTGGTCACGCGCCACTGACATGGCACTCCCTTTTAGGTGGCGGAGTTAGTGAAGGAATTGCGCTGCGAGCTTGACCAGCTCCTCCAGGATAAGATCAAGAACCCGAGCATAGACCTGTGCATGTGTCCTCGAGGATCCCGCATCATCAGCACGATTGTGAAGCTTGTCACCACCCAATAAAGACCCGTCTTAGGAGAGTGCTTGCTACTCACCTGCTTCTTGTTCACCTGGGAAACAGCAGCAGCACCTCTGCCTCGAACTCAAGCTCTGTGCTGGGCTGGCCCTGATGAAGGAGCCCAGGGCCTGCACTGCCCAGGCTGCCAAGACACCGCATTCCCTTAGGGAAATTGTCCAGACTGAGTATTTCTAACAGCAGCGGGCACTCCCAGCACAATTGGAGTGTCGTGGTAAGACGGTCTACAAACCCGCCTGCCTTTTTTTTTTCCCTGGGACTGTCCTAGAATGAGTGAAATGCGCCTGATAACAACAAGTGAATGTGTATTCTGTTTTAATCTGCATATTCTTTTTCTCCTGCTTTTCACTGGGGTGAGATAAGGGCATGAGGAGAGATACTGATTGTTTTTTCTATCATACAGGCTCAACTGAGAAAAGTTAGAACAGAGAAGAAAAGAAATCATGTGAGCAAGAAAGATTAAAATTTCATTGTAGGCTATTGGCTACAGAGTAAACTTGATTTGTGAGGGATTTTTATTTTTACTCATTCAAGGTAAGCCTTAAAAAACAAACTTGATGAGCTCTTAATTGTTATTAAAATGCAAGCTGGTCTTATCCAGAACACTCTAATTCTTAAAAGCAGAACTGTCTGAGTGTCTTTATTCTCCTGTAGGTTTTCCATTTAGAAATTACTTTCTTCTGAACTCACCCGGATCTAATGGCCACATTTCACATTACCTAAAAGGAATTTTAATGGTATTCTCAGAGCAAAGTTGGCATGGTTGAGGGAGAAAGGGTTGCCATGCCAGTGTCAGATTTACAGCCATAAAAATGCCTTCCATGAGACTTATTTCAGCCACCACTTAGGTTAATGGGGCACTGGCATTTTGAAAAAATAGGAGTACATGTATATTTTCCCCGGGCATTTATCAGTGTGGCCAGGAAGAATCCCAAACAACTGGGTGGAAAAATATTCCTGTTTGTCTAGCCCTCAGGTTTCATACCATAGCTAACATTCAAACTAATAGAGAAAAACCACCTCAATGAAGGGTGTTCCCTTTTTAAGATTTTATTTTAGTTAAATAAGACTCTTAGACTGTCCAAATTGATCATTATGAGGTGTATTTAAGCACCAGTGCACTTAAGCAGAGTGCAGACAATATCCAAGCCCTGACTTGCTATTGAAACAGGCTCAGATTACAAAAATGATTAGGCTTGGACACTTAGGAGAAATGAAGACTAAAACTGCACTGAGCCTCTAAACAAGTTTTTAAAAGCCGTTTTGACTCTTGGTGCTATAGTGGAGCACACGCTGCCCTAGCAGAGCCGTGGGGACTGGTAACACGTTTGCAGCAGAGCACACAGCTGGGAGCGCGCTGACTACAAAACTTCCGGTTCCAAGGGCTGAGAAGTTGCTCCCCTCAGGAAGCCCTTCTTGGGCTGGTTACTGGCAGCCACATACAAATGCACAAATCCTATCCTTTCATAGGTGGCCAGGATGTGAAAAGGTTGGACACCTTGAATAAGAAAATCCTCACCCCAAAACTCTTAGAATTTATGTACTATGAAATACGATTACTCCTTTGTGAATAAAGGTCCAAATGCAGTAGAGTATTTCACTGTGGCCTGGATTTCTAAGCCCCAACAAGATTGTCAGCACGCAATGGTAATTTTGTTAAGAACTCTGTGGATGTTTTCTTAAATATTTGTTTTACTTTTACTGGGTTCTAGTTAGAGAATTGTATTAATAAAATACTGGCTACAAAATTAGTCTGCACTACTGTTTTGTACTGTGTCTAGCTGAGTTCTCAGAAAATTAGAAGAGCTAACCATTCTTACAGAGGTGGTCATAGGTTGGCAGAGCATTAGCTCTGTCTTCCTCCTGGACTTCATATCTGGGTAGAGCGTAGGCCTGCGCACCAGAGGGTCACACATTCAATTCTCTGTCAAGGGCACATATCTGGGTTGCAGGTTCAATCCCGGCCCCAGTTGGGGCGCATGCGGGAGGCAACCAATCGATGTATCTCTCTCACCTCGATGTGTTTTCCCTCTCTCTTTTCCACTCTCTCTCTCTCCCTCTCCCTCTCCCAAAATGGAAAATATCCTCAGGTGAAGACTAACAACAGCAAAAAAGAATTTGAGAAAATTCTATATACAAATAAGAAAAGTGATGCACATATGGGTAGAGATATCTTTAAAATAAACTACCATTAAAAACAAAAACAAAGTCCTGCCATTAAACTTTGTTTTTTAAAACACTTACTTTGAAAATGTGAAAATAAGTTAAACTGTGCCTTTCGAAGATATGACTTATATGTGATTCTATTACTGCTAACACTTTCCACTTTGAAACTCGGGTTCTCACACACAGGCCCACATTAAAAAGTTTAAAATACACACACACACCCTTACCTTATCTTTGTGTTATCTTAAAAGAGTCCAACCTAGTAGACTTTGGCCAATATACTAAACACAAGTAGGGTTAAAAGGAGTATATAGTTCTATAGGTGTATGACCGTAAAATGTTTAAATTTAACATCAAGCATCATTAGGAACTATAATGTCTACCCTTCTATAGTTTGAACTGGGGAAACCTGTTTTAGGACTTCACTATTAGTAAGATTACCAGATTGAATGTCAGAGATACGTTCTTTAGAAGACAGGTGTCTTTACCAATCAGGGGCCATGCTGTACAATGGGCACCAAGGGCCTAGCTGCATGAGGAAACAAATCCGGGTTAGGGACCCAGCACAAAACAATCCACAATTATAGACGTTTCTGTTCATGCCACCCTCTGTCTGAAATTCTCCTGTGCACTGTCCCATTTAAACTCCAGCTGTCCCCATTATTTCTAGCCCGTAAATCTTTATTCTATCCTTTTGTACAGTAAGCCTGGCTAAGGCTGGACTAATTGAAGCATGCAGTCTGATTAGTGAACAAGAGGCCAGTTGTTCAGTTTATACCTAGTGTGTGCTACCTATCTAGTTTGAGACCCATATTGGGACCTCAGAAATTCTTCCATTTATGCTAATTTCAATATAACCAACTTAAACAGGTGCCATGTGCCAGTCACCCTAGGAACTCAGGATACAGATAAGCAGGGACACAGGAAAAACAGGCTAACAATAAAGTTTACTTGAGAAAATTCATCAGGAACATAATACACCCCCCGCAAGAGCCTCTGAAGGTTCTAAACAGACTGGATATGTGGAATCTAATGAACAGAATAGACTGATGAACAAAATAGATCCAGAGACAG
>NW_006285248.1:1090038-1110425 GCF_000327345.1 Myotis davidii | reverse complement strand
AGCAACGCCAGGCTATGGCATTCTGTGCAGAAGTAGAAGAATCATTTTCAATAAAGCCAAAGTTGGTAAAACGTTAAACTTGTTGAAAGAATCTTTAACAAAAAAGTTTACTTTTGAGGGTGGGCATGGACTATAAGGGGTCACTGGGAGAAAAAAAGGGGACATATGTAATACTTTCAACAACAAAGATTTTT
Source organism: Myotis davidii (assembly GCF_000327345.1). Classification (NCBI taxonomy): domain Eukaryota; kingdom Metazoa; phylum Chordata; class Mammalia; order Chiroptera; family Vespertilionidae; genus Myotis; species Myotis davidii. The sequence goes on along the minus strand of NW_006285248.1, from coordinate 1,110,231 downwards.
AAAGAAGACTGAATGATTATGTTGAAATTAAAAGGAAGGGTGCTGCCTGGCTGGTGTGGTTCAGAGGTTTGAGTGTCGACCTATGAACCAGGTCACTGTTCAATTCCTGGTCAGGGCACATACCTGGGTTGCGGACTCGATCCCCACTGTGGGGCCTGCGGGAGGCAGCCGATCACTAAGTGGCTCTCATCATTGATGTTTCTATCTCTTCCTCTCCCTTCCTATCTGAAATCAATATACTTTTTAAAAACTTTTAACAAATGGAGGTAGCAAGCTGGATTTGTCCCAAGGGCCCAAATTTTGTTCACCCCTATCCTAGGGAGTCAGGCCCTTGGAGTTCTAATCTAATATGACCCTGCAGTCATCCTAGACATGCCCACGGAAAGAACCCCAAATAACCTGAGCTGCCTTTCTCGGCCAGAGGCCTCCATCTAGTCCTGGCGCTGCCTGGCACCCGTGGCCAGGTGTAACGAAGCGCACTGCCTGCACTCCCCTTGGGGAAGCCTTAACCTGAGGAATGGGGCCCGGGTGGAGGAACTGAGTTGAATTCAGCTGCAGGCTACCTGTCACATTTACCTTTTCCTCAGAGATATCAACTTGTTCTCACTTTAAAGGCTTTGAGGGTTATATGGCTTGTGTGTTAAGATATTTACCACTAGTCAAAACTTTCAAGTGTCAAGCAATTTCATTATTACACACACACCAAAAAAAAATTTAGACACATATAGTTAGTGCAAGGGACTAATGCATTTAATATTAAATGTAACATGTTGCGTTTTTCCAAATACATTTCTTGCCTAACAAAAATGGAGGTATAGCTCCCTCAGAAGAAAGGACAATCCTTGTGCTAATTTTGTTGCATGTGATGTTATCCTTGCAACAGTACACTTATTAGCATTCATAATCCATATCTTTGATTTTTACCAAAACAAAACACACACACACACACACACACACACACATACTTGTGTGCCTTTAAAGTCCTGTAGTATGATGGCATTAAAATTCAAAACATTTTATGAAGAAAAAAAGTCTTATTTCAGTGCACCCATAGTTCTTGGGTTCTCACTGGGAAGCTGCAAGATGTCCTTGAATAAGATCCTGGACACGGGACAGAATAATCTCATTAGAACTGCTGCAATTTTCTGGACCATATGGTGGGTCTATAGTCAGGACCCCAGCCACACACAGAGTCCTTGGTGAATCTCCCTGTTCAGTGACCGGGATGTGGTTCTTTTCGAGCCATTTCTTTAGGCTGTTCTTTCTCTTTTCCAGATCCTCAAGGTTGTGTGCCTGACAGTCTCCAGATGTGAACAGATGCATCAGCTTCTCTCTTACCCCTTGGTCCCCTTCATTCACAGTTTCAACAGTCTGCACGGCATGTCCCATAATTCCGGTCACAGACATACTGCCATCTTCAAGGAAGTTCACAAGGACAATACTTTGGAGAAAAAGTAAGTTCAGAGATTTGCAAAAGAAAAACCTAAAGGCCCATAAAACTATGGAAGAAGCAATGCAATAAGAGGCATTAACCCCAGCAAGTCATTAGAACAATAGGGAATGTTCTTCCCTGTTTAAAAGTAATCCTCTCACCACCAGATGTTTTCACTTGTTCAGTAAGCATTCATTGAGGGTCCTAAACATCTAAACTTTTTGTCCAGCCTAAAGCACTCTGTGAAAGGCAGTGAAAGCATCACTTAAAGAATTGTAAATGCCTTAAATGTGTACTTAAAAGAATCGAGGGTACAGACTTAACTTTTAGAGTTAAAAATAAATTGAATACTCCCCTTCAAAGCAGACCAAAGAAAATATCAAAGCACAAAATTAATAAAACGAGTCAGTAAGAGGATGAAAGCCAAAAATTGGTTCTTTTTTCCCCCTCACCCAAGGACATTTTTCCATTGAATTTTAGAGAGTGGAAGAGAGGGAGGGAAGAGAAACATCAATGTGAGAGAGACACATGGATTGGTTGCCTCCTGCATTGGGGTTGAAGCCTCCAACCAAGGCACATGCCCTTGACCGGAATCGAACCCGGAGCCCTTCAGTCCACAGTCCAATGCTCTATCCAGTAAGCCAAACCAGCTAGGGCCAAAAATTGGTTCTTTAAAACAAATTCACAAAACTCAGCAAGATTAATAACAAAAAATAAAGAAGGCCCTGGCCAGGTAGCTCACTTGATTAGAGCGTTGTCCTGATACACCAAGGCCGAGGGTTCACTCTCTGGTTAGGGCACATACAAGCAATCAATAAATGCATAAATAAGTGGAACAATAAATCAATGTTTCTCTCTTCCTTTCTCTTTCTCTACAAACAATTTTTAAAAAATTAAAGAAGATACATATAAATCATATTAGGAATAAAGCATTATAAAATATTGACAAATTTATGCTAATTTAAACTTAAAACAAAACTTTCTGGAAAATATGTTTCTACTATTGACTCAAAAAAAAAAGAGAGAGTGTAAGTAGTCCTATAATCTTAAAATAAAAACTAAATAACTAGTTTAACCCAACCAGTGTGGCTTAGTTGGTTGAGCATCATCCCATGCACGAGATCACAGGTTCGATTCCTAGTCAGGGCACATGCCCAGGTTTTGGGCTTGATCCCCAGTAGGGGGCATGCAGGAGGCAGCTGATAATACATTTCTCTCTCTCCCTCTCTCTCTCAAATCAAATCAGTAAAAATTAATAAACTACATCCTAATAATGCAATAAGCTCAACCCAGAATGTGTTCAATTCTATCAAATACTCCCTTTCTTCAACAAATAAGAGACAGGAAAACTAAAAAGAGAAACTGCACACTTATAGATTAAGATACTTAAGAGACAGCCATACCCAGTTTGGCTCAGTGGATAGAGCGTTAGCTTGTGGACCGAAGGGTCCCAGGTTCGATTCCAATCAAGAGCACATGCCTGGGTTGCCGACTTGGTCCAACGTGCAGGAGGCAGCCAATCAATGATTCCCTCTCATCATTGATGTTTCTATCTATCTCTCCCTCTCCCTTCCTCTCTGAAATCAATAAAAATATATTTTTTTTAAAAAAAGATACTTAAGAGACATACCAACCAATATAAAGATACTTTGAAGACAAGTGAACCTGAACTCAGAGGATTTAGCTAATATTAAAATTATTATTACTGTTCTTAAGTGTTATAATATGTGCTTACATTTATTAGAGTCCCTATCTACTAAGAGATATTGAAGTACTTTTGAACAAAATTTATATGCCTACAATTGGCTTTAAAATACATGGAAGGAGGTGTAAGGTTAGTGTGTGTTATACCATGCTCTTTATATTTTGTGTTATGTCTAAAATTTTACAATAAAATGTAGTAAGAAAAGAAATGTCTCCCCCATTGGCGTGGCTCAGTAGTTGAGCCTCCACCTATGAACCAGGAGGTCACTGATCCTCGGTCAGGGCACATGCCCAGGGTTGCAGGCTCGATCCCGTGTGGGGCATGCAGGAGGCAATGATCAATGATTCTCTCATCATTGATGTTTCTCTGTACCTCTCCCTTCTTCTCTGAAATCAATAAAATATACATTTTTTAAAATGTCTCATTTCTACTAACTTGGTTGGTCTGACAAGGTAATCCATAGGTAGAGCTGCACTTAAGATTCAAAGACAATGAAATTCTTATATGGGAATAACTAGCCTTTCATTATCTGCTTTCGGAGTTTGTATATAAGAAAGGCAGCACAAAGGGGTGTCATGATTTCAGAGAAGCAGGGCCCATACTCACTTGGCAGAGACGGGGTCTGTGGTTAAAACCCATCCTTTATAGTCCTTCTCACTCGCTGTCACTCTGACTTCTTTGTAAGTGTAATCTTGCCATTCTAAGGGCCCTCTCTTCGTCCATTCATTCACGGCTGCCATCTGGCTAGATCTAAAACCACCACCAGTTCGGGTTAATACATGTTCCACGCCAGCAAATCCCTAATCTCACCCTAGACGTAAAGAAATCCTGCCATTTGCCTCAAGATCCATATCAGAAAAACAGTTAAAACAGTATTTACTCTTCGGTCTGAAAGCCGCCGCGGGGCCGCCTGGGTAACATCGGGCCTCCTCCTAGTCCACCCATCCCGGTCCAGGTCGCCGCCTCGCGGGCTCTCAACGCCCGTCTGTGGAGGCGCAAGCCCTTCAACTCTGCTCTCCTCCCCCCGGAGGAGCTCGCTCCACGCCACTTTCCGCCAAAAGCTGAAAAGGGAAACTCGGCTAGGCACCCACTCGCTCGCTGGCTGTGTCTGCAGGATCTCTCCGGCCCGGGATTGGTCACAACGTCCTCGGAACATCTATCTGTTCGGAGGCTGCAGAGCTCAGACTCCTGGCCTCTCCTGCAGCCGCATGGTACCTAGGGCCGTCCTCAAGCCAGGTGGTCCTTAACGTCTAACCCTCAAAAACGAGACAAATACCGGTTAAAACTGTGGGCAGCGCCCAGGACTCAGCAACCACGTTAAGAGGAAGGAGTCTCTTCCCGAGCGGAGCCCGCCGGGGCCCGGCATGCTTTGCGCCGTGTCGTCACTTCCTCCCCCCAGAAGTCTCTGTTTTGTAGTCCCTGGTTGTTCTCAAACCTAGAGGTCTGAGAGCCGCGGCCCCCGATTGCTGGAGGCTGGGTGCAGGGTGTGGGCAGGGGCTGAGATATTTTTTGTGTAATAATAATAAGCCTTCTTATTCGCTGGGGCCATCCCTCTCCACTGCCACGGTGGATATTTCAAAAAAAATTTTTTTAAAGAGGAAAGTGCTCGTGCCAGGTCCTCGTTGATAGTAGAAATGGAATTCCTCCACTTTGCCATGGATTCAAAGCACATGGACCCTCCAGGTAAATCCTAAAGCTCTGGGCGTGTGAAGTGAAAGTGCCTTGGACGAAAGCGGCAGAGCCGAGGCATTTCTTGTCTGCTCTGTGTAAGGCCGTTAAGGCGCCTGCTCCTTTGGGGTCTGTCTTCGGTGCAGTCCTGCAGGAGGTGCAGAAGCTGGAGAGAAAAGCACGGGGTTTGGTTGAATGTCATCTAGCCAGAAACTCGCTACAAACGCCCCCGCACCCAAGTGGAAAAGTGCAAAAGACGAGTGCCAACCACAGGTTTCTGGACGCGTACCTCGTTGGCTCCTGGTTGGATCCTGGAAAGTGATACAAGGTGAACACTAAAACTGAATTAGAGGACTGTTAAACCACGATGTAGCCCAGCCACGTGGCTCAGTGGTTGAGCTAGTGTGAACCAGGAGATCACTGTTTGATTCTGATCAGGGCACAAGCCCGATTATGGGCTGGATCCCTTGTAGGGGGGCGGGCGTGCAAGGGGCAGCTAATCAATTATTCTCTCTCGTCATTGATGTTTCTCTCCCTCTCCCTTCCTCTCTGAAATCAATAAGAATTTTTAAAAAACACACACATACACAGTGTAGAAAACATTGAAAATTAACCAGCTTGGCTTAAGTTACCCCTTTTAAAGTGGAGACAGAGCAATTTCTTTCCCTTCTCTCCATTATCCCATTAGTTTCCTAAGGAAAGGCTCATTCTCAGCATCCCTGATGCAAGTTCTCAGTAGGACCCTCTTCTGTAGTCTGTACTGACTGAGATGAGATGGTACACGTACTTTCCCCAGCCCACCTTCCACCTGGCGTGTCCCTCATACCAGTTGGTGTCCCTTCTCTCTCATTCTCTCCTTTTCTCCCTCTTCCCAGTCCCTCTCCCTCCATCTCCTTCCTAAGGTCTGTCTCCCCTCAAACCTTCACACACACACTCCCTTCCTCTGCCAATACCAAAATGACTTATTTTAGATTGTGGAGTATATTTATTTTAATTTTAGCAAGAAATATTTCTTGCCCAGCCGGGTGTAGCTCAGCAGTTGAGCTTTGACCCAGGAACCAAGATACCACTGGTTTGATTCCCAGTCAGGGCATATGCCCAGGTTGCGGGCTCCATCCCCAGTGTGGTTTGTACAGGAGGCAGCTGATCAATGATTCTCTCTTGTTATTGATGTTTCTATCTCTCTCTCCCTTTTACTTCCTCCCTGAAATCAATAAAAATGTTTTTTTAAAAAAATATTTTTTAAAGAAAAGTTTCCTAAATGCCTTGAGAAGTTTAAAAATTGTCAGTAGTCTTATATTGTTCACTCTTCTTTATCATGGTGCAAAGATAACCCTGACCTGCCATGGCTGAACTGTCACAAATTTCAATTCATTGTTGGGTGGTCTTAAAAGTAGGTAAAAAATGAAGTGGGAATGGGATGGTAATCTACCATATTTTCCATGCAAGGTAAGGGCAGAAAAAAATAACCCCAGTCATTTTGACCCAAGACTTTTTAATGTTCTGGCTTTTTCATTTATTCAGCAAGTAGAACCTGTTAGAAACATCTATTTGTTGTTGTTAATCTTTACCTGAGGATATTTTTCCCATTGATTTTTAGAGAGAGTGGAAGGGAGAGGAAGAGACAGAGAAAAGCATCAATGTGAGAGACACATCAATTGGTTGCCTCCACACGAGGCAGGGGATCAAACCCAGGTATGTGTCCTTGACTGGAAAACGAACCTCGACCCTTTGGTAGGTAAGCCAGCAGTCTAACCACTGAGCAACCGGCTAGGGCTACAGTGGGTTCTTTTGAGCCACTTTAATCTTGTTCCTGTGCACTCACACTGGCTTTAGGACTTTGGAAGTCATTTGCCTTCTTAGAGTTCTTATCTATAAGCTAAATGTGGGATTAGATGGCCCAATATCCTCTCAGCTCTAAAGTTTCATGACTAAGACACAAGCCCTGTAAACCCTCTAAGCTAGCGGTTCTCAACCTGTGGGTCGAGACCTGCTCCTGCTCCTGCTCCTGAAGTTCAAAAGAAGCAAGTGTCCTTAAATCTCAGCTTCTTTCTTTCTTTTGCTGGATGGGTGGGTGGTTTGGTTATTCTGATGCAGATGTGAGTGCTGTTGTAATAAAATGAATTTCCTTTTTGTCCATTGGCAAAAAAAAAAAAAAATCAGGTTGAGAACCGCTGATCTAGAGCATTGCCTAATATTAGTAGGTGGTGCCCAGTTTGAATTGAATTCTTATTTCTTAATCAGTTATATAGCACCTAACATGTGCCAGCCATTATTTTAATAACTTTCAAACATGAACTCATTTTATATGAGTGAATAAACCAAAGAGAATGTGAAAAATTTGAGTGATGCAATGACATAATGAAATTGGTATGTTAGAAGGATACTGAGAAATTGGATGTGGGGGAAAATAGGGACATATAGAGCACATACAGCATGAAACTGTGTAAAATGTAGCCTCTCTACTCAGCAAAGCAGTGGTATTATTAGGTGTATGTGGGAGGGGGACGGGGGGAGATTCCAGAACCACTTTTCAGTTGGAATTCCAGTTTACGGGAGGCAGTATCTCCAAATGAATTTGTTATCAGGCCTCCCCAACCTTGCCCAGAGGGGAGATTTTATAACCTCAGAGCGGGAAGATGATTTTCCCTGGCGGTAGAATGAAGATAGGACTTCCCTAAGATGAAAGTGCTTTGAACAGGCTTTGTGAACTCTAATATACTAAACAAATGTACCATGTGAAAGTTTAGAACGCTGCTACTTTGTACGCCTTCAAATATGCCCAGGTAATATCGTATGGCTAAAAATCAGTGCCATTTTTTTTCATTGATTTCTTCTTATTCAATGAGGTAACCAGTCTCAGTAGTAAGAATATAGATTTTACATAATTTTATTTTGAATTGAAAAAAACAAAGTGGGATTAACTTTTTATTTTTCCCTGCAATTGTTTTGAAATAAAAAAAGGATATCCAACCCTAGCTGGTTTGGCCCAGTGGATAAAGTGTCGACCTGTGGACCAAAGGGTCCTGGGTCCAATTCCGATCAAGGACACCTACATATGTTGCAGGCTCCTCCCTGGCCCAGGCCCTGGTCAGGGGGGGCCCGTGCAGGAGACAACCGATTGATGTGTTTCTCTCACTTTGATGTTTCTCTTTTTCTTTCCCTCTCTCTTCCACTCTCTCTAAAAATCAATGGAAAAATATGCTAAGTGAGGATTAAAAGGAAAAAGAAAAAAGGATATCCACTACTGAGTTCCTAAAATTATAAAGAAATTTAACACTGTACAGATATTAAACCTGGGCCAGTTCAAGGCCGGAACCTGGGCTGTGGGTAGCAATTTCACCAAGGAAAATCAATCACAAGATTTCCTGTTAGATCTGCAGTCTTTTCCAAGTGATTCCTTATTCTCATTGTTGCCTTGTCACCTTTTCAGTTGTGCCCCTCGGATACTATTTTGTAGCCTACTGTTATTTACATATGTGTTGGGGCAATAACTTCTGGTCGGTTAATTTAACAATCCTTTCCCACAACCTCCTGATTAATGAGGCCTGACTGCTAAAACTCATTCTGTTTCCTTTGTAGGCAGAAGTGACCATAGAAATATTTCAGGCCAATGAGATACACATGGGCATTCCTAGGAAGGCTGTCTCTTCTGAAATAAAAAAAAAGCAAAAGCCTCCTAAGGAAAACAAATCCTTTCTTGTCCCTTCACCATTTCTGCTCCGGTCTGCCTGGCTTGGACATAGGCCTGGAGGGGAGGCAACCTCGTTCCACCATGAGGAAACATGCACTGTCTCCTGTAGAGAAGGCCTTATGCCAAGCAGAAAAATACAAGCTAAAAAGAGCCAAACCAGACCTATTTCAGGTTTCTTTTGTTTGGGATGAATAAACTCCTGTCGGTTTAAGCAGCTGCTTTCAGTGTTTCCACTCCCAACAAAATATTTTCCTAACTTGTCTCCCAGGAAGGTCCTCAGGAGAGAGACCATGCTTTATCTTTATGTCCTCAGCACTCTGCTCAGTGCCTGCGCATAGCAGGCATTCAACAGATACTTGTTTAACGCAGTAATAAATTTTCTATTCATTGTTAGAAATTGGGGCAGAACACAAAATCATAATTTAGGCAGGGAGTTACTTATTTCATAAGTGACCAAGATAAAATAAGAACAGAAACAGCAAAAAATGAAAAGAAAAAAAGAAAAGAAAAAGCAAATAACCAATAAATGTTAGATTGGCAAAGCAGGTAACAAAGGAACTTTTGCTTTTTCCAAGAAAATAATTTAAATTCTCTTCACTGAGGAGCAATGTATTATTATTCTTATTGATAATAAATGTATATTAACTCAGTCTTAACACAAGAAAACCATGAGATAGGAACTATTATTATCCCAATTTTACAGCTAAGGAACTGAGACCCAGGAGGCCCAGGGCCACACAACTAGTTATTGAAACTGCTAGGATACAAATCTAGGCAATCAGACCAGGGCCTGCCCTCTTAACCACTCTCTGGTCCCATGGGGGGCAGTTGGGGGCAAGCAGGCAGGTGTGGGGGGCAGTTAGGGGCAAGCAGGCCGATGTGGGGGGCAGTTAGGGGCAAGCAGGCCAGTGTGGGGGACAGTTAGGGGCAGGCAGGCAGGCAGGCAGGTGAGCAGTTAGGAGCCAGCAGTCCCGGATTGTGAGAGGGTGCAGTCCGGGCTGAGGGACAACCCCCCTCCCGTGCACGAATTTTGTGCACCGGGCCACTAGTTATTAAATAATGATGAATAACTCAAGTACAATTGTGTGCCTGAAAGTCATTTTTAATTAATGAGGAACATGTGTTCCAACCTAAGCATTTCTAAATCTGTAATACTAGCCCCAGGATGTGCTCCCAGTGGGTTGCTTAGACACCCAAAGCATTAAGATAATGTGTTTTAGCAAAGCAAACTTTCCCAGCAACTTCTTTTCCACCGGTGGCTGGCTGCACAGAGGATACACTCAGGCAAACTTAATGGTCTAAAAACTAGGGACTGGTAGGGGTGGATGGGTGGATGGATGGGAAGAGATCAACCAAAGAACTGGTGTGCTATGCTAAGTGAAATAAGCCAGTCAATGAAGGAAAAATACCACATGATCTCACTCATTCATGGATAAACAGAATCTCATTTATTTGTGGAATCTAATGAACAAAATGACCTGACCAACAAAATAAGACCGAAAGCATGGAGTCATGGAACAGATTGACATACCTTGATGTGAAGTTAGGGGGGTGAGGAGATAAACCAAGTAACTTACATACTTATATGCATAACCCATGGGCATAGCCAATAGGGTGGTGAAGACCTGGGGGGGGGGCGCTACAAAGGGTCAATGGGCGGAGGGAAGGGGACATATGTAATACTTTCAACAATAAAGATTTTAAAAAATTAAAATAAAAACTAGGGACTGATTTTATCCCTAAGGTGAGTAAAACAATATCAAGCCCCATGCCTCTGTTTACTTTCAGATTAGCCCACTAACAAATGATGCAAGTGGCTTAATTGCATTGGAGAGCTGGTTTTAGGAATGACACCTTAGGGAGAGCAGCTAAAGGGAGGGCTAGTGGCAACTAAACTCTCTTGTCTTTTTTTCTACCCAGTGTATTTAGCCTCTTGGCCCCTCCAATGAACTTGAATGGGTTTATAATGCGCGTGTGGCTGGGGGTGAGGAGAGCTCTTTCTTTTCTGTCCTGCTGTAAACTAGAGCCCCGTGCTTGAGCTTCCTAATGAAAAAAGGTAAAATATACTACTGAGCACACAGAGGGAAAATATCCTCCCTGATATAAAAAGCCAATAAAAATTACCGAGTATGAGGGAAAACCACTCAGAGTCTATGCTTTTCAGTTCATTGTTTTGAATTGTCAGTAAGACTTTAAACTTTTTTCTCTCTTTTACCAATTAAATAAAAACATTGCAGGGCACTGGGATTCCTAGTGTAGCTACTTTTCCTATTTTATTTGTGAGTTGTATACATTTATATATATAAAAGCCAAGCAACCGGAAAAACAGAACGCCTGGAATGACCAGTCGCTATGACGTGCACTGCGGTAGCCAAACAGCCAGATTGGGGCCCCAATTGCCCCCACCCCAACTGTGTAGCCCCTCCCCCAAGCTGGCCCGGCCTCTGATCAGCCCTCACCTCCCTGATAGGGGGCAGGGTCAGCCAGACAACCTCCCACGTCCTCTCCCCCCAGCCAGACTGGCCCCAATCGGCCCCCATCAGGGCAGGCTGGCCAGACCCCACCCGTGCACAAATTCGTGCACCGGGCCTCTAGTTATCTAATGAGATGTTCAAAAAATATTTTTTGAAACCTGGCCAAGTGGCTCAGTTGGTTGGAGTATCAACCTGTGTGGGGCCCTAACCGGCTTGGCTCAGTGGATAGAGTGTCGGCCTGCGGACTCAAGGGTCCCGGGTTCGATTCTGGTCAAGGGCATGTACCTTGGTTGCAGGCACATCCCCAGTAGGGGGTGTGCAAGAGGCAGCTGATCGATGTTTCTAACTCTCTATCCCTCTCCCTTCCTCTCTGTAAAAAAGTCAATAAAATATATTAAAAAATAAAAATTAAAACAAACAAACAAAAAAAAACCTGTGTGGGTTCAGTTCCCAGTTAGGGCACATGCCTAGGTGGGGACATGTACAGGAGGCAACTGATCAGTGTTTCTCTCTCCCTCCCTTTCCCTCTAAAATAAACATATCCTCAAGTGAGGATAAAAAAATATATATTTTTGCGTTTTTTGAAAATTTGCTATAACATGATTGATAAATTCATAAGTATATAAAGGAGTATCCTATATAATAAAAGGCTAATATGCAAATAGACCAAACAGCAGAACAACCAAACAACCGGTCGCTATGATGTGAGCTGACAACCAGGGGGGTTCAGTTCCCAGTTAGGGCACATGCCTAGGTGGGGACATGTACAGGAGGCAACTGATCAGTGTTTCTCTCTCCCTCCCTTTCCCTCTAAAATAAACATATCCTCAAGTGAGGATAAAAAAATATATATTTTTGGGTTTTTTGAAAATTTTCTATAACATGATTGATAAATTCATAAGTATATAAAGGAGTATCCTATATAATAAAAGGCTAATATGCAAATAGACCAAACAGCAGAACAACCAAACAACCGGTCGCTATGATGTGAGCTGACAACCAGGGGGCAGGCGTTGGCCATGGTGGGATGGTGGAGCAGGTGAGCAGGGGCGCCAGACCAAAGTGGGGTGCCGGTCACTGTCATAGGGGTGAGCCTCTGGTGGTTACTGAAAATTCCTTGCTCCCACACGCCGTGATCCCACCCGGCACTTGCACCTGCTGCCGGCGCTGGCCCTGCTCAAACCCGCTGCCGGCACTGGAGCCAGCGCTTGCACCTGCTACCAGTGCCCGGCGACAGTCCCAATCACTCGGCGCCATCAGCGGGTAAGAGCGGCAGCTGCCAGCCCTGATCACCCTCAGGGCTTCTTCACCTCCCCCTTCTCCTGAGGGGTGATCGGGGCAGCAGCCGCCGTTTGCACCCGCTGCTCCAATCGTTGGCTGCATGCCATCAGCGGGTGCGAGTGGGGTTGGCGCTGGCAGCACGTGGGAGCAATGGCGGTGGGAGTGGGGCTGCCGGTAGACAGGGGACCAGGGGTTGCAGTGATGAGCCAAGACCCGCCCCTGTGCCCACTGCAGTCTCATGGCCCACAGCTCCTTTCAAGGTGCATGAATTCATGCACCGGGCCCCTAGTCTTTTATAATGTACATCATTTGCCTTTTCTTTTTCAAGAATGTACATCACTCCATTTGCCAGTGTAAGACATTCCATTTTATCGGTATGAAGGAGGAAAGAGGGAAAAGGAATTTCTTGTTACATCAGATTCTTAGTAGCTGCCTCTTCTTGGATTTCTTCCACAAAGAAATTATTTATCTACCTGTTAATGATCTTGCTGACTGTAGATGCTTCACTCATAGTAAACAAAACTACACTTTGTATCTTAATCACTTTTCTTTAGCTATTTGTTCAAGAGCTACATGCGCCTTAAACTGTAACCGGGCTTCCATGGAATAGTCCTTGTAGTTTTTTATGTTGTCCAGGTTTTTCGTTGCACTGCTATAATCTCCTTTCAGATAGTATAGAATTCCCAGTTCATAGTAAGTGTACGGCACCAAGTAGTGGTCATATTTTAACAATTTCTCCTTTTGAATGACACGATTAAAGTACTGCTCAGCCATCAAATACTTGCCTAAGTGTTTCAGACAGAGGCCTTTCAGTAAATTTAGCAAACATAGGTCATCCGTGCCATACTCTTTATTTGGTTTTTCTCGTAAAAGTTCTTCTCCTCTGTTAATTATTGCAAGCCAGCATGAAATGAGGTGCAGTCTTTTGCTCATGACTTGGAAACCACTCCAGGCATAAGTGAATTCCAGAATGGGCTGTGCTATAAACCAGCCTTTAGTCGTACCATAGCGCTGACCCTTCTCGGCAACAAACTTTTCTACTGGCACAGACGCTCCTAACAGTCTGATTCTCAGGCTATCCACACTTAGGAAAAGAGAGTTCATGTCCTCGCTTACTGATGTAGCAAATTCAGAAGGCAGCAAAGCCAGTAGCATAGCTTTACTGTATGAATACATTGCCTTGGACCACTTGCTGTCTCGAAGCAGCAGATCAGCATAGCGGTAGGCCTCCTTCCAATCCTGTACAAAAACGTGGCACCACATGAGTTCCCAGTAACAGATGTGATCAAGCTGCTTCCATTCATTCTGAAGAAAAATGCACTCCTGTAATGTTAACTGTGCGTGCTCAAACTTGCCTTTCAGCATACTGAAACGTGCGTAAAAAAATTTAAGTATGACGCACTTTGGAAATTTCTGGAGATAAATTAGGAAGAGATGGTCTATAGGAGAACTGTGACTCGTTTCAATACCAAAAGCTACGCAGACGTAACTGTAATAGAAGAGTAGAGTCAAAATACTTAAGACATTATTGATATGGGATTCAGATGCACTCTCGTGAAGCAAAGTCAAGCCTACCTGTTTGTCACCATGATATCCAACAACATTGAGTACTTTAAGGGTCTTTGGCGGCATCAGTGATAATATCAGATTGAAGGCCCCGAGTCCAAATTTCACTCCTCCAATCAGGTGTCTGGAGGTTTTGCTTTGGTTGGTAGGTATCTGTGTTAATATTTGTTGACAGTCTTTGTATATTTGGTAGCTTAACCCAACGTTGATCCCACTTTTAAGAAAGCCAAACATACTGTCATCCTGTATAAATGTCACAGCAGACTTCAAGATCAAACACTCAGCATAGCAGACTTCAGCATGCAGCTCCTCTTCTTTGATAGCCTTTATCCCCTGTTTACTCACTAGACGAGAAAAACTTGTCATCCTGCCTTTTCTTCGGAAACTGTTACACGTTTTCAACGCTTCTTTTGCAGCCGTCATTCCAATGTCTATATCCTGTGGATCAAAAGTCAAGATGGCTTTCACAACCATAAGGATGCCATTAACTAGAGCGTGGTATATGCTGTTTTTTGACCACGGGTAAATGAGGTTTATGGCATCGGAGAATCTGTTATTTAGAAACAAATACAGCCCAGTTGTGCATTCTTCCAGGGAAGATACGAGGTTCATTGTTGTTGCCGCAGGGATAATTTCATAGGCGTCTTCGTACGTGTCCTCCTTGTCGTTTTCTTCCTTCCATAGAGGGAATGATGTAATGACATCTTTCTTAGAATTTTCTCTTTTACTTAGAATACGTGACATATTCGCTTCCTCACTCTAGAGATGGGAAGTATTGGGCTGCAGTGCTGTAGCTCCTGTTCTCCTGATTGCGTCACTCCTTCTACAACCTGACGTGTTGGCGTTATAATGGAGGCAAACAAACTTAAGAACTGTAGGTGTAGCATTAAGATATTCTCATCTAGGTCAGACAAACGGGGGAAAAAGATATTATTTACCTCGAAAATGTATTCTGAAAAATTCAAATCATTTGAAATGTACTAAAAACAACAACAAACGTTATTTTAACAACATTGTGAAGTAAATCCTTTGTAAACAGATGAGTTATTTTTTTAAAATATATTTTTATTGATTTCATACAGGGAGGGAGAGGGAGAGATAGAAACATCAATGATGAGAGAAAATCATTGATTGGCTGCCTCCTGGCACACCGCACACTGGGGAGTGAGCCTGCAACTCAGGCATGTGCCCTGACCCGGGAATCAAACCGTGACCTCCTGGTTCGTAGATTGATGCTCAACCACGGAACCACGCAGGCCGGGCTAGCCCTCTTGTTAAGACACCAAGGTAACCAAGTTCCTTTCGTTAATATTCTTTCTTTAGAATATTAATGATTAGTTGAAGGCTTGATGGTTTTACAGTTTCCCACTTTTTACTGCAATCAGGCATTCCTCAGAAAGCCTCACTCTTCCTCGATTTTTATAACATCACCCACTTTGGTGATATTTGGTAATATCTGCATCACATTTTCCTTCTTCCTAGTCTCACTCTTTGACATTGGACAAAGCACTGGCTGTCTTTAGCTGTTGCCCCTCCCCACCCCACACCTCAGTACTGATTATGGTCCAGTACTTGGCTAAATGAGAACTTAATTTCATACACACACACACACACACACACACACACACACACACACACACACATTATTGATTTTTTTACAGAGAGGCAGGGAGAGGGATAGAGAGTTAGAAACTTCGACAAGAGAGAAACATCCATCAGCTGCCTCCTGCACACCCTCTACTGGGGATGTGCCCGCGACCCAGGTACATGCCCTTGACCAGAATCGAACCCGGGACCCTTCCGTCCGTAGGCCAACGGTCTATCCACTGAGCCAAACTGGCCAGGGCGAGAAGTTAATTTCTTTATACATGATGAAAAAATTATAAATATGCCTCTAATGATTTTTCCTTCCCAGAATTCTTAACATTCTAGAAGAAACAGAAGATTAGGAAATGCTGGAAAGGAAAAAAAAAGTTGTAGCTGAACATAGCTTGACCTACAGTACGTCTCTACTCAGTACATACATAAATACATATTAAAAGACTACTATTGGTAACTACAGACTATTTCATTAGATTAAAAATTGACACATGTGCAAAAGGCCTAAACTATATTTTCCTGTTTTAAGGTTTTCACATCCAAGCTAAAATGGTGACAATGACTTAAAACTGAAACTAAAATGGAGAAGAAAATAAGATACAAAATGAACTTTTTCTTTAATGCTCCCCTGAAAATACTGATCTAGGAAATGCAAATAAATTTTGAAAACTACTGTAAAAGGATTAAAAAATCCCGATCCCTCCAAAGCTAATATTATCAATGTTTAACGACAGTAATGTGTTAAGAGCTAAATATTCCATATTAAAAATATCAGAATATTTGTTGAATAGCTTTCACATTCAAATTGAATCTGGGAATGTGATTTTAATTAACACAGAATCCTAGAGGCAAAAATGTAGGTGAAACTGATTTCAAAAGAATCAGCAGGCATAGAAGTACTCTTTACAATAAAATCTCCCTGATTTAGATTGACATTTAGTGAAAAGAACTGGTTACATGTTCTTAGAAAAAGAGTGTTTAGTATAAAAGTGTATAGAAATAGTGTACAGTACTATTTATTTTTTAAAATGTATGTTATTGATGTTAGGGAGAGAGAGAGAGAGAGAGAGGGAGAGAGAGAGAGAGAGAACTCAATGTGAGAGATCAGCTGCCTCCCATATGCACCCCAGGGATGGAGCCTACAACCTGGGCATGTGCCCTGACCTGGGATCCAACCAGCGACCCTTTGGTGCACAGGATGACTCCCAATCAACTGAGCCACAACGACAAGTACTATTATGTTTTTCATGGCAACTGTGTTAGCAAAGCCCAGATTAGAATTGGCCCTCTTGTAATAGAGGTAAATAATATGTAATTGGCTTATCAAAGTGCCTGTCTCTGAGAGAGGCAGGCAAGCCAATCAGGGGTTACCCCTTTTTCTTTAATGTGCTTGAAAGCAGTTTGCTATAAGTTAGAAAATTGCTTCTTTTCATATTGTTAGCATTGTTATTTGCTTAGAAATTCTCTTTTATATAGTAGACTTTGTATTCAGAGGCAAAAAATATTTATTGAGGCCTATTAGGAGCTATACAACATAATAAGTATCATCTTTTCCATCCAAGTACTAACCAGACCTAACCCTGCTCAACTCCTGAGATCAAACGAGATCTCGGGCATTCAGAGTGGTATGGCCAGTGACTAGTAAGTACTCTCTTTCCATAAGTTATCTATGTTTTGTCTAACAGCAATTTTAATAAATTCTTAATAGGAGGAAGTTGAATTAGTGAGGCTTTATAAAATTGATACTGTATTCTATCTTTCAGGGAGTATGTAAAAATATCTTTATCGCCAAAACCGGCTTGGCTCAGTGGATAGAGCGTCGGCCTGCGGACTGAAAGGTCCCAGGTTCGATTCCGGTCAAGGGCATGTACCTGGGTTGCGGGCACATCCCCAGTGGGAGATGTGCAGGAGGCAGCTGATTGATGTTTCTCTCTCATCGATGTTTCTAACTCTATCTCTCTCCCTTCCTCTCTGTAAAAAATCAATAAAATATATTTTAAAAAAATAAAAAAATATCTTTATCATTTAACCCTTTTGAGAAGAACCCTGATAAGTAGTTGACAAGAAAGATTAATAAGGTTAATAGGGAACAAATATAACATACTACATAGAACTGATAGGGGCTCAGAGGGAATGGTGGGGCACCCGTAATGCTCATAGATATTAATTAATCAAGTCTGTTCTGTCTTGATCAAAGAAAGTGGACCCTGACCTGGTTGCTATGTCCAGACGCTGACCCCCCCTCTGGGAGTTTGCCTCAGGAATGCTGTCTATTCTCCAATTCTGGAAATGGGCTAAGCTGTTTTTTGTTTTTGTTCTTTTTTAAAAATATGTTTTTATTTATCTTGTTTTTATTTATTTCAGAGAGGAAAGGAGAAGGAGAGATAGAAACATAAATGATAAGAGAATCATTGATCGGCTGCCTCCTGCATGCCCCTTACTGGGGGCTGAGGCCACAAACCTGGGCATGTGCCCTTGACGGAATAGAACCTGGGACCCTTCAGTTCGCAGGCCGATGCTCTATCCCAGTGGTCGGCAGACCGCGGCTCGTGAGCCACATGCGGCTCTTTGGCCCCTTGAGTGTGACTCTTCCACAAAATACCATGTACGGGCGCGCACATGCAGTGCGATTGAAACTTTGTGGCCCATGCACAGAAGTCGGTTTTCGGAAAGGAGATAGACTGAACAAGTATACAAGACGAGTGTGGAACGTACCTCAATCAGATTGAGGATGTTTTTAGCAAAGGCCAGCTTAGGAGTACCCTAATTTAGTTAATAACAATGTACCTACCTATATAGTTTAAGTTTAAAAAATTTGGCTCTCAAAAGAAATTTCAATCCTTGTACTGTTGATATTTGGCTCTGTTGACTAATGAGTTTGCTGACCACTGCTCTATCCATTGAGCTAAACCAGCTAGGGCTAAGCTGGTTTGACATCGTAAAAAGATTAACTACCCTGTTATTGACTCTAAGATGCTGGAAGCAGACACACTGATCACATGCCCTACAGCCCTTATCCTGCTACACCCTCCCCACTGTACCTTGTTTTTCTTTCTTACCCCATATAAGCAGCCAACTGGCAGGAGATGTTAGAGAGGTTTTTTAAGGTACCAAGCACACTGCTCTCTCCTATTGCTGGTAATTCAAATAAACACTCATAAAAAATTCAACCTTGTCTCTGCTTATTGGCCTAGTGGCAAGAGGCAGTAATGGACCCAATGTGTCTGGTACCAGAACTTCTATTTTCTTGCTAGAATCCCTGAGACAGTCTAATTTTTTCCATAATTTGATAAATCTGAAAAAATATGTATAAATTCATGGCATTGCTTGGAGAAAATCTATATTTTATTCACCTAAATAAAGGCTTATTCAACTAAGCCTCTCTCCTATACTCTGTATCCAACATCTATATACACCAAGGGAAGATACAGCCGATTTTTTTAAAAAAAAGAAGTACAAATTCTTAAGGAATTGCTCTTTTATGTGGACCATTTACAACTTGTGTATCCCAAGTATTTATGGTGCAATGTCTTTTTTTGGTGGATGGTAAAAAAAAAAAAAAAAAGTTAAATCTGTATTTGTAGAGTTGGTGTCTGGCAAATGCAATGTGTAAAATCAAAAGTGGATTTTAAGCGATTCTAACGAAATGAACCGGTTCCCATTTATTTGCTATATAGAGTGGCTAAGCAGCAGGAGGCTGCAACAGAGAGGCTTGCCCTGGGTGTGGCGCAGTTGGTTAAGCATCCTCCCATGCACCTGGAGGTCACCAGTTCGATTCCCATGCCCCGGTTGCAGGAACAATCCCCAATAGGGGGCTTGCAGTAGGTAGCCCATGGATGTTTCTCTCTCTCATTGATGTTTCTATCCCTCCCTCTCCCTTCCTCTCTCTGAAATCAATAAAAACATCTTTTAAAAAGTCCTTAGGAACTGAGTCTTTAGTGGATGTGTTACTATGATACAACACAAAAAAGAACTAGAGGGGAAGCACAGATCAATTGTACTTCAAATGCAAATAACTTCAGAATTGCCACTAGCCTGAACATAACTGTCAGCTGTACGGATTTAGGGTTTTGCCCCCACCAGTGTGCCTCAGTGGTTGAGTGTTGACCTATGAACCAGAAGGGTCACGTTTGGATTCCCCTTGAAAACCACATGCGAGGGTTGAGGGCTCCATCCCCAGTAGGGGGCGTGCAGGAAGCAACCAATCAATGATTCTCATCATTGGTGTTTCTCTCTCTCCCCCTTCCTCCCTGAAATCAATAAAAATATCTCCTAAAAAAATAAGGATTTAGGGTTTTGTCACAAGTTTATTATAACAACAACAAAAAAGATAACTCTATTCCTTTGTCCCCGAGACCCCAATAAGTCAGAACGTGTTGGTGAAAATTGGTAGCTGGTTCTTAAGGGATTTTTGGGTGGGAGCAGGGCAGGATGTCCCTAGGGGCTTCATCCCTTTTGAGGCCTATAATGTAGGGACCGCTACTCAGAAGAGAGGGTTCATGGCGTTCTCACCCTGGCCAAACTCCCGATTACCTCTGATGAGCCCCAGAGATCACCGAGTATTAGCCTAGGCCAGGTCCGGCAGCAGAACGGCGGCGGCGGCTGCAACATCAGCCATTACAGCCTTTCAGAGGCCGGTCTAATGCACCTGTAACAACATTACTGGAGCTGAGGGTCCCTAAAAATGGGGAAAATAGGAGGGGGAAGGAGGGAGGGAAGGGGAAAAAGAGGAGGGTACAGGAAAGGGGGGAAGGATGGGGCGGGACACAGCGGG
>NW_006285248.1:1082057-1089197 GCF_000327345.1 Myotis davidii | reverse complement strand
CCGGGGCGGGACCGCCTCGCGGTCGGAATATCCTGCCGCTCTGCTCCCGTGTTTTCGAGGCATTTTCCCACCATATTAGAACGTGAAGAACTTTGTCCTGCGCCCAGCTCTTCAGAAATGTGCCGACACTGCTGGCGTTAAGGCCACGTTCAGTTCTTGATAAGACCACAAGATAATGTTTTGCACGGTCTTAAGGGTGTGCAGAGAATTCATTCAAACGTGGGTCAAATTTGGTTCGTTCACACTTGGGTCAAGTTTTGCCTAACGAGTGTTGTTCTGTTTGCATTTTTAAACAGAAACCAAGGTGTACGTTGGTAACCTGGGAACTGGTGCTGGCAAAGGAGAGTACGAAAGGGCTTTCAGTTACTATGGCCCCTTGAGAAGTGTGTGGATTGCAAGAAATCCTCCGGGATTTGCCTTTGTGGAATTTGAAGACCCTAGAGATGCAGAAGATGCAGTTCGAGGCCTGGATGGCAAGTAAGTGAGATGCCAGTTACGAAACAGGTTCTGAGGCTAGTCTGGTAGGCTGGGTAATGAGGGGGGTGCTAAGCTTGGGTTCTGTCTAGAGCAGCAGTTCTCAACCTGTGGGTCGCGACCCTTTCACGGGGGTCGCCTAAGACCATCGGAAAACACATACATACTTACATATTGTTTTTGTGATTAATCACTATGCTGTAATTATGTTCAATTTGTAACAATGAAATTAGGGGTCACCACAACATGAGGAACTGTAGTAAAGGGTGGCGGCATTAGGATGGTTGAGAACCACTGGTCTAGAGGAAAATGTAAATAGCTAATCGTTTTTTTTGTTTGCTTTTTAATATATTTTATTGATTTTTTTACAGAGAGGAAGAGAGAGGGATAGAGAGTCAGAAACATCGATGAGAGAAACATCAATCAGCTGCCTCCTGCACACCCCCTACTGGGTATATGCCTGCAACCAAGGTACATGCCCTTGACCGGAATCGAACTTGGGACCCTTCAGTCCGCAGGCCTACGCTCTATCCACTGAGCCAAACCGGTTAGGCATAGCTAATCGTTTTGTTTGCTTACAAGAGGGAGTAGAGGTGGCCTTCAAAGGGCTACAAAGATCGCTGAAGTCTGTGAAAGCAGAGGGTTGGAAAGTTCCAGATCCAGGGGTCATATGTATTTTTTTAGCATTAGAATTTTGTTGCTTCTCTTTTACAGGGTGATTTGTGGTTCCCGAGTGAGGGTTGAACTATCAACAGGCATGCCTCGGAGATCTCGTTTGGATAGACCACCTGCCCGACGTCCCTTTGATCCAAATGATAGATGCTATGAGTGTGGTGAAAAGGGACATTATGCTTATGATTGTCATCGCTTCGCCTTGATTCAGAATGTCACGAGCCTTATGATATGCTGAGGCGCCTTGCAAATCCGACAATTAAGATCCTCCTAGACCTTGAGGTGATCAGCATAAGAGGCCAGATCCCCTCGAGTCATCTACACCTAGCTTCACCTTATTCTTTAAAGGGCAGAAAATTTGAGTCGGTGATCGCCGTAACAGTAAATTTGGCTTACAATTGGGGCCCCCTCCGGTTTAGAAAGAGGAACACCAGATTGACCACATTTCCAACTAGAAAAATCTTCTTGCGTCAATCAAGCCTCACCTGGCTCATTTGGCTGTCAGTTTGATCGTCGTTAGATTGAAGAAAACATCTAGATGCAGCGATCGGCTATAGATACTTCTAGATCGTCTAGATCTACTAGACCATGGGCCAAAGAGGGTCGACCTGCAAACTTGCAAGGTTTATTTTAAATACACATTACAGTGTTTTATATTATGTAATTCTAAGATGTAATTCAGCTTTTAACAAATCTTTTTTTAGGTAGTTTAAAAAAAAAACTGGACAACTAATAGGCCCAGAATTTATTTCCAAATGAGATAGTAAATTTAAATAGTTTTGAGACTTGATTTCAGCAGAGGGACAGACACTATAAATACGAGTTGCCATCTAACATTTTGTTACTTTCCCAACTTGAAAAATAGGTCACGGTCTAGATCACATTCGAGATCCAGAGGTAGACGATATTCTCGCTCACGGAGCAGGAGCAGGGGAAGGAGGTGAGAGATCTTTAATGAAAGTTTTAACAAGCAATAAAAAACTTAAATTGGAGATGGACCTAAACCTCTTTGATTTAATTTTTAGGTCGAGATCAGCATCTCCTCGACGATCAAGATCTGTATCTCTTCGTAGATCACGATCTGCTTCACTCAGACGATCTAGATCTGGTTCTATAAAAGGATCGAGGTATTTCCAGTATGTACCATTTTTTCCCCCTGCTTATTTATATTTGGGTTGTCACGTCTTAATGACAAAAGTAGAGTGTCTTAAGGACATAATTTGGCATGATGGGGTGAATTTGAGACCTTAGACAGGTGTTAGGGAAATAGTAGTGTACATATGGGTAAACATGGCTTGTTTAGCCATTTACTTTCTCTTGGGATACTTACCTAACAATCTAGCTCATTGGGTATGGTAGAAGCAAATAATTAAAATGGTAGTTCCTTATTTATTTGATACTAGACCTTGTTGAAAATGTGGCAACTTGTTGAATCTTAGACTGATAGTAGGCAAGAGTGGCATCGTGCTGAGTTTTAGCTTCTATTCCAAGCCTGCCTAATAAGGTGCTCAGAAGGTGTTTAGTGTGGACTAATTGGTATAATTTTTGTTTTTAAGATCACGGTCAAGGTCAAGATCAAGATCCAGGTCTATTTCACGACCAAGAAGCAGGTAAGGGTGAAAAGCTGAACAATGCTCTTGTAGTTATATGGCACCAATATCCAAAGAGTTCAAAGTGTTTTGAATTGTTGAGGCTTCAAGTGTTAACTCTAAGCCTAGGTGTTGAGTGGGAACACGGTACCTTGTTAATGAACTAAACTTGAGAACTTCATTTGTACATGGCCTCTTCTGGATGATTTCCTGGACAAGGGAATGTCAAGGTATAGTGAGAAAGCAGTTTGTAACTCTGGTGTTAAGAGGCCCTTGTTAGAATAGGTACATGGAGAAGCATTCTGAGATAGGTGAACTTTAGGCAGATGAATCATGATACAAGCAGTTCATTTTATGAAGGCTAGCTGGAAGATGGGCTTTTGTTAGCAAAAGCTGATGGGCATTTTTTTCCCCAGTTTAATTGCAGCCTAACATTTTAGTTTCAGGACAATTTGGGGGTTCATTTCATGATATTGTGACTGTAAGGAAGGGATTGGTTAGTACTTTTTCTTAATAGAATTTCTCATGTTTTGACAGCCGATCAAAGTCCAGATCTCCATCTCCAAAAAGAAGGTAAGCTAAATAATTTGTTGCCAAATTTTACTGTCAAATGTGGCCTCTGCAGGATTTGTTTGCTTCCTGCCTACTTTGCAGGCTTTGATTTTGAGCTCTTTGGAGAATTGGTGCTATATATATAAATACTAAGTTTCTTAAAGGATTGCTTTTCCTACTTATCACCTTATACTTTTATTGGAAATATTTAGTCATAAAATATTAGAATGACAAGATGTGTTTAGTCCTGTGAACCCTTAATTGTATAATTTCATGTTAAGACCCATGCTTTCCCCACACATAGGTAAAAAGGAAATGAAGAAAAATTTGTAGGTTGAAATCTTGAAGCTAAACTATTATCTGTCTAGTTGCTACTTAATTACCCTCCCAAAGAAAAACCCCCAACATTCGAATAGTTCTCTTTAACTTAACTTTACAATTTTAGCAAGGATGCTAATCTTAAACAGGGACAAAGGATTTGTATATAAATCTTTTTCAGAAAGAGGGAGTGTGATAGAAACATCAATGAGAGAGAAACATCTGCAGCTGCTTCCTGCATGCCCCTTACTGGGGATCAAACGTGCAACTTGGGCATGTTCCCTGACAGGGAATGGAACCATGACTTCCTAGTTCATGGGTTGCCACTCAACCAGTGAGTCACATTGGCCAGGCTATTTATGAATTTTTAGATCTCTGCTATAGAAACTTAGTTCCTTTGGCCAGCTTTGAATTTATTGAAACATGTTCGTAGGAAGAGTACGTTTCAATAGACACTAATGGGTTCCAAACCTAATGTTTTTCTTTTTAGTCGTTCCCCATCAGGAAGTCCAAGAAGAAGTGCAAGTCCTGAAAGAGTGGACTGAAGTTCTCAAGTTCACCTTTTAGGGAAAAGTTATTTTGTTTACATTATTATAAGGGATTTGTGATGTTTGTAAAAAGTAACCTAGGAAGGTTATTTCAACCATCTAATCAAAATGGATCTGGATTATTACTCTGTAAATTCACAGCAGTAAGATAATATAAATTTTTGTTGAATGTATTAACATCTTATGGTTTGCAAATGTGAGTTTTTATTTGGCACATTTAAATAAAGTGTTTCTAACTAGATTTTTGATCTGTGTTCAATATTAATACTTGGTAAGCTTCAGTAGTCAACCTTGATATCAACCATATAAGTAGACCTACATTCAAAGTTTAATGGTGTGAAGTCTTCAACATCATTAACTATAGTATCTATACACTTGGAAAATTCCCTTTTACCTATAGAGGTTTGGGTAAAATAACTCAAATCCTCCTTAATAGCACGAATGCATCATGACAAGTCCCTGATTAATCAACTGGAGTTACATATTACCAGGCTAATGATAATGATCTGTCAAGCTAGAGAAACCACTGATTTGCCTATAAATAAGTGTGATGACTAAACCAAGAGCTTATTAAAGAAGTAATTGGACTCGATGCTTGAGGAACTGAATTATTTTTTGAGCTCTAAGTACAGTGACAGGTTTTCAGGCTGTTTGATGGGATGTCAATCAGAACTCAGTTTTAGGAAGTTCTCAGTGTTACTTGAGAATTTTATAACATTTTTGCATGTTTGAGGAATTGTCTAAATCTGGGACAAAATATCTTCATGTAAACCAGCTTTGCAAAATTTTCCACTCTTTATCCCTTCAAATGGATTGCCTTATTTTGAGCAGAGATCTGTTAATTCTAAGCTAGATTTTTTCAGTTCCCAACCACCAACATAACTTATTTTGCCAGGCTGGTACAAAGTGATTAAGGATGTCAAGCAGAAATGTTCATGAGATAGTTTTGTAAATCTCCCCTATATTTAGCTATACCTTATTTATGTAGTTTTTTGGTAGCATCAGATAGACCTGAGACTATTCTAGCCAGTAGATTATTTAGACTAAATGTTTTTTGTAGGGCAGTAACAATTATTTGAGTTTCCTGGTCAAGCTTTTCCCAGGTATTCTCTAGTCTTGGTGCAAAAAAAAAAAAATGTGCAAAAACAATGATTAATGCTGGTGGCACAGGTATCTGCCCTTGTCCATTTCTTTATGTTTAACAAAGTTGTTGGATAGCATTGCAATGTGGTAATACTGCTCTGCCTCAAATTATTTGGTCTGAATGATCACTAGTATGTTGAGAGCTTGGGTACTTTGTTTTTGGAATTTTGAAAACTGGCTGAATTATGGTTGGTAAAAACTGTAATTGGCAGGCTTATTTGTTGCACTTGGTCGGCTTTAATTGTTCTGTATTATATAAAGATAAGTTACTCAAAAATAAATCTGCAGAAAACAAATAATCATACTCAATTTTTGGAAGTGGGAGTTCTGAGCCAAGAATAGGAATCATTTCTGTAGCTTTGGGACTGATTATTAGCAGTGTCCAAGATATTAGAATGAGGATAAAAGATAGTGTAGGAGGAATAGGGGCGAAAGTGGTTTGAAGAGACAAGCACAGAAAGTTCCATTCTTAGGGGAAAGGGAAACATGGTTAAGTGAACACCTTTCGTACCATTGACTATACATTTGCCTGGATTTTACAGAATTTATGCAGGGGTACAACTCGGTACCCTTGTATTTAGAATACATGTTAAAGTGTTACACTTTGGTGTAGTGCACTTTTCTACTTTTAGAGGTTAGGACTACTAAATAGATTATGTGACTGACTTGAAAAGTCTCATTCAGACCCGGTCAATCTAAATTTAAAGTCTGGCTCTAATTATTAGGTAATAACATGCCAGACATGCTTTGGACCAAGTACCTTACCTGGTCTGCTCACCCATGTGTAGAGAGGTAAGTAATGCGCTTCACAGTGGTAGCTAGGCCAAGTATCAAGTGAAAGTGTGGTCCTACATCTTGCAGTGTCCCATCTGAGTACAAATTTGAGGGTCTAGAAATGCTATCAGTTTGAGACTTGGTTAAGTAGTGGTGTAGGATTGTGATTGTCATCTTTTGTAGCTTGTCTTGAAGTCTAAAGGAGCACTTATTTCCAAGATTCATTAAACTAGTAGGAATAGGAAGCTAAAACTGATAAATTGGCAGTTATATGAATGAAGAATGATAGCAAAGAATTCATTAGATCTGGCTTAGTGAGCAACTGCTGCTTAGAGACCTTTGGAAGGAGGAGCTATGTAACCTGGAAGGTGTATACATAACTGGAAAGACATGAAACAAAAGTCAAAGGTAAAAAAATACTAGGGGCCTGGGTGCTGTTTGGAGTGTATTGAGAACTGATGACAAGGAAAGATGACTAGGTATTAAAGCTGTTACGTCCAGAATTACCTTCAATAAAGGGGGAAAAGTACTGATAGTTTCTTTTTTTAAAAAATATATTTTACTGATTTTTTACAGAGAGGAAGGGAGAGGGATAGAGAGTTAGAAAGATCCATGAGAGAGAAACATCCATCAGCTGCCTCCTGCACATCTCCCTCTGGGGATGTGCCCGCAACCAAGGTACATGCCCTTGGCCGGAATCGAACCTGGGACCCTTCAGTCTGCAGTCTGATGCTCTCTCTATCCACTGAGCCAAACCGGTTTTGGCTCCACCCCCCCCCCTTTTTTTTAATGTTTTATACTATTTATTTGCCAGGATGTTACAGAATTTATGCAGTAAAATTTTGTGCCCCTTCAATATGCCAGGTACTGCTAGCCTTGGAATACAGAAGTGAACCAAGTATCCTTATGGAGTTTAAATTCTGGAGAGAGAAATATCACCTCTAGATTCCCCGACTAAAGGGAATCTTAGTGACTAAAGCTTGAAGGTGGCTGGATGTGATCCTATACAAAAAATACCCTGTTAGTTTTTATTTTGGGTTGTAACATATCTTCAGGAAATCTGGATCCCA
>NW_006285248.1:1080376-1081977 GCF_000327345.1 Myotis davidii | reverse complement strand
AGTGAAGGCAGATGGGCCAGTTTTTCTCAGTCATAGTCAGGAGGGCAATCACCAGAGTTCCTGGACTCCTGTGACAAGAATGCACTGCTTCCCTTGCTTATGAATGAATATGCTATGCTTTAATGCTTTTTTTCAGAGTACCAGCTTGTTAGACCAGGATTCAGGAAATTAGGGCCCAGAGGCTAATCTGGCTTACACTGTTTTCATACAGCTAATGAGCAAAGATGGCCTTGACATTTTTATGTGGTTGAAAAAAAAGGGTAATAATACTTAAGGACATGAGAATTATGTGGAATTCAAATGACAGCATTCACGGGTTTTATAGGAACAGTCATGCTTATTCATTTACCTATTGTCTATAACTCTACTACAATGACAAGGGTAATTACAATAGACTGTAAGTCTCACAAAGCTTAAAATACTCTCTGGCCCTTTATATAAAATTAGATGCCCAGTGCACAAAATTTGTGCGGTGGGGGGGACGGAGGTGTCCCCGAGCCCGGCCTGCACACTCCACTCTGGGACTCCTCGAGGGATGTCCGACTACTGGTGGGATTGGGCCTAAACCGGCAGTCGGACATCCCTTTTGCAATCTGGGACCACTGATTCCTAACTACTCACCTGCCTGCCTGCCTGATCACCCCTAACCACTCTGCATGCATGCCTGATGCCCCTAACTGCTCCCCTGTCTGCCTGATCGCCCCTAACTGCCTCTGCCTGCCGGCCTGATCGCCCCTAATGCCCTCCCCTGCCAGCCGGGTTGCCCCTAACTGCCCTTCCCTGCTGGCCCCTAACCACCTCTGCCTCAGCCCCTGGCACCATGGCTTTGTCTGGAAGGATGTCCGGTCTAATTAGCATATTACCCTTTTATTAGTATAGATGTTTGCCAACCCCTGGTTTAGACATGTATCTTCACCGATTTACAATCTTCAAAATAATCTCTGAAGACTGGGTGCCAAGATTATTGATAGGGTTTGCAGGGCCTTACCAAGACATACTTTTGTTAGTCTGGGAAGATTGTTTCTCTGTGACTCATTCTTAAGGAAGTGCTTCATGAAGCCAGGAAGCAAATTCTAGGTGGACACATTTATGCACTTGAATATTGGTGAATGTTATGAGACAATAATGGGGAACGCTTTTACTCTAGGGCAGTGGTTCTCATTCCTAGTTATATTAGGAACCAAGGAGCTTTAAAACCTAATGAAACCAAAATTGCTAAGGGTGAAGCCTGGGCATTAAAATCCAAAAACCTCCCCTGGTGATTATAATAAATTTGGCAGCACTCACATGTGATTCAAAGCTGGGTTCTAAGACTATCCTCCAGGTTTCTGTGATCCTTTCTCTAACCAAATAACCCTAGCCTGGAATGGAACCTTCCTATGAAAAAAGGCAGAATCTGCATTTTAGTTTCTATTGGGACCAGTAGAGGTCACTGTGCTCAGAGAAATAGTCATCTGGAAAAAAAGTTACTGTTCTGTTTAGGATATTTGGAGCAGTATTTACCAGAACTATTGGGTTATGCCCAACACCAATGCTACTCCAGGCATGGCCTCTGGTCATAATTATTGCTTCTATTAGGTGCATATATAACAATTGTTAAA
>NW_006285248.1:1067876-1075376 GCF_000327345.1 Myotis davidii | reverse complement strand
AAAGTGAACCTGGGAAGCAAGGCTGGCTCTAAGAGATAAGGGTCAGACCCCGCTTTGCCCACGGGCGGTGGAATGCTCTGGCAGATAGGAGAGGAGCAAAGAAGGGGACTTGGATTCACATGACTGACCTCAAGTCCTGGCACACTGTTCCTGGCTGTGGGCCCTCAGGTGGTTCATTTGGCTTCTTTAAGCCTCAGCTCCCTCACTTGTCAATCATCTACTCAGGGCAGAGGCCCATCTGCCAGCATGTTGAGTGAACTAATGTGGCCTCTGAGAACGCCAAAGTGATGCTCAAGGGCAAGGTGGTTTGAGGTAGAGGAGGAAGAAAAGGAAAGGGAATGAGTGTCGGCTCAAAGACGAGAGGGGTGAAAAGTAGAAAAGGAAGGCAGGGGGGAGAGAGGGAGCAACAGCGTGGGGTCTGGGCTGGGGTTAGGGCTTGGGTGATGCTTGGTGGTTGGGCTTTCTTAACTACACAGAGAATAGAGCTGACTCTTAGAGCCAGTCACTGGAAAGGAGATCAGTATTCAGAGTGGTTGTCATGACAGCTTCCATTTGTATGATTTTAATTCACGGGATCACTTTTAAAGCCTCTGATCTTCATCTCATCTCTGAATAGGAGACAGGCTGCTGAAGGGCTCCCAGCCTGGCCCTGGAGCAGGTCATATCTTCACACTTCCTTAGGCCACAGAAAACCTGAACCAAGTGGTGTGGTCATACTCCTCACCAGGCCGCAGCAGCACAGGCGGGAAGTGGGGCTGTGGAGGGAAAACACAGGTTACACCTTGCCAGCCCAGACTGCACCCTTACCCAGTCCATACGGCAATATAAGACTGTTCATGATTGTCTGGCCGGCGTGGCTCAGTGGTTGAGTGTCGACCTAAGAACCAGGAGGTCACAGTTCAATTTCTGGTCAGAGCACATGCCTAGGTTGTGGGCTTGATCCCCTGTGTGGGGTGTGCAGGAGGCAGCTGATCGATGTTTCTCTCTCATTGATGTTTCTAATTCTCTATTCCTCTCCCTTCCTCTCTGTAAAAAAATCAATACAATATATTTTTTTTTAAAAAAGAATTTGAGCCAGAATGAAAATCAACTACATCACTAAGCACACTTTGTAGTAGCAAGACTTTCTTGAAGGAAGCAATGTGTGGCTTTATACTCTGGTGCAAGCTACATGCGTCTTATCATAGGCAGGTGCTTTGCAGAGCATTCATTACTCCAGGAAATAGCTAGAAAAAGTTATGAGGAAGCAAATAGGAAGAGAAGACATGAAGGATCGCCTTAAAAGTGTGGTTGTAGAAAATGAGTAAGTATTGATGAGAAACATTCAACTGAATAAAGGCTTTGAAGGTACAAAATAAGAGATACTTTAAAAAACATGTAAATGCCATGTTAGTAACTTGGCTAAGTGTTTCCTGTGTTTATAATGACTTGGAGAAGAGAACACACATGGACGTGTGACTCACACAGACCTCAGTCATGACCTCTGTCCTACAGTGTGACCTTGGACACACCACCCGTCTAACAGGCCCGTCTGTAGCTCTACCTGATTGACTGCATCGGGCCAGTTCTGGGTCTCGAGGCAGAAACCGGAGTGCTTGGGATAGACTGCTCCACTCTTGCCCTTCAGTGTGCCGTCCAGGAAGTTGCCCGTGTAAAACTGGACCCCGGGCTGGGTGGTGTGCACTTCCAGGACCCGCCCGCTTCCAGCATGATGGACCCTGGGGATAAAGCCACATATAGGGACAGGCAGAAGCTGGGAAAGCAGCTTTGAAACAGGGATCGGACCCCGTCACAGAGCCCGGACAAGATATATGGAGGAGACAGGGAGGAACAGCATCATGGGAAATTCTCACAGCCTCCGAGGTGAGGCCTTAGCAGGTGGTTTTGAGGATCCTCAATAGCAACTTTTCACTCTGATTTTGGTTTCTCTGGGGAAGGACAAAACAGACTCCCCCCAGCCAGGGGTGTGTGTGTGTGTGTGTGTGTGTGTGTGTGTTGGGGGCAGCCAGATTGGAGAGAGGCGATTTTAGGGTTTTAGGGTCCTGGAGGGGCTGGGATTCTTTCTCATAAAGAGCTGGAGCGAAACCACCAGCTGTTTTTTGAAAGACACGCTTCCCTCCCTGGGACCAGAGCGGGCTGTGCTCTTTAGTCGGCTCTCCCCCACAACATCTGCTGGGGTTTCTGCAACTTCACTGTTTTCTTTTGTTTCCAAACCAGGCCTCCACAGAGGTCTCTGTCAAGAAAGCCTGGGCCTCAGTCTCTCTGAGAAGAAAACATCCCCCATGTGTAGTCAGCCAGGAAGGCAAAGGGAAAGCGTGTGGGGAAGAGGCGGTTTGGAGAGAAGGCAGCGTCTCTTGGGCCCAGAGGAGAGAAGCAGGCTTGAGCTGCAAGAACACAGCTGGGACCTGGGGCCGGGACTCCGTGGGAAAGCAGGCTTTTTAAGTTCTCTTTCTTCTTAGAGTTTGGATCATTTTCTCATACTGAAAATCATTCTACAAACACTCAGGGCCATTTGCTAGTGGCAAGCATGGCATGAGGCAGAGGCAGGGATCCACGAAGCTGAGGTGGCAGACGGGGCTGGGGTTAGTGAGGCGGGTGTGTGCACACTGCCATGGGGCTGGTGAGAAGTGCGGCCTCCAACCTTGCGTGGACGTGGGCAGAGCAAAATCACAAGTCTAGGGAGCACGGAGGGCTCTGGGAGTTCAGGGAAGGCAGAAGGGGCTTCAGTCAGGAGGAATGAGGGCTTCTAAGAAAAACTGGGCCTTAAAGAACAGGCGGAGCTGGAGCGTGGGAGCAGAGAGAGGGGGGAAGCCGGGCAGGGGCAGGGAGGATGGCATGTGGGAGGGGGGAGGGGGCGGGAAAGTTCTGCAGAGCTCACCTGTGGAATATAAGCTATGAAAGGACATGGGATGTGGTATTTGGTCCCTGTAGCGTAGTAAATGGCATTGATGTGGCCAGAGGAAAAGCTCCCCAAATAGGGGTTGCTCTTTCCTCTTCCCTGCAGCGGCAGGAAGTGGAAAGTACCTACCGCGCACAAAAGTGCTTTTCCTTGGAGCCCTTCAGACAGAAATTGTGGTCAAAGCCACCGACGTGGAACTCCTGCAGGTGTTTCCCAAGCGCCACTGGCTTCCTCAGGTCAAATGCGGTTCCTTGCACTGGAGCAACTTCTCCTGGTGGGAAGAGGCAGGGAAAGGGGGGATAAGTGCCCAACCCAAATCTTCATGCCCGGTGTCCTAAAGGCCCACAGGTCCCACTCTCTCTGCCTTCATTTCAATTTGTAAAGGAGATGGGAGTCCAGATCTTACAAAAGAGAATGAATTATTCGATTTTTTAAAAAATTGTAAGATGCTACTGATTGCAAAGGCACTGGTCATAACGTTCAGAATCATTCACATGTGAAAGAAATAAAAATCATGAGGAGATGCATAATTTCCATTATGGGCTCAGTTGGATAAGGGGTGATGGTTGTCCTAACCATGGCATCAATCACTTTGTTGGCATTTCTCATTTTAATGCTGAACTATCCCAGGGCTCATAACCAAGCATTAGCTCCTGGAGTGGCTAACCAGACACCAACAATGTCCCTGAGAGGAGAGATTCGCCACCCATGTGGGGCCATTATTGGCCAAAAGACACTGGCAACCCCCTTCCCAATCACTTCCCTGTAGACACACTCTAAGCTGAAGCGGGACTGTTAATAATAACACAGGGACAAATGAGTTCACTGGGACAGTCCAGGGCAAGGACGCATGGCCACTCTACTATTTGCCAATTTTAGAGGCAATCTGAAGGCAAGCTTTGTGTCTCCAGGCGTGATTCCTGGCGGAGTTATAGTCCGCAAGGCTGTGTGTGTAAGCCAGGCTCCTCAAGCTCTAAGAGCAGTACATCTGTGCTTATCTTGAAGTGGGACATCTTGAAGCCTCTTCACAATGATGTGGGTGGGGACTCAGTTCTGAGGTTGGGGAGACTGCAGTGTGGGGCCCCTCAACTCTTAAAGGGCAAAACACAGAAGGAGCATGGACAGGAGCCCTGCCGTGGTGGTCACCACAACCAGTGCCCCGTCAAGAACATCCCTCTGGTGTTACAGAACTGAAGGGTGTTGGACCCGAAGGGTTTCTCAGAGCTCACCTGGTCCAAACTGCTCATGTAACATGAAACCACCCACATAACTTGACATTATCAAACAGCCACCTATGATACTGACACACTGCCTTTCATTAATTTAAGACACTCATCTTCACAGTTTAAAACCTCTGAAATCATGTTATGGTGTAACTGGCAGGTTTTCCTTTCTTCATGGGATGTGAAATAATGAATTTTACAATTGATGGCATCTTAGAGTGGATAAAACATGTAAAAAAAATGAACAAGTAATCAGGGATTTGAGGGCAAAAAGGAGAAATGAGGATTATTTCATGAGTGATTTCAAGTAGAGGTTAAAGGGACATTGTTCTGAAAACAGTGCCATTTTGCTCTGTCACCTTTCAGTCCCTTCCTAACGCGAACGGCCCAGCGGTAAGAGAGAAGGCAGGCAGTGGGGTGGGCGTAGGGGTGGCGGACTGGGAGATTTCATGGAAGAAATGACAAGGGTTGAGCAGAAGCTTGAGCTGAGATCACATTAGGTTGAATGGGTGAGGGAGGTTGAAGATGTGGAGGAAACAGCTTGAATACAGGTGATAGGGCGTTCCCATGATATAGAATTATAATATTATGTATATTATAATATTTCCATGTATGTATACAATATATATATATATTTACATTATATATAATATACTTACATTGTTTAGTTATTTTCTATATATTCCTAGTTTTGGAGTTTGATTTCCTTTTTTTTTTTCCTGCAAAAAACTTTATTGTTTACATTGGTTCAATACCTGGGAGTGGTCTTCAGGGTGGTTAAAAAAATGTTTAGGGGTTTCGGGGAGAGGCTCAGGCAAAAGCCAGACACTAGGGGATGCAGATGGGCCCCTCAAAGGCCTCTGGGCTCCACAGGCTCCTAGTGGTGCCTGAGGGTGAGCCTGTAGAAGAGATACCCGCCCAGCCCAGCCTGGGGGCCGGCAGCCTGCGGAGGTGAGTCAGGTGTCGCCCATCTTCTTTGGTTCAGGTTCCTCTACAAGGCCAGGGTGGCTTCCATGGCGCCCTGAGTTTTGCCCACTCATCTTGGGGAGGTCTCAGCGTGTCCTGGAGGAGAATGCGGCCACCGCGCTGGTTTTGCAACTTTAAGAGACGCTCAGCGCCCTCGCGCTTCTTCGCTGCAAATTCTCGGAGACCCACGCCCTCCAGAGCCACATCGTCCTGGTTGAATAGAAGCCAGAGAGGTAGGTGTGGGGGGCCCGCAGGTGCAGGTTGGCCAGGCGGTTGACCGCAGCCTCCATCTCGGTGGAATAATTCTGACGAATTTGGGAGCTCATGGCTGTTGGGCAATAAGGAGTTAAGGTAGAAAAAGAAACCAGTGTGTTGGCTGGTCTCAGAGGTGGTTCCAAAGGTGGTGACTGGATGAGACAGTGGAGGGTGGTCAGAGGCTGGAAGAAGGGGCGTCCCTGGGTCTGTTCTGTCCACACACAGTTGAAGCAAGAGACAGATCCGGGAGCGCCGAGGGCACTGGCTGATTTCCTTTTTGATCCAGGAATTAAGAGTGGACACATTTCTAGGTCAATATTGGCTGTGTTACTTATGTTTTGTGACAGTGCCTCAG
This sequence comes from Myotis davidii, assembly GCF_000327345.1. Lineage (NCBI taxonomy): Eukaryota > Metazoa > Chordata > Mammalia > Chiroptera > Vespertilionidae > Myotis > Myotis davidii. The sequence continues at coordinate 1,069,678 of NW_006285248.1, read as the reverse complement.
GTTTCCTTAATGGGCTTAGATGTGCTCATTTCTGTGCGAACCTTCACTGTGAGCTGCATCCTTTATCATTACAAGATGTCCTCTTTTATGTAATTTGATGCTCTCTGTCCTGAAACCAGCCTGTACTGGTAAGAGGGAGACCCTGCTACTTCAGCCTTCAGGTGTTTGGTGTGCTCCTGAAGTCTCATATTTCAACCTTCCCGAGTCAGTCGGTTTGTACACGGCCTTCCGCTGGGTTTTGCTTTGGGAGTCCATCTCTGAGACTGTGTTTAGCAGGGGCATTCCACGGCATTAACATGACACATACGTGTTCTAAGTGTTCTTTGTTCTAGCCTTATATTTTCTGGCATGCTTTCTGTGTTTATGAATTCTAGTTATTACTTAAAAAAATCTTTTTACATATGATCGGTTTGTGTGTGTTTCTGATCAGTTAGAAGGTGTGTATTTTTGTTTTACATCTATAAGTAACTTCAATGTAATAAATTAATGTTGTTTATTAGACTCTGTCTAGCGGCTCCTTCCCCCCCCACCCCCCCTTCTCCTCTTTGCCCAGTAGGGTTTCTGACAGTTTAACTTTAAGTATTCTTTCCAAGGGCGCTTTTCTTTCCCAGCAGATGGTGCTAGAGACACGATAGAAAGAGCTTTGTTTATAAAACAAACATCGACCTCATTTGAGTTCAGATTCAGCCCTCTGACCCCTGATCTGTTCTGGGAGAATGAATAGTTGAACTTTTTGGATCTGTAAGGCCAAAGGCCAAATCTTGTCAGTGACCCCCCATCACCCCCCTACCCCACCTCACCCCCCGGCTCCAGGTGCTATTGTTCTGTGAAGTCTGGGTGACCAACCATCTCCCAAAGTGACTTTAAAAAAAGGCAACTGTTTCCTTATGAACCAATTCGCCTGGGAAAAAGAAGCAGCTGTTCTCAGGGGCTCAGCAGGTTTTAAGGTTACCCGTCCATATGCTAAGTGGAAACTTATGTTATGCTTTCTTCCTTATATAGTGTTCACAATATTTAGTTCTTCCCTAAAGCTATACTTGTCTCAAAATCTAACCCTTATGACAGCCCTAGACAGCGATTTGTCTAGGTCAGTCAAGATTACTTACTTCTCTTGACTTGGAAAAAAGAAAGTCATGTAGTTTTCATGACATAAGGACCCAAGGGCGAATTTCCAGTCTGTTTGCCTGATCTTGAGCAATCTACAAATCAGTATTTATTTTACTTTCCTCTCTGTAAAACGAAGCTGCTATTATTTGCAGCCTTACACGTTACATGGAAATATTCGACCATGTAATGGCAAAGAAGCCCTGATTTCAAAAATGAGAAACTTGGGATAATTCTAAAGTGAGGTTTTGCTAAAATGAAAAGAAAACATGAAAAAAAAAGGTTCCAATCTGTCTTTTCCAGCCTCATGCCCTCATACACCCCCTCATGTGCCTAGTGGTTGGGCACATAGACAATTTGGAATTTGTTCCCAGATTTGAGGCCCTTTCTCATAACCAGAATGTCCGTTCTGTGCCCCCCACACCCACCACAATCTGGCACAGTCCACAGGATCATTTAAGAATATTCTTGCCTTAACTAGTTTGGCTCAGTGGATAGAGCATCAGTCTGTGGACTGAAGGGTCCCAGGTTCGATTCTGGCCAAGGACATAGGCCAGTGTTGCGGGCTCAATTCCCCCTCAGTAGGGGGCGTGCAGGAGGCAGCCAGTCAATGATATTCTCTCATTGATGTTTCTCTCTATCTCTCTCCCTTCCTCTCTGAAATCAATAAAAATATATTTAAAAAAAGATGAAATAGC
>NW_006285248.1:1059785-1067767 GCF_000327345.1 Myotis davidii | reverse complement strand
CAACCCCCAAAGGGGTCGCGACCCACAGGTTGAGAACCGGTGGTCTAAAAGGAAGGTGAGTTCCTAGAGCGCCAGGGTGGTGCCGTATTTATCTTTGTACCCTCCGGGCAAGAAGCAGACTCTTTCTGGATGGAAAAACTGATGATGACAATGAGAAAACGGGGGTAACTGTGAATGGTATTGTATCCTGTGACAAAGTCAGAAGGAAAGATCTAGAAAGAACCTTAGGAATGACCTCATCTAGTCCCTTCACTTTACCAATGAGGAGGCTGGGATCCAGACAGCTAAAGGGACTTGCCCAGGGTGACACATCCCCACAGGGTCAAAGTCTCCAGGCCCCTTCTCAAGTGCTTTCCACCGCACCCTGGAGTGGCTTGGTTAGAGCCCCTTCCACCCCCCACCCCCAAGTGCTCTTGGTTTTTCTCACGAATGTGCAGTTCTAACTTTGTGCTTTGATGCTAAGAATAGACGGAGATGTCAAAATAGCTCTCTCAGCAACGCTGAGTGTTGAGAAAACGCAGCGGAAATGGAGAGGGTGCCCTTGTAGAGGAGTCACATCACTAGACTTTGGTTTTGAAGCCGCCAGGAAGCTGAGGTGTTGGCCGAGAGGAGCTGTTTTCTGAAGAGGACTCTTCTGCAGGTTGGCCGGGTGCGCACTGGAGTCTGACAGCAATGCCTAGCAGATGGTGGGCCCCGGCCCGAAGGTGCAGGTTACAGCCCTGGGACACAGGCGCCACCTGAGGCCGCATTTCTGCTTCCCCATTTCAGGGAAAGTCTGACTATGGGTACCACTAAGGACCCAATTGAGGTTGCTGTCAGGGATTTAGAGTGAGACCAGTAGCTACCTATTGGCATCAGTGGAGGGTGGGGCAGGGGGTGGGGGGTATTAGCCAGAGCTGAGTTCTGTTAGGAGAATACAGAGAAGAGGGAGGGTGCAAGGGAGCTGAGAGCAGATGCCAAGGGACAATTCTAACGATGGACTTCTGACCTAATCTGGGGGGAGTGAGGTCATGAGGAAGTGAGGGCCCGTGAAAAGGTGGTAAGATCAGAGATTATATAGGTACGTGTAGCATCATAATTATTGGAGCTGGTAGACATCTTAAATGGTGATCATGGAAGGCTGCAATTATGACCATAAGAGTGAGTAGCTGAGAAGGGTGGAGGATAAGATCATTGGAAGAGAGGATGTGCAGATGCTGAGAAGTCAGGGTATCATCAATATGGATAATGAGATAAAAATTATTATTGCAAGCCACACTCTGTGGCAGATGATCGACACGGTCTGACACAATTTGAGCTTGCTATAGCCACAAAGTTTAACCTATTCCGGTGCTCTCCTCTATGAGACGAGCCGTTATATAGACTTAGGCAGTGTTAAAAAAAAAAAAAAAAGAATTATGACAAGAGTGGTGTTGGAGTGACATGAGCGAGGAATGAGAATGACTGGGAGTGGGTCTATGGATGACCTCAGCAAAGAGGCATTAGATCTGCTTTCTATTTGCACTTCTGACAGAGATAGAATTACCTGTCCTCTGGGAGTAAGGGAGAAACCCACTGCCTCCGTGAAATCCACCTCTTACCTCCCATCAGGGATTCTTACACACGTTCTATTATGAGGAATGTGGCCTTTCCCCCATGACTGTTTATGGCAGATGGCATTTTTAAAAGATGGCCACACAGTATATATCCCACCCTACAAGCTCTTCTTATGTTGACACCCCTTCACTGAGGTGTGAAGCCTCCGTTCCCTCCCTTAAACTTAGATGGAACTTTACAATTGCTTCGACCGATAGGATGTGGCGCAGTGATGCTGTGATTTCTGAGGCCGGGTTCCAAAACCAGAATGACTTTGGCCTGGGTCTCTGTCTGCCAGGACCCCAGCTGCCGTATCCTCAGGAAGCTCAAGTCACATCACAAGGCCATGTGTGGGGTGTTCTGGCCGACAGCCCAGCTAAGTCCCCCACCAATAGGCAGCACTGACTGCCAGACAGGTGAGGGGACGAGCCCCCTGATGATTCCAGCCCCCGGTTTGAACTTCCAACAGAGGCCCTTGGCATCAGACGCAGAGGAAAGATAATATGCTGTCTAAATCCCTGACCCAAGAAACAAAGATATTACATGAAGCGTGAAATAATTTATCAAATAGCGATAGATAACTAGTATACTGCCTTTGGGTGTTAATTACTTCTTGGCACTTACTTGACAAGTCCTAGTGGGAGGTTAACATACCCCTTCTCCCCTGCTCCTTTAACATAGAAGTGATTTTAAATAATTCTACCTTAGGGACACTAATCCTTGCAATTACTTTTGGATAGGGAAAAAACAAATACAAATATTTTAGGTTACTCATTTTTTAAAACAATGTAGTGTGATACACACACACACACACACACACACACACATGCTAGAGGTCTGTTGCACAAATTTGTGCATAGGTGGGGTCCGGCTGGCCCGCCCCGATCAGGGCCCATTGGACCAGGCTGGCTTGTGGGGAAGGACTGCAGGTAGTTGGCCTGCCAGCCCTGCTCCCTGGTCGAACTCCAGTTGAACTCCTGGTTGAGGGGACAATTTGCATATTAGCCTTTTATTATATAGGATATTTTATTGATTTCAGAGAGGAAGGGAGAGTTAGAAACATCAATGATGAGAGAGAATTATTGATTGGCTGCCTCTTGCATGCCCCCTACTGGGGATCAAGCCCACAACCTGGGCATGTGCCCTTGACTGGAATTGAACCTGGGACCCCTCAGTCCACAGGCTTTATGCTCTATCCACTAAGCCAAACCAGTTAGGGCCAGGTTATTCATTTTTGAGCATCTTTTATGTACCAGGCATGAAACTAACCTCAGGGAGTCTAGAATCTGGTCCAAGAGACACACAAAATATAAAAACTCACAGGAGAGTGTGACAAAGGCAATTGCGAGTGGCACTCAGAGGCCTGGGGGAGCAGAGAGAGCAGCCCCTAAGGCAGTCTGGGGGCAGGAGCCTACTCTTGAAGGGGAGGCGGGTTGGCTAACTGGATAAGCCACAGGAGTGGACTCCTGCCACCTGGGAAATTGTATTTGGGGCACCGGCAAGGCACGTTTATATTACACACATTCCATGGACTCCCGGCTCTGACTTATTTTTTTGGGCAAAAGACTTAAGAAACAGAATAGAAGGTGAATTAATTCTTGTGGATTCCTGATCAAATAACTAAGTCGGTGAAATGGCTTTTTTCGTAACAGCTGAGCACGAACACTTTCTCAGCGTCTGACAGAAAAATCCGCCTGGGGTGAATTTTAATTCAAAGCTTTTAATTTCCCATCATCTGAAAGAGCTTTTATCTCTGCCTGGTGGCCCTCGCGCTGACTCTGAGAAGACGAACAGATGGTCACTGCAAGGGTCGCTGCACCTCCACGGTCGCTCGTTTTAGCCCGTCCTTCCTGGCAGGTCCCTTTCTCTCTCATTTTCACACAGTAACACCATCGCTGGGATAACAGCACAGTCGTGCCCCACAGTCCTCAGCACGGCACGTCCTATTTATCGTAACAATTACACATTATTTTGGGAAAAGAGAAAAGAAAAAAAGAGGGGGAGGAAAATCTAGCACAGACTTCTGGAAAAAATTCTCCAATAATTTTTCTCCCTTAAAAAGGCAATGTTAAAAAATATTAAGTATATTGTTAAAATTTTTTTCTATGATTTAGCCTATATTTTACAAATCTAGGTACGACATGTTAGAATTTAGATAGACTTACTAACTGACCTTGGCTATGTTTGTATGCCTCGGTAAGATCCAATTTCCCCATTTATATAATGGAGTTAATATTGGTATCTACCTAATACAGATACGGTGAGGTTTGCTTGAGAGAAGGCTATGGAGGAGGTCCTATATCTAAGCTGGCACATTTCTCTCTCTCTCTCTCTCTCTCTCTCTCTCTCTCTCTCTCACACACACACACACACACACACACACACACACACACACCACACCATCACCTCTAAGGGACATTGGCATTTTCATTAAAAAGGAATTCAGGTGATTTGTCTTTTGAAGCTTCTTAGTGCTTTTAAAATCTGGAGCAATGAATTTTAAACTGTTTTATTTTTTTTGAGTCATGGACTCCTTTGAGCATATTATAAAAGTTATGGGTTCTCTAGGAAATGCATACACACATACAGAATGTCCCCAGGCCCTCTGAAGCCCAGCCAATGTGTGCCTGGTTGAGAATCGCTGATCTGCAGGCTGGTGAATATGTTCTGCCTACACTGCTGCTCATCACCAGACGCGTTGCCCTCTCGTGACCTGATACTGAAATGTACATGTGCAACGATACAGTCACATAACCTCAGGCGTTTGGTGAAGAAATGCAGTCTGGGAGTCTACTGGCAGGCTCTTCCTATTGCAACGCAGCAAAGGCTTTGCATAACACATCAAGGTCTCCTGTTTATGATGCCTCCTCCTCCTAGCAGCTCGTACAAAAAACTGCCATGTGAAAGGCACGGAAGCTTGTCTTAATCTGAGCAAATCAGCAGCTTTCAGAAACTGCAGGAAAATGAAGCATCAGAGAAAGTGGAAATTGCCCCTAATGACAGCTCAGAAAATGGGGCTGATTAGGCAAACTGGGCCCCCCTGCGTCGCAGTGGATATCAGGAGCCATGATCACCAATTACTGCCATCAGCCTCCCAGGGCACCCTGCTCGCCTGTTTGGCAGTCAAACTCAATATTAGAATGGGTTTTAGAGCCAGGCAGGCCTGGGTGGAAATAGCGCCTGGCTTTCCTTGCTGTGAAAATTTGTGGAGGTTGCTCAGCCTCTCTGAACCTTGCTTTCCTCATCTGTCAGTGGGGATGACAAGAGTGTCTACCTCATGGGATGATGCAAATTAAATCAGATAAGGCATGTCCAGCGCCCCGCCCCGCCTGTAGGAAGCACTCAGCAGTGCAGCTGAGTGTGGCCTGGAGCTGAGAGGGATACCAGCACAGACATTGGACTTAGGGAAACTGGGCCCCACCAATCACCTGGGTAACTTTGTGCAGGTTACCCGACCTCTCCACATGTCTGTTTCTTCAACTGAGGCATGACTGAAGCATAACACCTACTTCTCACTTATCAAACCGGGGTAACAGAGCCCCCACCCCATGAAGTTGTCATGAGGATTAAAACAGTGAATAGAGGCGAAGAGCTTAGCACAGCGATGATGGCGATGGTCATGATGGTGGTGACGATGGTGATCGCTTGCGATGAGATGGTGTGTGTAGAGCGCTTCACACCCCGTCTGGTTCCAGAGCTTGGGGTCTTCACCATCCTGCTATATGAACCCTCATACATGCTCAGGCTAATCACTACAGTGATTACTGACGGGGGAGATGTGGCTGGGCCCCAGCATGTGTGAAAATGAGGATGTGGTTGGCAGTGAGTTCAACGGGAGTCATGTAGGGTGAAATGAGGTGAAGACGGTGTTCGGTTACTTTTTTCAGTACAGGCATCACAGGCAGAGAGACACAGGAATGGGACCAGAGAAGGACCAGATGGCCAACGCACGGCATAAGAATAGCCGAGGACCTGTGGGTGTGCTGCCTGAAGAAGGAATTACTTGGGGCGACAGGATGGCTGCCTTCGAAGGCCTGGAGCCTGCTCCATAGGGCCCCAAGAACTAGCCCAGGTGGGGCTCGGCTCTGAGGAGACAGATTTCAGTTCAGTGTCAGGAAGGCATGTCTGGCCTGCTGACCCAGGATGGACAGTGAGCTTCCCGCCCCGGAGGCACCCCATTTCTGGGGTTCAAACACTGGACAGGGGGATGGGGGTTGGAGATAAGATCCTTTCCAGCTGTGACATTCCAGGGCTGAGGGCCACTGGCTCATGTGACAAACAACGAAGCAGGTTGTTCTCTTCAGGGATACATGGTAATATCTGGTTATTTCTCTCCTACCTCTCTCTCTCTTTTTTTAATAATTTATTTTTAAAAATACATTTTTATTGATTTCAGAGAGGAAGGGAGAGGGAGAGAGAGATAGAAACATCAATGATGAGAGAGAATCATGGATCGGCCGCCTCCTTCACACCCGCTACCGGCAACCCGGGCATGTGCCCTTGACCAGAATCAAACCCGGGACCCCTCAGTCCGCAGGCAGACACTCTATCCACTGAGCCAAACCAGTTAGGGTCTCCTACCTCTTTTTAAAGTCAAACGTTTAGCTTGTCTTACCTACAGAGGCCATAGGCTGAGAGCTGCTTTTTGTAGAACGACAATGGCTTTTGATAAGAGAGGGCGAGTGGGGTGTGTGCAGCCTGGAGGGGGAGAGAAATAAAGGTAGCTAAGGGGGCAGCAGGAGGACACAGGGTTGTTGGGGAGGGGAGCAAATGGGGACAAATAGGTGCCAAAAAAGGAAAAAGCAACACAGTCACTGGAGGCTAGACAGCTTTATGGAGCCTTTAAATAGCCACCCAGAGCGTGGACCCAGCACCACATCCCCTAGGGGTGGTTAGAAATGTGGACCCAGCGGCTCCACCCCAGGCCAACTGAGCCAGAGTCTGCATATGAACAAGTTCCCCAGCGACCTGTGTGCACATTCCAGGTGAAAGGCACAGATGTGGGGAACATCTAAGGGAGACCCAGGCTCAGGCGTGCTGTGCGTTCATCTCAGGAGAGAAAGGGAGGGGAGGAACGCTGGGGCGATGGGAAGAGCGCGGGAGTCTGGTCTCCATGGGGACGGCCCAGCTGTGCTTCCAGCCCAGCTGCTCCAATTAAGTCTCTTTATCTAGTCAGGCTCAGAACAGCCCGTCAGATTTGCGCAAGGAGGCAGAGGTAACGGGGCTCGCGGCACAGGTACTCATGTGACTCCTAATTAAGCCATCTTGGTGAAATCGCCTCTAGGATGCCTGTTATTATTTTAGGAAACAACATCAAGAGAATGATCATTAAAAGCAACGCCCTGGGTGGGGATTTTGACTCCATTCCAGTGGCTGGCAAGTGAAGCAGCGTGGTTTTTTTGTGAAGTCACGTTTCTGTAAATGTTCACCGATCACACAGTGTCACAGCTCGTCTCTGCTGCGGGTCTGCCCTTCCCTCTGCCGGTGCCTCTGGGGTTTGCTGCTTTCTTCTGCTGCTGCTGCTGCTTTCTTCTCTTTTTCTTTCCACTGCGTATTTTCTGATTTTACTTTGACGTGCCGTGGGGGAGGGTCCGCTAAACCCAGTCACATGGTGTTTTCAGATAAGAAGGTGATTTTACACTTCACGGTTGGGCAGACAATTTTCACGCAGAGCATTTTTCCATCCTAGACTCCCATCAACAGGGCATCCAGGGATTTGCTGCCATTTGAAAGCTGCCCATGGTCTGACTGCAGGCTTCCTGCAGGGCATGCCTGCTAGACCTGTCCCCTCCTGAGTGGGCCCTGTTCTCCAGGGCCCCTGCCATGGCACCCCTCGGGGCCCTCAGGTCCTCTGCTGCCTGCCTGAGCCCATTGTCTCTGGGCCACTTGGTTAGTGACACTCTTATTGACTTACCTTACACCCTGTCCTGCTGCCCCTTCTACATGACAAAACCCCAACTTTGGCTCATCCCACAATCCGCCTTCTCGGCTCCTCACTCCATGTGGCTGAGAGAAACTGGAGGAAACCCATGGAAGCACCAACTGAGGCCACTGCCCGTTCATGGTCTCAGTTCCCACCTGCATTCTCCGCACCCTCAGGCAAACATTGTACTTGCCCTCAATCAGCTCCTCTCCCCCCTCAAAAACCCCTCCCTTGGTCCTGCATCTCCACCGAATGGAGGCACCTTCTCTTCTTCCTCTCACAACGTTTTGAAAGCATAGTCAACCCCGGTGGTTCCTAGAGGTGCAGATTCCTGGGTCTATTCTGTAGCAAATGAACCGGAATCTCTGGGTGGGGCCTGGAATTCTTACTCAAGGAAGCTGCCTTCCTTAGGAACTGCTCATTGGCCGGTACGCCCTGACTCTCCTCACATTCAGTTACTCGTCCAATTGTCACAGGCCGGCAT
>NW_006285248.1:1050564-1059689 GCF_000327345.1 Myotis davidii | reverse complement strand
ACGGCCCACGTACGCCCTGGCCTGACCTCTGGAACACGGCTGCTGTCGGTCTCTCCAAGACTTCTGGTCACCCTTCCTCCTCCTTTGCCTCTTCTGATCATTTCCCTTGTGCTTTCAGTGTGAGGACCTAGGGTGCAACATTTAAGGCAGCACTCGCTCTCAGGTGCTGACCTAGCGGGGACACAGCCCTGAGCATGAGTGCTGCCTTAAATGTTCACCCTAGGTGCTGGGCGTCTCTTGTATCACCCTAACCTAACCCCACCCTGCCCGCTGCTTCTCTAGCTTTTTGGATTGACAACGCATCCCCGCCCCCACATTCTGTGCTCTAGCGCTCTCACTCTCCTGGCTGCTAGATCTTTACAGATAGGAAGAAGCTTCTCGCAGCTCAGGGTGCTCTCGAGCAAGCCTCCTCCCCGCCCCCCCACCCTGTCTCTGTGCTTCCTTAGTCCTCTGGGCATTATCCCCGTCACTGTGCTGACCACACTGGATGGTCTTCCAATGTGGTCTGGGCACATGAGAAGCTTCTCTAGTGTAGAGACAGCGGTCAGTCTTTTTTCTAGGGCCCGTGCCTGGGGCAGCAGGAAGCAATCAGTAAGTGCTCTACCAGTGGTCGGCAAACTCATTAGTCAACAGCCAAATATGAACAGAACAACGATTGAAATTTCTTTTCTTTTCTTTTTTTGAAATTTCTTTTGAGAGCCAAATTTTTAAAACTTAAACTATATAGGTAGGTACATTATTATTAACTTAATTAGGATACTCCTAAGGCTTAGGAAGAACCACACTCAAGGGGCCTAAGAGCTGCATTTGGCTCGCGAGCCGCAGTTTGCCGACCACGGATCTATACTGTTAGCTGAGCTGTATGCAACTCTGCTCTAGGAGCTCGCTTGAGTCAGTCTTCCTGCCCAGGGTGCAAAGCCCACTGTTGACTCCCGGCCCCTTCACAATGCGGTGACCTCTACGGACGGCTGTGCGCCAGGTTTGAACGAGAGCCAGCCCCTGTCCACACCCGGGGTGGGGCAGAGGGAGTGTTAAACCCTCAGCTCTCCAAGGGCGGTAGTCAGAGCTCTAGCAAATAACTCTCCTGACAAATTTACTTGATGTTAGTCTGAAATTTTCATAGGAATTACACAATGCTTGGCCAAGTGCGAATTTCTGAACTTCCTGCCAAATTTCCACCATGCCGGCTCATGTCTACCAATCTCTCAGCGGTGATGTGTGTTCTAGCAGGGAGCACAGGAGCTTTGGGAGTTATTCTGGGCCCTCATAAAACTCTTCTTGGGATTTTTATAGAGTGGTTCAGTAATACACTCCCTTGGAGAGTGTCACTGCTACCAGGAGAGGGCCTTAGAGTTTCTTATTGAACCTCCCGCAACACTGTTGAGGGACCTGCCGGAGAAGAAACAGCTCCAGGGTAAATAACATGCCATAAGATCCAGCATCAGGAGTTGCCCTTTTCAGTGTTCGTCAAGCCTTTTCTGGACTCTAGCCTATTCCTTTGAGGACAAGACCTGTGCTATGTGCACGGCTGTGTGTTCTCCATACCTGTTTTGCTCAATATTGCTTCCGTAGGGCTAGCATAGTACCTGGCACACAGGAGGCACATGATAGGAGCTGGTGATGGAGAAGGGGAAAAGAAGGAACTTGGGGAGTGGGCCTGGAGCTGCAGGGGCTCATCTGCAGAAGTGCAGAGCTAAGAGTGAAAACCAGAACACCACGCCCTGGCTTTCCACCTACACTGAGGGCCCAGCACGGCTGCCTGCTCCTACGCTCTGAAGCAGGGGTGGGGAACATCCGGCCGCGAGCCAAATAAGGCTCGAGAAATCATTTGGTCTGGCCCTGCCAAAGCAGTAAGGGTAAGATAATTAAATGTTTGACCAAATACAGCACGCTAATCTTTAAGTTGAGAATTTTGTATGGCCCATGAATGATATAAATATAAATATTCAAATGGCCCTTGGCAGAAAAAAATGGTTCCCCACCCCTGCTCTACAGCTTGATGGCCAGGCCTGAGATCCTGATGGCACCTGGGGGCTGGTGGATACTGGAAAGCAATTTCATTCGTCTGATCAAGCGGAAACAGAAAAGCTGGCCCTCCACACCCAGAACCCTGGCTGCTGCTCCTCTGGGTGGAACTTGGGGGAAGTCACTTTTCTTCCTGGTGCACCATCTTCCCCCTCTAGCTAGCCTTCCAGCTTTCTTTAGAGCAGCGGTTCTCAACCTGTGGGTCGCGACCCCTTTGGCGGTCAAACAACCCTTTCACAGGGGTCGCCTAAGACCATCCTGCATATCAGATATTTACATGACGATTCATAACAGTAGCAACATTATAGTTATGAAGTAGCAACGAAAATAATTTTATGGTTGGGTCACAACATGAGGCACTGTATTTAAAGGGCCAGGAGGTTGAGAACCACTGCTTTAGAACATCTAATGGTGATTAACAACAACAAAACAATTTAAAAACCACCCTGGCCTGGCAGGTGTGAGACAGGAGGTCCCAGATTGGATTCACAGTCAGGGCACATGCCCAGGAGATGGGCTCGAACCCCAGTAGGGAGTGTGCAGGAGGCAGCTGATCAATGATTCTCTCATCATTGATGTTTCTATAACTCCCTCCCTCTCCTTCCTCCCTGAAATCAATAAAAAATATATTAAAAGTAAAAAATAAAAACCACCCTGAAGATTACAAAAAGGAAAGCAAACTATTGCTATTCTTAAAAACGATAATGACACTCATGTATAATAACACAGCAGGACAACCATAAACTATCATTACCTTGAGGGAGGTAAAAGGCCCGAAAACCCCTCTGTAGACTTAGGGGACATGATCAACCCACACAGATTGACGGCCAGGCCTGAATTACACAGAATTTCAGGGACTCGTGAATCCCTTGAAGTTCTTTGATCATCTTCCCAGACGTACAAGTACGAACCCTGGTTGAGAAGATCTGGGTTAGAGGTTCCATGTGGTCTTTGAATCAGTGTCAGAAATTGATGGGACCTCAGAGCTCAAGTCGTGTAACCGCCATCTAATGAGGCTTTACAGGTGAGGTTATGAGGGCTGACCACGGGCGTCGGTGGTGGGTAGCAGAACCGAGACTTGCAGGCACGCAGGTTTCACGCATCTGTTATCCCACAGTATTGCTTTGACGTATTACGTTGAAAACAAATGTAAAGGAGAAGAGTAGAGACAGACTGACTGTGGGGGAAAGGAAGGAGCAGACTATACAGTCTGGCTATTGCTTGGTTTCATTTTGTGCTTAGTGAAGATTGGTTTTCTAGCTTCAAGCCAAAGAGACCAAGCCTGAGGCTCCCTACGGCTCCCAGCGTTGGCTCCGTAAGGAAATCTTGATAGACATTCTGAGGTAGATTTGTGGAGGGGAAGACAGGGGAGCTCTGGCACAAGATGAGCTCTAAACATCTATGTCACTACAAAACCCCAAGCAACAAAGAATCTACTGTGCCCAGGAAGTGGGGGAAAGATTTCTAAGGAGAAAATATGAGCTTTGAAGACAGAGTAGGGGTTTAGCCCTGGCTGGGTAGCTCGGTTAGTTGGAACATTGTCCTGTACACCAAAAGGTTGCGGGTTCGATCCCGGGTTGAGGAGGGTACAGTAGGCAACTAATGGATGTTTCTCTCTTACATTTCTCTCTCTCTCTCCCCCTGTCTAAAATCAATAAAATTACATTCTCGGGATTTTTTTTAAAAAAAGAAAGAGTAGGGGGTTTATGCATCAAAGAAGGGGGTACTGGGTGGTCCCTATAGATGAGAGGGCAGTTCTAAATCAGGGTGGGGTGTGAGTGAGGCAGGGTGGGAGATGGGTCTGGAGGCAGCTGGTATTTGACTTGGGAGCCATCTAAGGTTTTTGGTTTTTTTTTAAGCTGAAGAGTATCAAAGCAAGATCTGCATTTAGATGGATAACTTTAGTAACTGGATGGAAGATAGCTTGAAAGAGAACCCCTCCCCCCCGCCCAATTATAGAGCTATAGTGCAGATTCATCTGTTCATTCACTGATCCCAATTTATGAAGCTCATAATATAAGCCAGGCACTGACCTGGACAAGAAGAGCCTAAACCAGGACAATGATTGTGAAGATGGAGCCATAGAATCAATAATACATATTGAGGAAGCAGATTTGAGAAATACTTAGGAGTTAAAAATCAGCAGGACCCGACCACTAACAATATCGGGTGGGTGGGGAAGAGGTGGGATTGAAAAGGAAAGAGGTAGCATATTGATGGAAGGTTGGAAGAAATATGTCCAATATTTTAGAATTATATGACGTCTAAAGAAATTTTCTGTTAGAAGCTCCAGAAAGATGAAAACATGACACAGATCAAAACAAACTTCATCTGTGCCATCTTTGAGCCAGGAGTCTACTTTTAGAATTTTTTATTTCTCCAGAGCAGACACTCAGACCTGCCCTAGGGAAGTAATTATAAAACTGACTGAATTGTACGCTGAACCTAGAGAGGTTGAGATAAAATACACAGAGCTTGCTAGGTGTCTCCCCACAGCCTACGGTAAGCCTTTCCTACCAGAATTCTAATTTTGTCATAACGGGGTTGCTTTCATGTAATTTTAAAACGAGCTTTCAAAAACAGAGCAGCAAGAATAGCAAGTGAACACAGATGGGCTGGGGGAAAGAGCGGGTTCGGTTAATTTTTATAAAAATAAAAGGTATCTTTTCTCAAGAAAAAGAATAAGATGGGCTTTTGCTAATGTTATTTTAAGAGGCAAAGGACCTAGTCAAAGCATTCATTTTTTTCTTCCTCGATTCCTTGTCTGCAAATAAAAAGCAGCAAAATTAAAAGAGAGAAAAAAAGCCATGTGCTGTAACTGCCGTTAGGACACATGCTTAGCTCCACACTGTGCTGTCTACATCAGAAATGTCTTGCTGGGCAGGCTGCCCAGATCACCTCTAAGTCTCACCGTTGTGTAAGGCGAAAGGGTGAAATGTGATATTTGCCGCCCGGGGATGAATCTGTCCCTGGAGAAACAGAGTTTGCATTTTCTCACCTGCTCACAGTCAGCCAGCTCAGTACGAACAGGGCACCGGGGACCAGTTTCCCCTTGTTGCCACAGGCAGGGCACTGGGCTCTGGTCCCAAAGCTAAACTGCTGGCATGGCAGCCCAGGAATCTGGGCCTGGAGCGCTCTCTCTCTCTCTCTGGACACCTTTACACACCTGTCCTTCCTGGTACATGGCTTCCAGGAGTTCCAGCTCTGGGAAACTACAGGGACAGCCCTGACAACAATAACCACACACACACACACACACGCACACACACACACACACATGGACTGAAGATGCCCAATAACAGAGTGCGTGCCCATCCTAAGCAGTAGCAAATGCTTTATGGCCTGCAACTGGCTTTTAAGTAAGGAACACAATTGCTTGGAAGAAGCAAAGCTAAACTAACTGCCGACATGCAAACCCTGCCTGACAGCTCAGCTGCAAACCTTGCTTCTGGTTTGCGGTGAAATGAGCCCTCAGCCTCGCAGAGAGAGGCCTTCTGTCCGCACCCGCAGCACAGCCGAGAGGCACCTGAGGGCAAGGACCTTATGCTCAAAGCACCACTGCCGACTCCAGGTACTGAGAATTCCATCCAGAGCAGTAGCTTCGGAAGCCAGCTGATGGATTCTATGCTGCTACTCCAACCATTTCTTTTCTTTTCTTTTTTTTTCCCCCCAGAAGAAAAACAAAGATGCTGAGTCTTGCAGCCTAACACAACACAGGGGATGTTGTTCGCCTATATTAGGAAGCCTTCAGGGCTGAAGAGTGGCAGAAATTTCTGATGGGGAAAATAGGGGTGACTTTAAATTACTTTAAAGTACCCCCATACTGACGTAGGCATTTCCACGGGCTTGAGGAAGGGGCAGCCTCTTAATAATGAGCAGAGCAGAGAAAAGGGACAACAGAGGAAGCCATATAATACAGGCTGTTGTCTCCCATATTTTATATTCCCTCCAAAACTGCCTACAGGAAAAAGGCAGGAGCAGAGCAGGTGCCCAAGGCCGCCGGAGGTCTGTGGGCTCTGCCTGGGGTGACGGTCCCGATGGGGCTATACGTTTCAGATGAGGGGATTTCATCCTATGTGCTTGCTTTGGCTTCTTTCTCTGTATGCCTTTCCTTTCTCTGTGATAACATCCGATCAATAAGCGGATGAACTCTGGCCCGTTTGGCTCAGTGGATAAAGCGTCAGCCTTCGGACTGAAGGGTCCTGGGTTCAATTCCGGTCAAGGGCACATACCTTGGTTGCAGGCTCCTCCCCGGCCAGGGCCCTGGTCGAAGCTCATGCAGGAGGCAACCAATTGATGTGCTTCTCTCACATGGATATTTCTCTCTGTCTTTCCCTCTCTCTAAAAATCAATGGAAAAATATCCTCGGGTGAGGATTAAAACAACAAAACAAAAATAAAAATGAATGACAAACAAAACGGAGGCCTGGACGTCACCCCTCTCCCACACACACACTAGGGAAGGTCCCTTTTAACTGAGTGCCTGGGCCACAGGTTAGCTACTGTAAAATAAGAGGTGCTATTCTCTCCTGACAGTGGGTTTTCCCATCACCTGAAACATCATTTACCAAGTGTCTGTAACCAAGGAGAAAAACACCCCCAGAGTTTAGATCTGCATCAGCAGTTCCCTCAAGATCTACTCGGGGGACAGCATTTATGAAGGGCAAAGAGAAAGGAGCTGAAAAACATGCCACAGAAGTATAAATTAATAGCCGCAGGAGGCAGGGGCCTGGGACTCTTGAACATCTTTGTATCACACGCTTAGAAGCCAGCCTGGAGACGTGGCCGAAAGTCCATCGGAGGCTGACCAAATGAACCCAAGAAACTGCAATTGGTCCGATTACACACGTGGGACAAGCCCACACAGAATTCGGGGAATGAGCTGACAAAAGGCCTCAGGCTTAGAATGTGGCCCCGAGTGTCCTTCAGACCTGACACAGTGCGCCTGCAGGAGGCGCTCTTTCAGACGTGCTCAGCACTCTCTGCTCCTGTAACACTGGGTGCAGTTAGGAGTCCTGGGTTTCTTTTTGGTACCATGATGATGATGAGGGACTTTTCTCTCTAGGAGCTCCAACTAAAAATAAGGAGGATTTTTATGGCCTTAGGAAGACAGATTTCAAAAACAAACACACACACAAACAAGGATTTGGGGTAGAAAGCAGAGGATGGGGATGGTGAGCCAAGTAACTGATTGATGGAGTGAAACTCGTTCATATGCAGGGAGAGCACGTTCATCGCCAACCTCTGCCACTCAGTGACTTTCATGAGAGAGTTCTAATGGGTCTGAAGGGTGGAGGAAATAGCAGTAAAATGTTCTACGAGGAGCCTCACAGAATCACAGAATGTAAGAGCTACAAGTGATCTTATAAATTACTCATTTCAATCATGAGTTTATGATAAAATTTTCACTGGTCCACAGAAAATTGATATATATCTGGATAATCTATCCCATTTCTTTAAAAATCAAGGTGAATTCAATTTAAAGGATTGTTCTTTAGTCTGAGATTAAAATTTCCCCAGTTTTGTCAAATTAAAATAGTCTTTTTTTTTTTAATGAAAAGACAGTGATTGTAAATGGCAGTTTGGAATTTAAGAAATAAATGTAGTCTTTCTCTGTTCCTCATTATTATCACAATTAGTTTTTTTTTAAATGTATTGAAATATAACATATATACATCCCAATTAGTTTTTTTTTTATAAATTTTTTTTTATTTTTTTGTGTTAAGCGTCTGCTCCATGGTGGTCAGTGCACATCATAGTGACTGGTAATTCCTCCGTTCAGTCAATTTGCACATTAGCCTTTTATTTTTTATTTTTTTTATTTTTATTTATTTTTATTTTTTTACCCAATTAGTTTTTAATATTCCTATATATATGATAGTTTTCTAACTTGGGCAAAATGAAAAGTTGGGCACCCCCAGATAAGTCTCCCAAATTGTTGTTTAAATAAAATTTACTGGCCCATAAAATTGGATTGAGTTCAACATCCCTCCTATTTGCAGAAAAGAAAATGAGAGTGTAGAGAGCTTAACTGTTAAAGCAGAATCCAACCACAGAAAGTCCCCTCGCTAGTAAACAGCAAAGCCCAGACCAGAACCAGGGCTCTTGTCTCCCAGAGTCCGGAGTTCCTACCTCCTACTTCACTTCACAGGTGTGCAGTGCTGGTGGAGTCTAGAATTCGATCCTAAAACCACTTACAGTGCAAAACTGAGGTGAAGCCCTGGCTGGATAGCTCAGTAGGTTAGAGCATCGTTCTGATATGTCAAGGTTTTGGGTTTGGTCCATGGTCAGGGCACATACAAGAAGCAACCAATGAATGCATAAATAAGTGGAACAACAAGTCAATGTTTCTCTCTCTCAAATCAATAAATTAAATAAAATAAAACTAAGATGAACACGATTTTATGCTGTCTGTTAGACAGCATGTGAAGCTTGCTGTCTTTGCCACAGTGATCTCTTACAGCCATGACAAATAATCTTTACACAGCATGAATTACACATTTTTGTGTGATTTTGTCTAATCAAAACTCAACAGGACAGCATAAGATTTTGTAAATATACACAAATAAAGATGCACCTAGTCCATCACCTCTACTTATAAGCTGCTTAGTTCATTTTCTTATCAGTCACAGAACAGCCGCCACCACTTGCAGTTCACAACGGATAGTTCACCACGGATAGTTCAAATGCATCAATTCTGCATCGAGGACAAGATGGGCCAGCTTACTCAGGCCCGTCTAGTGAGCTATGTCAATATCACAAGATGACACATGTCACCAAGACAAATACGAAAAAGCCTTTAAAACCAACCCTGGAGCCAAAACCGGTTTGGCTCAGTGGATAGAGCGTTGGCTTGCGGACTGAAAGGTCCCAGGTTCGATTCCGGTCAAGGGCATGTACCTGGGTTGCGGGCATATCCCCAGTAGGAGATGTGCAGGAGGCGGCTGATCGATGTTTCTAACTCTCTCTCTCTCTCTCCTTTCTTCTCTGTAAAAAATCAATAAAATATATTTTAAAAAAAAAAAAAACCAACCCTGGAGCCAGGAAAACATTCAACCCTGTGATGCCAAAACTTTGAATCCATTTAATCCTGATTTCTCA
>NW_006285248.1:1005811-1050462 GCF_000327345.1 Myotis davidii | reverse complement strand
CTGCTGCTAACTGAAGTTGCTGTTTAGTATGCAGGCTCACATGCTTACCTTTTCCCTCCTACGCATGTTGATCTGGCACCATAAACACAACCCCATTGTTTTAAAGAGGCCAGAGTAGAACAAAAGGTCTCACCTAAAGTAAGGCCGGGTGCCCAGTAAACTTAAAGTAATGTCTTGCTTAATGCCCTGGACTTTCTTTTTTCTTAAATAATTTCAGTTGTGAAAATAGTATATCTTGTGTATCCTTCACCGACCTTTCTCGAATGTTAATATCTTACCTGACTGTGGTACAAGATCACAACTACGAAGTTTAACCTGGGAACAGTGCTGTTAACTAAACTATAGACCTCACTAGAATTTCACCCGAGTTCCCGGATGCCCCCTTTCAGCCTCGGGATCCAACCTGGGACCCCACGTTGCATTTTGTTGTCACATCTCCTTGGTGTCTCCTCTGTGACCATTCTCCAATCTTTCTTTGACTTTCATGATCTTGATCCTACTGCACAGTACTGCTCAATTATTTTGTAGTGGGGTTCATGGGATGTCTTCCCCTGGCTGGATTGAGGTTATGCATTTTGGACAGAATACTACACAGCCCTGACTGGTTTGGCTCAGTGGATAGAGTGTCGGCCTGTGGACTCAAGGGTCCCAGGTTCGATTCCGGTCAAGGGCATGTACCTTGGTTGCGGGCACATCCCCAGTGGGGGGTGTGCAGGAAGCAGCTGATGGATGTTTCTCTCTCATCAATGTTTCTAACTCTCTATCCCTCTCCCTTCCTCTCTGTAAAAATGCAATAAAATATATTTTAAAAAAAAGAATACCCCACAAATGATGTGCTTTTTCAGTGCAGCATATGAGGCGGAATGTAGTGTCTAAATGTCTCATTGCTGGTGATGTAAACCTTGTGTACACACATCCATGAAGTTTGATTTTGGCAGCACCTTGCTTCCCCTTTTGATACTCAGCACTCCCCGTTCCACCCCACCCTCAGCTGTGTCCCAGAGGTGACTTATCTGCATTTGTCCTGCTCAGGCTACAACTCATTCTACTCTTCCCTCTTCTATCAAAGACCACGTGTTCTATCAGTGCCCTGCATTTGTGAGGTAATGTTCAGGTAAATTTATCTCTGCTAAGGTGCTAACAAGCAACAGATTTACATTTTATTTATTTTTTCAGATTCACATTTTAGTAAAGAACTGCTGGAACCTAAGGCTCGGCTAGGCAGTGGTCGGCAAACTGCGGCTCGCGAGCCACATGCGGCTCTTTGGCCCCTTGAGTGTGGCTCTTCCACAAAATACCGACTTCTGCGCATGGGCCAGGAAGTTTCAATCTCACTGTACATGCACGCCCGCACATGTGGTATTGTGTGGAAGAGCCACACTCAAGGGGCCAACGAACCGCATGTGGCTCGCGAGCCGCAGTTTGCCAACCACTGGGCTAGGATGACCAGAGGAGCCCGTGTGTTTGGGACTGTCCCCGTGTGTGCCTGTTGCCGTGGCTTAATCAGTAATAGCATCCCCTTTCCCTCTCAAAAGGGTCCTGGTTTCTCTGTATAATAGTATGGTCACCCAACCTTAACCAAAATAAATGACTAATCATAGGCATTTTGGTAGGCCAACAGGGAAAATAAATTTAGGTAAATGACGTTTCGATGTTTCTCGAATTGCACCCCAGCTCTATGTTCCTATAAAAAGTTAAAGTTCACCAACCTGTAGGAATCAGGGTTTCGTCCACAGGCAGAAAGGCATCGGCTTCTATAGTGACTTCATGGTCGTATATATTTGGGGAACCCTGGGAAGGAAGGGGTAGGGAGGAGGATTTAAAGCTTAGTCCTGTTTCATATATTTGCTTTATAACTTCTCTTGCAGAAATGTTTTCAGGCATTGACAAAAACGTTAGACATCCCATGTGACCTCTGAGACGGCTGATACATTCCTTGAAGTGTGGGTAGACAGGGCCTCAAAATAGCAGCTGATACATTTGGGGGAAGCTTTCAAGTGTGACCCCAGCATGCATGTTCTTTACTAAATGGGAGTATAAAGGTGCAGTCAGGGAGACACCCGTAGTCTGAAAGCTTTTTGGATTTCGACTTTTATTAGCAGAGGGGTTTTTTCCACCTTCCTCACACGCTGGGAAAAACAAGAGCAAGGGTCGGTGGCCCATAGCGCCCAGGGCTGGACGGCCAAGGCCTCGCCTCCAGGCTCGCCAGAGGTGGGGCACGTCACCCTTTCTCTGGCCCAATTCCCTGCCACATGACAGAAGCCAGGAGTCAGAACGGGGGTCCCTGCTTTAGAGCGTTTGTCCATCTCCATAAAGAGGCACCTGCTCTCCCGGGGGAGTCAAAGGCTGGTCAGTGGGCAGAGGCCTATGGTCTAGTTCCAGCTCCCACTGAGTGGCCCCCGGGGAGTCACATAACCTCCTGGAATCTCATTTCCTTTTGTGTAAAACTGGGCTAACGGTGCCAGGGCTCTTCTGAAGGACAGTTTAGTAAAGACGTGTTGCATTGCTTGCAAATTGGAAGGTGCACATGTACGTTTCTAATTTAAGGGATTATTTTGATTATTAATAGGAGTCTATTTTAAAGCTCCACAGCAGAAGATACAAAAAGGGAAACCTCAAAAATAAGCTAAACCAGTGGTCCTCAACAGGGGCTGATTTTGCCCCACCGGGGAAAAATGTGACAATGTCCGGAGACATTTTTGATGGTCAAGACCGGGGGTAGTAATGCTAATGGCACCTGGTGGGAAGAGACCAGGGATTCTGCTAAACGCTCTACAATGCACAGGACTGCCCTGACCCCTGCAACAGGAATTACCTGGCCGAAATGCCCATAGTGCCAAGACTGAGAAACGCTGAGCTAGGCGACACTGACGGTTCTGCGGGTTCGAGAATCAGCAGAGAGAGGCAGAGCGCTGTGGTTAATGGAAAACAGGGTCTGTGGTCAGAAAGCCTCAGGCCCACAGAATCAAATGGAAAAGCCTGGCCCCAGCATGCAAGATTGTAGAGACCTTGAGACTCTATGTCTAAACATGGCAGAGACTGTCTGAATCGCTCTACTAAGAAGGTCTGTTTCTGAGGGACATCTCTTGTGTCCTCCTGGCAGGCAACATGCTGGCAGGGGCAGGGATCGGTGGCAGGTCAGACTGGGGCAGAGGTTTCTCCTCTGCTTACCCGATCTCAGCCACTTGTTTGGCCCCAGTTCTGACCTGGGAAGGCAGGTCCAAGGTGGGAGGGGCCTAGGGCGGCTGTAGACCAGAGGGGTCATCGCCTGTGTGGCTCTCCCTACTGCCATCCGCTCATGGCTCAGGGGTAGAGCCAGCCCCAAGCAGGCCTCTGGGACTGAGGGGTGTCCCTTTCTGATGAGGGAAGAGAATGTGAAATAATTTTAGTAGTGAAACTGGCTCTACCTGTTCAACGTTCAGTTCAAGTTTGAGTAGTATTCCATTACGTGAATATATTACAACTTGTTTACCTTTTCTCCTGTTGACGGACTTTTTTACTATTTTTTACTATTATGAATAAAGGTGCTTAGGAATGTCCTGTTTCTGTTTGTTTTTTAACACTAAGGCAGAAAGAAAATGATTCACTATGAAAATCACACACCAAACGAACTGATGAGTCTGAGATGTTAGCAAGAAGCTAGGGAGGAGAAGGAAAAAACCTTTATTAGGCACCATTAGGTTCTACTGGCTACTGGGTCACCGAGCAGCACTAACATTCCTTCATTGAAGGGAAGCATGCTTCACTTTATGACTCCTCTGACCGGGAATAATGCAGTGATCCACTCTGGTGGAATAATTCTGTTGGCTTCATTTCCTCCCCGGCAAATAGAAATTTGGCAAGGAATGCTGATTCACAAACAGAACTTGAGGTCCATCTCTGAGCTCAGTGTTTGTTTTGGTGAACTTGGCTTGGCTGTGACTAGCCTGTAACATTAACCATTTACAGAGTTCACTGTGGCCTGCATGGGCTGTAAAGACTTCTTTTGTGCACTGCCACTACCACTGCCTTAATTCAGCTCTTATCGCCTCTAGCAGGAATAACAGACACCATTGGTTACTACCAACCAAGCCACAGCAACTGCCTAACCAGCACCCACCCGCTCCCCTAGGAGAACCCTGACCTGTTGCTTTACCCTGTGCTAGGTTACAGGTGCAGGGGAAGGACCCCTACCCTGGCCCCAGAGGGCTAATCCTGATTGGTCTAAGCCAGTGGTCGGCAAACTGTGGCTCGTGAGCCACATGCGGCTCTTTGGCCCCTTGAGTGTGTCCACAAAATATAACGTGCGGGCGCCCACGTACAGTGCAACTGAAACTTCGTGGCCCATGCACAGAAGTTGGTTTTCAGCCTGGGCGAGTCTATTTTGAAGAAGTGGCATTAGAAGAAGTGGGGGGTGTCGGTCGGTCGGGGGCGGGAGTCGTGGCGTGGGGGAGGTACATTGTTTTGAGGTACATTCGCTGAGGTTGACCCCTTCCAACTCTCCCATCCACACTCATCTATCTAAAACAAGTACACAAGACGAGTGTGGATGGGAGAGTTGGAAGGGGTCGACCTCAGCGAACGTACCTCAATGAGATCGAGGACGTTTTTAGCAAAGGCCAGCTTAGGAGTACCCTAATTAAGTTAATAACAATGTACCTACCTATATAGTTTAAGTTTAAAAAATTTGGCTCTCAAAAGAAATTTCAATCATTGTACTGTTGATATTTGGCTCTGTTGACTAATGAGTTTGCCGACCACTAGTCTAAGCCAATCCCGGTGGTCTAATTCTCTTGTTGGTGATTGGGTTGAACAGGGCACAGGGCACACCTTTGGCCAACAAAATGTAGGAAAAGTCTGGAGGGGAGCTTCTGGGAAAAGTTTTGCTTGTTCTTAAAAATGGAACATGAGAGATATGAGAAAAAAAAAAAGGAATAGGTCCTTTTTTGTCTCTAGATGTGACTATATGAAGAGGTGGTTTCTAGAGCTGTGGCAACCATCCAGTGACCATGACAGGACAGCCTGAAGGCAAAGGCCACAACACTGGAGAAGCAGAATGGAGAGGCGGCAGAACCTGGGTCCTTGGTGACTACCTCCCCAGCCATCCGGAACCACAGTCACTGCTTGTCACCTCACGTTCCCGCAGGCCTGCTCTTTAGGTAAAGTTTAAGCAAGAAACATGTTCTCCCAGTTTTGTGTTAGGCAAAAGCAGGAACTGCGAAAAAGAAAAAGACACAAACAACCTACAACCCACATAACTTTTCTATTCTCTGAAAAACACAGTTCTCCCTTCCTCCCAGGCCCCTGACACTCAAACTTAGAAGCGATGAGTCAAAGCCTGGCCCCAAGTAGAACAAAAGCACTATTAAGTTAAACAAACAAACAAAAGGAGAAAATATATAAGATGAGCTGACTACCTTAAATACCAAGTTTGGATCTATTTCCCTGGGAAAGGTTTAAGATGCATGATAATGTGTCTGGTGGGAGGGCAAGAGATATTCTGAAAACGCAGAGGTCCCTGACCCCAGGCCTACTTAGACTGACCGTCCACTCTTACCTGACGACCCCTGCCCACCCTCAACCCTGGAGCTAGTGGCTGTGGAGTCCAGCTGCACTTACTAAGACAGTTACCGAAGGGAATTGACACTGACCACCCTTCTAGTGGGGCCTGTGGTCTGGGAAACTATTCAGCCTATGTTAAGAGATTCAGAAATACCTGTCACTTCAGGGAAGGGAAGGGTGTAAACTTCTGGTCAGGAGGGTTCTCTGCCAGGTAAATAGGAAGAGCCGCAGTGAACCTTACATTCCCATCAAGTCTCCTCCATCGGAACACATTGGCAGATGGGATACTTCACACATCATTTCTCTTTCTAGTCCTGAATCTATTCCTTGCGGCCACCCCTGCTTATAAAATTGGATGTCTAAGTACATAGAAATGTTGAAAACAGTAAAAAATCGCCATGATCAGCATGGTTACCTACATTAAACCCTAAATATTTGGTTCTATTTTTGTCAAGTTTCTTTCTGAACTTATTTTGAAAAGTAGGGCCTTTATGTTTATGATTGCAGAGCCTTTTACGGCTGGGCGTGTTTGTTTTGTTTTTGTACTTTGGTGTGTCTTTAAGATCTCAAGAAAGATGGCGGGAGTTTCTGAAGATAAGGAGAGAGCAAGTGAAGAAGCATCTTTCTTATTTTTAAAGGGAGGACTTTGGAAAGTATATCAGAACCAATTAACTCATGCTATTTGAAAAGATCCTAGGGGGAAAAAAAAATCAGATCATCAGCAAACTCCTAACAGAGTGTGAAAATACAAGCTATTACTAGCTGGCTGTGAACATCATCTCGTGATAGAAAATCATGCCAAAGTGAGTGATTCAAGTACAGTAGACGCTGATGAGTTCTTCAGATGAACAGGAAGTAATAGATATAATCTGCAGAATTTAGCTAAGCTTTTTTGTATTCTGTCTTATGCAATCGCCTCCTCAACAAGCTAAAATATTAGCATTAGGAGGGAATGAGGTAGTTTAGAAATTACTTAATGTGGGTTGTAATGTCTTTACCCCACACTCAGGGTGGGCCACACAGTAGGAGCACACAAATATTCTAGCATATCTAAAGGGCTTGGGCAGAGCACATTTCCAAAGGTCCAAGGGTAGAAAGCACTTTTCTTGGAAGTAATTTTTTAGGGGGAGGGGGTGTAGGAGTGAAGTAGGTGAAGCAAATGTAAGTACATGTTGTTAGTTGAGAGGGAATTCTTAAAATAACTAGTTAGTTACCTGAGCATATGGGAAACTTAGTTTTCTTGGCAGCAGCACACACTCATCCTATCTTCATGCTTTCATTCCCTATAACTTTCATTTATTGAGCACCTACTATGAGCCAGATGCTTTGCTGGGCAATGTCATCATTATGGGGGTGACCCCATCACCAGGGTAATTTCATGCTGGGTCGGTCTCTCCAGTCACTCCCCCAGCTCATTCCACAAAGCACATCGCAGGAGAGAAGAGGCGAGGTCACTCACCTGGCCTGCCAGGTTGAAATAAGAATGGTTGGTCAGGTTGACGGGTGTGGTCTGACTGGCCTGTGCTCGGTAGTTGATCACGAGCTCCCCACCATCCAGCGTGTATGTTACCCAGACTTTTAACTCCCCAGGGTAACCTTCCTCACCGTCCGGACTGACCCGGGAGAACTGGACGCCATTTGACAGCACCTGAGGGGTCCAGAGGACCTAGAAAAAAAGTATTTTCAAAGCTGTTTCGTCACTCCAATCCCAAGCTAAATGCCACATTTCAATATCAAAGACAACTGATTCCAGGAAGGGAGATGATGATGCAACCCATAAGGTTGAAAATAATAGCCTAGATGTTAATTATTCTAAAATCCCGTTTTAAACAGAATTGGAGAGAAAAGAAATTTTCTCTTTACCTACTCACACTTCCCATACTCTTTTCCCCTGAATTTATATATATGTGTCTACAATATTTTCTTTCCTTACTTTGAGACTTTTTTGTTGAAATCTTAGCAGTACATTCTGAGTGTCATATAGCGATATCTGCTATCTGCTAATAGTATTAAAAATAACCTTGCCCAGCTGGCATGGCTCAGTGGTTGAACATCCATCTGTGAACCAGGAGGTCACGGGTTCGAATCCCAGTCAGGGCACATGCCCGGGTTGCAGGCTCAATCCCCAGCGAGGGGAGAACAGGGGGCACTTCAGCAGACATGAGACTGTCATTGTTGAGTCCTTACCAGCTGCTGACCTGGTGCTTCTACATAAATCATTTCACAAGGTAAGGATTTAGTAGGACCAAAAAAATTATCATCTTTGCAGGTCAAAATAGTTGAACAGTGGCAATTTCACATGGTTCCAATTAATATTATTACTCCCATTTTACAGATGAGTAAATTGAGTTCAGTGGAGTTAGCTGGCTCACTTCTACCTCCCACATCCCAGGGGAATGGAGTAGAAATCTTTAATACGTCATGCCCACTGTTTAAAGGGTGTGTGTGTGTGTGTGTGTGTGTGTGTGTGAAGTCATACACGTAATTAGTGATAGAGCTAGGATTCAAATTCAGGTCTACATTATAACACATCTTGGTTTCAGTGGATGTTTTGTTCAAATCTCCACGAGCATATGATTTTTTTTAAAAGGAAATAAAGTATTAAAAAAAAAATCTCTATGAGTTGAGGCCAAACACTGTCATTCCAAATAGACTTGAAAGATAACAACTCCTTTGGCCTGAGGAATGGCCATGAGCCCAGGCTGCGCCCCCTCCCGCTCTGCCCCCACCCCCACTCCTGCCTGCACCTCTCAGTGACATTGCCTTTGCCAGGAAGGGGAACCCAGCCGGAATGGAATGGAGGACTCTGCCTTCACCGATAGTGAAAGCAGCTGGTGCCTGAAACAAGCTCACTGACCTTAGAAACAAATTAATTTTAGACCCTAATTACCTCCCAGGAAGACTGAATTTTCAAGACACTGAACACACAAAGCCTGTCATATATGTGGTTAAAGAAAGAAAAAAGAAACTCCCGAATGGAAATTTTTAGGAATAAAAAAACTTGAAATGTTCTTAACTTGCTACCTTGTTTTTCTCCTTTAGAGAAAGAACACAATGGAAAGATTTCTGTGTAAACCAATAGGATCAGATAAGTACAATACCGTGGGAAGTGTCATTCCTATTCATGGAAGGATTTCCCTCACCCTATTGTTTCCAGATTTCCAGAAAATTTCCCGATTTGCACCTTTAGGCCTACTTCTCCCATTTCTAATCCCGTCAGGTTCTTCAAATTTCATCTTTAGAAAACACATACCTCCAAAAGAACAATTATTCGGTAACCGTTGAGATCAAACCCAGCTGAAAACGAAGTTCGCCTGATACTGCCCATGGTACTCTATCAAAACCTACTGTTCAAAAGCTTTCCACAATAACATTCCAAGTGTTCCCCCACTTCTCTCTGGGCTGTTGCACAGCCATGCTCTCCAATATCAACACAGTGAATGAAATGCTATCCTTTCTTCAAGGGCAGTTCAAGTCCCACCTCCCCCGTTGCTATGCAGTTGTCCATGCCCGGCTCCTCTGTCACACCACTGGCGTCTATATTATGGGCTTATACAGTGGTTTATGGAAGGGTCCCGCTCCCTCACTGTACTGTGAGCCTCAGAAAGCCCCATCCTCTGATGTGCCCTGGTTCACAGAAGGGGCCCAGTAGGCACATTGCATTCAAGAATATGTATACATGCACACTCGCCATTTGCTACGTTCATACAGGGCATACGTGTTAAGCAACACCACAGAAAGTACCACCGTGGGCGAGAGGGAACAGGAACAAGCAGGAACACGGTGCTGTTCTGAGGCTCTGCTCAAGATCCCTGTCCGCACAGAGCTGGGCCTAACTTCTCTGGTTGTGGTTTGCCCACGGACCGAGCATATGCCAGGGACCCTCTGGCTCTGTGCCTCCCTGGCCGAGGACGCCCATCGTGGAGGAAAAGGGAACTGAGGTGGCAGGGTGTGTCTGGGCCACAGACAGGAAGCTGGTGGAAGCTGGTGGGACAGGGGTAGCAGGGTAACCAACTTCTTCTCCGGGAGAGCTGGCGGTCAGGGGCAGAAAGAAATTGTGGTCCTTAACTGCACACATGTTCCTGTCTCCTCTGGCTCTTCGCTAGGAAATCACCTGGCGGTGTGTTTGAAAGGCAAGTGAACTACCGAAAGGATCTCCCTCACAGCCTGGAATGAGACCAGTAAGAGAGTCCCTGGGGGTTGACCAGCAGATGCACCCAGGGAGGGGCCAGGAGGCCAGGCGTCCCTGCTCAGGGCGAAACTGTTGGGTCAGTTTGCTTTCCTCGTCTCGTTTTTCCCGGACTCTCTGGGGGAGTGGGAGTTTTAATGTGGAAAAGGGGAACTGGGGAGGATAGGGGATAATTTGGGGCATGGAGAGGTAGGCCTGAATGCAGCAGAGCTTAACCACAGATACAGGGGTGTGTGTGGACTGGGGGCACCCACAGTGGTGGCCGAGGTGGAGAGCAGCAGTTGTGAAGGAATGAGACCTTCTGGCCAGGCAGCCCGGCTTAGGAGCATGTGGCCTTTTGGAGCCTCAGATTTCTCATTTGGGATAATACAGGGTCCTAGTAAGGGTGAGAGACAATACATGAAAATACCTTGGGCAGTAAGTGGTCAGTATTATTTTAATCCACTTTCCTGCTGTGCTTATGGGTCAACTCGACTCCCTGGTCCAACCCTGAGGAAGTCGTTCCCTGTCTTCCTAAGTCAAGGTCACTGTCCTTTCATAGTCAGAGGAGTTGGGCAAGGATGGGTCCTGAGACAGCCAGCGCACCTGCTCCTCCGAACCATGGAGCGGGGTCTTTCCTGAATCACCTTCCCACGCACTTGCTCCAGGGCCTAGGGTTGCGCCTGGTAAACAGCAGGGATGCTCGAAGGCCCTGTGTGAAGTGTGCCAGGTGAGGACTCGGCCCAGTGCCCCCGACTCACCTTATCAAACCCTCTGACGCCTCCATGCAGACTGTTGGGCCCATTGTTGATGGCCAGCTTATACTCCTTCCCGTCCAATGTGAATGTTCCCTTGGCAATTCGATTGGCCACCCTGCCAACCACGGCTCCAAAGTAGGGCTGCTTCTGGAGGTACCCTGCAAGGACAGGGGATGACAGTTTTGTAAACTTCAAACTGAAGGTGAGGCTCACACTGCTAGCCACCACTTTCTCCTGAGGGCAGCTGCGAAGGAACAACTTGGGTATACCCTCATGGCAGCACAGAAAATGGTGTTCTCTACAAGTGACCTTTCCCCTTTCCAGAGTGGTAAACATTTTTAAAGAACGTTATAAAGCACAAAGAAGACACTTAAACCATCCTAACCTCATCAACAGACAAAACCACTGGTTTAATTTTTTTTTTTTTTATCAATTGATTTTAGACAGAGATAGAGTGAGACATCACATTGCGGTTCCACTTATTCATTGGTTGACCCTTGTATGTGCCCTGGCGGGGATGAACCTACGATAGTGGTGCTGGGAGGATGTGCTAACTAACTGAGCTATCTGGCCAGGGCAGAACCACTGTTACTATTCTTACGCACATCCTCTGTCTTCTAGTATATGCTTATGGGTAATTTTCTTTTTATTAAAAAAGAGGGGTCTTAGTGTACATGCTGCTTTGTAATCTGCTTACTAATGAGACCAGTAAGAGAGTCCCTGGGGGTTGACCAGCAGATGCACCCAGGGAGGGGGCAGGAGGCCAGGCGTCCCTGCTCAGGGCGAAACTGTTGAGTCAGTTTGCTTTCCTCGTCTCGTTTTTCCCGGACTCTCTGGGGGAGTGGGAGTTTTAATGTGGAAAAGGGGAACTGGGGAGGATAGGGGATAATTTGGGGGCATGGAGAGGTAGGCCTGAATGCAGCAGAGCTTAACCACAGATCCAGGGGTGCGTGTGGATTGGGGGCACCCACAGTGGTGGCCGAGGTGGCCCCCTCCCCTCCGCAGGCCAATCAATTTTCTTAGTTACATTTATGTGTAGTCTTGAGAAGAAAGTATCTTATCTTTCTTCTCTTTTCATTAAAAAAATCATGTAATTAGTACATAAAAATGTCCTTTAAAGAGTGTTATATAATACACAAGAATATAGAGTAGGCTTGCCAGAGGAACCGTAGGACACCCAGTTAAACCTGAATTTCAGGTAAATAATGAGAACATTTTAGTATAAGTATGTCCATATTA
This sequence comes from Myotis davidii, assembly GCF_000327345.1. Classification (NCBI taxonomy): domain Eukaryota; kingdom Metazoa; phylum Chordata; class Mammalia; order Chiroptera; family Vespertilionidae; genus Myotis; species Myotis davidii. The sequence goes on along the minus strand of NW_006285248.1, from coordinate 1,038,756 downwards.
TTGTTACACATGGCACATACTTACATTTAAAAATGTTATTTATCTGAAATTCCTATTTAATTGGGCATCCTGTGTTTTTCTTTGCTGAATCTGGCAACCTCAATAGAGTAAAACATAAAGTTCTTCTCCTCCTCTCAGCTCCTCTGCTTCCTGGTAACTACTGGTAACAGTTAGGTATATACACTTACTTTAAAGAACACACATTCTATAGAGAGAGACTATACACGCTGTTTTGCTACATTTTCAGTTATCAAATGTCTTAAGGTCTCTCCATGTGGCTACGTGGCATATTGATGAGAATAAACTGTTATCAGTATTTTGGGGGGGGGAGGGGGGGAGTAAATGAAAGATAGCTAGTGTCCTGTACTTACAACTTGGTGCCTGGGCACATTACAGTACTTTCCTTCTCTTTAAGTTCCTCTGTGCTATAATCTTCTAGCTTAGATTACAGTGGCAGAGGTTAAGGTTTAGAGGTAATTTTTTTTTTTTTTGTATTATCACCAAGATTGCTTTCTACTTTATATTTCACTCAGAGGCCCTCGAATTCCATTCCCCTTTCTGCAGTCCTGTGTACCCATCACATCTACGCTGGCTCAGAAGAGCATGCAATTTAAGCCTGTGCACTGTTTTTACCACAGTTGGAGGGGCTCTGAGGACATGGACCCTGAACCGATTAGGCCAGTTGCAGGTTACAGGTTCCCATTACTCAACTGGTTGGGCCTAACCGAAGCATTCATCTTCTCTTCCAGGTCTTTCCTGGCTCACTTCTTGCTAATCTGCAGGTCCTCAGAGTCCTGCCTGTAGATTGTTGTCACAGCTAACACTGTGCTTTCAAAGTCTCAGCCACTTTCTAAATGCTGTACATTTAACGCATTTCATCCTCAGAATGCTTCCATAAGGTAGACACTATTATTAGCAGGTGTGGAAACCGAGAACAGAAAGGTGAAGTAACTCGCCCCCAAACATACAGCTAGTTATGGCCAAACCGGGATTTGAATGCAGATGCTCTGGCTCCTAAATACTTGTTCTTGTGCATCACATGACTTGGAAAGCACAAGGCTTTCTGATTAGTTGACCTTACTACCATCTCTCAGCACAGGCAGGCTGATCTCTATCAGCTCCCACCTCTCTCCCACTCTCCTCTCTTCCTGAAGCTGTAGCTTTAAAACCCTAACACTGGCTAACCAAAAGGAGTCCCCAAGGGCCAGACAACCTTTTCTTGGTTTTTGTTTTTAATAGACTTTATTTACTTATTTTTTAAAGTATGTTTTTTACCGATTTTAGAGAGAGAGGAAGGGAGAGGGATAGAAACACTGATGAGAGAGAAACAACGATACAACATCGATTGGCTGCCTCCTGCACACACCCTGCTGGGGATCAAGCCTGAAACCCAGGCATGTGCTCTGAGTGGGAATCAAACCTGCAACCTCTTGGTGCACGTGTCAACACTCAAGCACTGAGCCACACTGGTGGGACACTTTAGAAAAATCAAGAAAACTTGAGCTGAAGATAGAGATTCCCAAATAACCCCTGTCCTCACACATGCATAGCCTTCCCCATTATCAGTATCCCCCACCAAAGTGGTACATTTATTATAATTGACTAGAGGCCCAGTGCACAAAGGGTGGGGGGTCCCTCAGCCTGGCCTGTGCCCTCTCGCAGTCTGGGACCCCTTAGGGGATGTCCACCTGCTGGCTTAGGCCCAAGTGGGCCTAAGCTGGCAGTCAGACATCCCTCTGACAACCCAAGAGCCCTCGGGGGATGTTTACTTGCCAGCGGGGAGCAGGCCTAAGCTGCAGTTGGACATTCTTAGTGCTGCTAAGGAGGCGGGAGAGGCTCCCACCACCACTGCTGTACTGACAGCCGTCAGCCTGGCTTCTGGATGAACAGAGCTCTCCCTGTGGGAGCACACTGACCACCAGGGGGCAGCTCCTGCATTGAGCGTCTGCCCCCTGGTGGTCAGTGTGTGTCATAGTGACCAGTCATTCCCAGTTGTTCTACTGTTAGGGTCAATTTGCATATTACCCTTTTATTATATAGGATGAGTCTACATTGACACATCATCATTACCTAAAGTCCATAGCTGACATTAGTGTTCACTCTTAGTGTTGTATATTATATGGGTTTGGACAAATGTATCCTCCATTATAATATCATTCAGAGTAGTTTCACTGCTCCAAAAATCTTCTGTGCATTGCCTATCTATCCCTCCCATCCCTCTAGTCCCTGGCAACTACTGATCTTTTATACTGTCTCCATAGCTTTGCCTTTTCCAGAATGTCATATAGTTGGAATCATACAGTATGTAGCTTTTTCAGATGGGCTTCTTTCACTTAGTAATATGCATTTAAGGGTCCTTCCTATCTTTTTTGTGTGTGTGTGTGGCTTGATAGCTCATTTCTTCTTAGCACTGAACAATATTCCACGATCTGGATGTATCCCAGTTTATTTATCCATTCACCTACTGAAGGACATCTTAGCAATTATGAATAAGCTACTATAGCTATCCCGTGTGCAGGTTTTTGTGTGGGTGTAAGATTTTAGCTCTTTGAGTAAACACCAAGGAGCATGACTGATGGATCATATGGTTAGAATATGTTTAGTTTTTAAGAAACTACTAAACTGTCTCCCAAAGTGGCTGTGCCATTCTGCATTCCCATCAGCAATGAATGAGAGTTCCTGCTGCTCCACATCCTAGCTGCTCTTTGGTATTGTCTGTGTTCTGAGCTTTGGCCATTCTATTAGGTCCTGTTTTACTTTGCATTTCCCTGATGATATATAATGTGGAGCATTGGTTTGTTTTTCAGGAGCTGAAAAATGCAAAGAAAGCAGAATTTCTGTTCAAAAATTGTTTGGCTGTATGTACCTCAGACAGCCCAAACCTTAGCCAGACTTTAAGGTAAAGTCTCAAACAAAATTGCTCACTAGTCTCGGTCAACCCCCCTCACGCTCACCCTGATTCACTTTCCTTTGGCTTTTTGAGGAAAACAAACATTACTTTAATTGACGAGCACTTTAAGCTTCCCACATATTTTATATATTTTTCAATGGCTGCTGGTTGTCCCAGATGAATCTCCATGCTATTTTTTTTTTCAGTGCTAACAAAGTGAAATAAAAAGTTCAAGTACTGGGAGGGAAGATATTTGGGAGCAAAGGAAGGAAAGAAGATAAAAATTATTACTTGTTCACCACAGACAGATACCATCACAGCCAACAGCACATTTAATCATCATTATCCACTTGTTTCGGAGAGGAAATAGGTCTGGAGAGGTTAAATAACTTGCCCAAGGTCACACAGCTTTCAGGGACAAAGCAGATTTAAACCAGGAATCCTCAATACTCCCTTAAGGGCACTCTGGGGCATCTGTAATATTAAACTGCAGCCTCTAAACTGGTCCCCTTTCCTCCAGGGTAACCCCTCTTATGAACTCAGGTTTTCCAAAAACACTATAGTTATTTTTTCTAGTTTTTCCATAATGGCTCATGACAGTAATAGCTGGGTGTCTGGTGGTAAGTGGGGGGAAGATGGAGGGGAAGGAGTTGCATTGATTGTATGGGTAGGTTGTTTACATCTGTGGCTTGTAAGCAAATGTTCTCATGGCAGGTTTGGAAAGAAGTCATAATGATTGCAGGTAGGACATGCAAATGAAAAACATTTAAAAGTATTTTAAAAACAAAATATGGCAGAAAAACTCACTGGAGGCGTGACTGATTTTCCCAGCCCGTAACTAAGAGACCATGTGATTTACCTCTTTAGAATTCTACAGAGAAAGATCTCATTTACCCAAGGAGGAACTGAACTGTTCTGACCTCAGGTCGTGGTCATCAGCCAAGCAGTTTATATAATCTGCCTGGGAAATTGGCGGTAGTTCATTCACATCGATCTGGCAGTTACAAAAGGACCACGTCTCATGGACTTATCCACGCTCAGCTCTTCCCAGTGGCTCAAAACATTTTAGGGGACACGGTAATGAAGGTAACCCCTTGCTCTGTCACATCTTATTGCTTTAAGTTATTTGCCTCAGTTTGTTTCTTTAACACTTACATACTCAGACATTCTTAGACCATATAATGAACATTACGTCTCCTTCCTATCCCTGTACCCCAGCTACCCAGAGTCTTTGTTTAAGGGCAACCACTGTTGCCGATTTCTTAACATGGGTTTTAATACACTAGAATTGATCAAAATAGCACAGAGAGACATTTCATACTTCTGTTATGTGCAGTTTAACGATGGGGACACATTGAGAGATTTTACCTTTGTGCAAACCTAGATAGTATAGCCTGCTATACACCTAGGCTATATGGATGGTATACTACTGTAGTGTGGTCCGACCTTGACCAAAATATTGTTATGCAGCAATACTGTATTCTGATTGAGGCAATTATGCTTCCTGTTATGAAGTCTTCCTTATTTTTGGCAATATTAAAGGAATATACACACACACACACACACACACACACACACTGAAGGACAGGGCCTTATAAAAGGAACAAGGAGGCTGCCTGCCATAGCCTTGAAGATGGCTGAATATATTAGAAAGTATTGCTTGATATTCTCAGGGCTTTTTTCCAACTTCTCTTTTGAAAACAGCTTGATTTTCTTTTAACATAAATTATTTAAATTACAGCATAGAAATGAAAACGTCTCTCTCACTGCTTATTGTGAAGCCTGTGACGCATTCTGGTTAAGAAAATTCTATTTAACTTTCCCAAGAGATGTTAATTACATGGAGGGCAATACAATACAAGCCAGGGGATCAGTTTTTTCCCCCCTCCCTTTTAAGAACAATGGGGAATATTTTCTTTCACTCAGACTCCCACGAGTCATAAAGTCATGGAGACAGCTGTATAAATGCCCTCACAAAATCGGCACTTCTATGCCGGTGCTTCCCCGGTGCCATGTTATCATGACACATATTTCATATGAATTCCAGAAAGCCTCCTTGTGCTTTAAGATCTATGTAACTCACATCAGAACTAAAAATGGTGTGAACAGTGTGTGTGTGTGTGTGCGTGTGTGTACAGAGGGAGGGTAGTTACATCCTGAATAGAGATAAGGCCGAGATAGAAATGAGATGATAAAAACAGGTGCTCTTGGCTTATCGTCTCGAATAAAATATATTTAAAAAAAAAAAAACAGGTGCTCTTGGCTTATCGTCTTCAGTTCTTTACTGGGTCTGCAATTGTAGGCCAAGTACCCAATTCTTTGACTCTATGGGCAATTTTGCACCAGTCAACTAAACTCTTTGTTGTTTGTTTCAGCCTAGAAAATGGTTATGCTAGTGATAGAGAGAGGTGACTCAGCAAAATGAGGAAGCCTCTTTTGTCATTTGTCAACCCTGCTTCTTGCCTTCTGACTTTGAAGACAGATGGGAACACCCACCTCCAGAAATTCAAGGGGATATGGAGCTGATTTCCCCCACATCCCTGCACTTTCCTACGCTGGAGTCTCCTGTAATAGATTTGCTGAAGTTACCAAAGAAATTCTGCCGAAGATGATCTACTCCCTCTCCAAGATGACCTACCCCCTCTCCAGACCAAGCAGTGGAAGCTCCAACACAGATTAAGACAACTACAGGGCAAGGAATAGGATCCTCAGGCATATTCTGATAATACATTTTGATAAGGAAATGGGAAGCAAATTTCAGTTTCCTAAGGGAAACCCAATACTCTCAAGAGTTTTCTGTTGACATCCAGCTCTGAGCCATGCTGCATATCTAAAGAACCAGACAGAAGGACACGCCTAAAAGAAAACCTCAAACCTCCTCTCTAAGCAGACTGTTTCCACCTCCACCACCGGGCAGAGGATATCAATTCTCAACAGGGTCCCTTTGCCAACTTTATTTCAGACCTCATTTCCTGTCCAGTGGCACCCCTACTACCAAGAGAACACTTTGTATGCTCTCCTTTACTGCCATCAAACTGCGATTGTAATTATTTATTTATGCAATTATTTGGCTAATGGCTCTGTCCCCAGCAAAACTACAAGCTGTATGAGGTTGGGGACCTCGTCTGTCTCATTGGATGAGGTAACTGGATTAACAGTTTTTAAATGCATGTAGTAATATACGATCTTAATTGCCCACGGATTCCAACAGGATAAAAGTCCACCCTAGCTAGGAGAAGACCTCATTTCTAGACCAGGAGTAGGTCTTCCGCGTTCCATTCTGTACATGGTCCTTGAGCAGCCAGAGCCTGCTGGGCACTAACCCCACCCAGACCAAAGTGGATAAGCTGTCTGCATCTCCTGAGTTATGTCTGAGACAACCATGGCTCAAAGAGACTCTGATCCAGGAAAAGGGAAGTAGAAAACGCACATCTTTGATTTTCCTGGTTGAGAAAGGGCAAGAGGGAGGAACTGGGAGCCACACCCCCTCCAGCCGGCCTTTTCCTCTTCAGCTCTGACAAAGACCAGGCGGTTCAAAGATCGCTCCAGGGTTGCTGGAGTTTTCTCTGACCCTCCACTGACTTTTTAAATCAATGGAGGCAAAGCCTGAATGGATAACCAGAGGCCAAGTCCTAAGCTGTTCATTCTGTCTTTTCCCGAGCACTGGATACAACACAGAGAGTGAGCGGGACGCCAGCATTCCAGACCCGCACGTCCCAAGCTCGGGCCCTTCCCCTCGGTCCCTGCTCCCGGAGCAGCCCCATCCCGGCCGCGTGCAGGGTGGGCCTGAGGCGCGCCTGCAACCGGGGCAGAGTGTAACCCACCTTCCAACTCGGCAAAGCCCAGCACTACATCTGAGGCTCTGCCCTGCCTGTCTTTGACCTCCAGGGCCGAGATGGTGCACCCCCAGGAGAGGATGTCCACTCCCAGCTGGTCTGACTGCAGCCGGAACTTCTCCACTGTCCCTGCCCGCGAGGGCAGCTCTCCAAACACGGATCTGGTCACCGAAACCATGGGGAAAGCAGGGTGTGCTGGGATCCCGGCCCTTCGAACTCCTGCCGCCGAAGTGGGAGCGACAGGAGTTTACCGGGAAAGGGGTGGGACCCCGCTCAGACTCCTCCCCTTCCTTGCCTGGATTTGGGGAGTGACCACTCCTGCAGAAAATATCCCCCGCGGCCTGTCTAATCTTCTCGTTGCCAAGGGTCACCTAAATGCAAAATTTCCAACCGTGCTTTTGGTTCTTTTCCTTTGCTCACCTTGGCTGCGTTGCATGTTGGGAATGGTAGTCTTTGGAAGATGAAGTTGCATTTTGGGGCTTGTAGTTTTTCTAAACCCAATCCTGAACCTACAGGATTCAACCCCCCTCCCCCCCCACCACCACCACCTCTGGCCCAAGGTTCTCAACGTGCAATGAGCTGTTCGTTAATGTTGGTGGTTGACTTTCACACTAAAAGCTAGAAAATGCACCGAGCAGAATTAGGGACGTTGAAAGGGATCTTGTGGGGAAATTCCCCCTTTCAGTTAACTCTTGGATCCAGAGGGGAAAGAAATGGAGGGGTTGTTAGGGAAGGGGTAGTGCAGGCTCCTTGGCACACTGCACACTGGCTGAAGATCCATTCTGTTTGTCCCGCAGGGGAAGCTCTGGACATGTTTCTGCTGGAGCTGCTGCCCAAAGGCTCTCCTGGCTGCCGGCCTGGAGTGGCCACCTAGGACAGGGTCAGTCCTCGGTGGTCAGGTGGTCAGGTGTGCATACAGGTGAGCAGAGGCAGCCTCCCACTTTCTTCTGAAGTTCAGAGTCCCTTTAAGAAGGCATTAAGGAAAAAAAAAAAGAAGGCATTAAGGAAACAAATATTGAATAAGGTCAGTATAAATACCTGATACTCTACTTTTTAAAAAAAAATATATTGATTTTTTATAGAGAGGAAGAGAGAGATAGAGAGTTAGAAACATCGATGAGAGAGAAACATCCATCAGCTGCCTCCTGCACATCTCCCACTGGGGAAGTGCCCACAACCCAAGTACATGCCCTTGACCGGAATCAAACCCGGGACCTTACAGTCTGCAGGCCGATGCTCTATCCACTGAGCCAAACCGGTTTCGGCCTGATACTCTACTTTTATTATCTCCTTTGCACAAGCAGAAAAAGGCTTTAAGTATGTACTGCCGGGAGAGGAAAGACACCGAGGTCATTAAAGAATCGTGCTTTAGTGTGCCTTGGAATTATTTGTGGAGATTTTTAAACGCATATCCCCAGGCCCATCCCTGGTGTTTCTGATTCTGTAAGTCTAGGCTGAGACTCTGGAATCTGCCTTTTTCACACTTCCCCAGGTTATTCTAATGCAGATCATCTGGAACCAATCTTTGAGAACTATTGCTGTAAGTTTAGATGACTAATTTCAGGCTCTGATGGCAGAAAACTAAAACAGAGCTATAAAAGGCCTTAATAGGATTGTCAGATAAAATACAGGAGCCGGTGTCTGCATTTCTTTGCTAAATCTGGCAATGCTAGACAGGACTGGGCCTAGGAAGGGAGGATGCGGGAAGCCTGAAGACATGTTTTACTTGACTGCATACTCACTCATCTTTGCTTGCTGCTGCTTCTGATTTGGTTCCTAGGTACTTCAGAGAGGATCGAACGAGGGTATGGTGAGTGCCAAAAGCATCTGTGATTAAGAAATTAGAGGAGAATTGGGATCATGTTTCTGGAATCAGATGCTAATACAGTATAACTGTCTCTTAGCCCTTTCTGTCTGTGTGGTTGGAAGGAATATTTAACGTTCTTGCCACCAAGCCTTAACGCTCATTTATGAAGCAGGGGAATTCTGATAGCAAAGGAAAACCAGAGCTTGCAGCAGGCTTCGGTGAAAAAGACCCAAACAAGTAAAGTTATAGACTGTACCACACATGTACAATAACTGATAAGCACTCTTGTGGGTGATTTCATCTGAAATTCTCATGAACTCTGTAGCCCTCACCGGCCCACTCAGCACTTATGGCTGATTCATACCCAAGCCCTTTTGGCTATGCCGTGTTAGCAAGGATGTCTTAGAACCTCTTCTGTGAGCACGAAGACTGCATTTTCTTTTCTTAGCCGCCGGTTCTCAATGTTCTGCCAAACTCAGGTTGTCACTGGAGAGAAATAAATACATTTGAATGGCCAAACCCAAATGTCACTAGGGAGGCCTTGTAGCTTGACTTAGTAGAAAATGAAACATACCATGATGTCTCCCTAAGATGTAAGGAGCACACTTCTTCATATATATTATACATATATTATTGATTTCAGAGAGGAAGGGAGAGGGAGAGAGAGACAGAAGCATCAATGATGAGAGAGAATCATTGATTGGCTGCCTCCTGCATGCCCCACACTGGGGATCGAGCCAGCAACCCAGGCATATGCCCATGACCGGAATTGAACCCAGGACCCTTTCAGTCCACAAGCTGACGCTCTATCCACTGAGCCAAACCAGCTAGGGAGTACACTTATTGATTTCATTTTCCTTTTGCTTTTAAGGATTTAACATATAGAGCCAAATAGGACTACCTTGTGCTAAGGCAAATGTTAGGCACAACACTTGATTTTTCTTACCAGGATATCTCATTTCCCTAGTCTCACAGTCATACTCTAAAAGAAATATTTAAGCACTTAAAAAAAATAAGAAATCTAAGAAAATATTCTGCATTTCCAAGGTTGGATTAGATCAGAAGCAAGGTAGTAATCTTGCAAAGAAAGCACTGTCAAATTCTAGGGGGGTATTTATTTTTATTTTGGGGAGAGGGGCCAAGAGGAAGGCTATGAGGTAAAGGGAGTAGGAACTGTGACATTTATGTCAATGAGGAGTTACTTAGAGTGGATACCTTTTCTTTCAACCAGCGATGAATGGACAGGTGAAGAATAAGTTCTGTCCCTGTCTTCAGCTGTGGGTTAGTCCTCTAAGTTGAGTGCTGGGGAGCCAGAAATAAGGAAATCTGAGCCCTGACACGAGGCTCCACACCCTCATTCTACACAAAAACTGCAGGTGTGCTGTTCCTGGGACCTATCAGACTCTGGGCTCATGAAAAAGGCTGGCTCCAAAGCCTTAAGCTGTTGACAGGCTGCTGCTATGCAGAGGAAACTGAGATATAACAATAAAAACAACTCACAACACCTCAGAGTTTGTCTATAAAGAGATCTAGAACAGATTCTTTTCAACCAGGTTGGTACATCACCACCTTCCTGTTTTCTTTCTCATTGCTTTGAACTCCATTGGTGTTATTGCTAGTGCTCTTCGTTGGGCACTCAGCATGCACTGTCGTAGATCATTTCTTACCATTCCGTGAGTACATTTTGTTGTTGCAACTGTTTACTCAACTGTTGGCTCCCTGACTCAATATTTCAACTTTATTTTTTTCTTAACCCAACCATCACTCTACTTCGTTTCAGATGGAAGCTACTTGTACCTGGAAAACAGGAAGATTGTACCTGGGAGAATCCCATCAAGTTCATGAGAGGTAGAATTCTTCACAATCAATTCAACTCTGTTTCATCAACAATTTTGGAGCAGCTGCTGGGGAGGCATTCTGGGGGCAGGTGAGAAGCTATTGAGGAAGGTAGATTAAATTTAGCTGCACAACATGTTGCTCATTTGTCAAATATTCAACAAGTATGTGCCAGGCATTGTGCTAAGTGCTAGTTCTATATTGATAAAACATGATCCTCACCTTTCAAAGAACTAACAGTCTAATATGGTCAATGCTCATCTTTATCTTCCATAAAAAATCAGTAAATTCATTACTAGTCAATGCTGGATGAAACAAAGTATGAGAAAAAGAAAGAAAGAAAGAAGCAGAGTATGAGGACTAGCCACAAATTAGTTATAATTTAGGGTTGCCTAAAGATGTTTTGTCATATTGGGATTATTACGAATTCTCTAGCACCAAGCATAGTGACTGGCAATTTAGGTGCTCAATAAATAATTATTAAATGAATACACAAGACATTCATAAGTACAATGTTGCAGTGGAGAATTGGCCCTGCTATCAGAAGACCTGGTTTAAGAGGACTAGAATTTACTGGCAACTCATTCAACCACTCTGAACCTCAGTCTCCTCATCTGTAAAATGGGAATAATATCACATGATTGACCCATCCAATTACTCTTAATTGATTGCTACTAAAAATTACTAAAAATTTACTGGACATCATGATAAGCATCCCTATGAGGCAGGCACTATTATCTGATACAGAAATTGAGATGTAGAGAGGGTCAGTAGCTTGTTCAGGTCACATGGTTAGTAAGTCAGGAAACCAAGATTTGATCCCAGGCAGCTTGACTGCAGAGATAGGAACATTCCACCACTTCCTTACATGTTGCCTACTATTGTGGTCAACCGAGAACGTGGATTCCAAAGCACTCCATAAATTCTAACACATCACCCCAATGTAAAATGTTCATCTTCTAATTGTTATGGCAATTACAAATTTTAAAAAATCAGCTTTTGGAATTAGGCATGGCTGGATCTGGGCCAAATTGTGTCAGTAAGACTTGGTATTTATCTCTTCCTGATTCAGTTTTCCACGGTGATGGTACTATATTCAGGACTACTCTTTCTACTTATGATTTCTAGTTTATGTTATTCACAATAACAATCTCAGTAAAAGCGACAAAAGTCCCGGCATGAAATCACTTGGTTCTGGGCCCTTCTGAACCAAATACTGGTACGACAGTCAGCTTCACTCAACAATGTGGACCGAGAGAGTGGGGAGAGGTGACTCCCTCAGGGAAAATCTAGACGCTATTCCCAAAGACAGAATGGATGCTAACCAGGCAAACCAATATGCACCCATCGAAAAGAGTAACAGAGCTAATTTCATCAGCGTGTTCAAACATCTAGACTATTTCAACACATAGAAATACCTGTGTCTCAAAAGAGCTTTCAACATTTTGTCAGTGGTTCAGTAGCAGGTTTTGCCACATCCTCACTTCTATTTCTGTTTTATCTTTGTCTGCGTTGGTCCCCGGGCTAATGCGGTAGTGATGCAACCCTGCTTGAACCTTTCTGCACATTTTCATGTACCTTGCTGTTTTTCAAAGGACAGATTCAACCTATCCAGAAGCAGATTCATCCCCACTTGTCTAACAGCAGGTCAGGGAATTGCTCTCCAAGATTATCTAGACTCCATTTCTTATCATATGAAATCTTGTATCAAAAAGTATAGGTGAGCCTGGCCGGCATGGCTCAGTGGTTGAGCATCAACCTGTGACACAGAAGGTCAGGGCACATGCCCAGGTTGCGGGCTTGATCCCCAGCGTCTGGCATGCAGGAGGCAGTTGATCAATTATTCTCTCCCATTATTGATGTTTCTATCTCTCCTTCTCTGAAATAAATAAAAACACATTTTTTTTAAAAAAGTATAGGTGAATATAATTCTTGGCAGAGAGTAACATTTAAGAAGTATTTAAAAATTATCTGACTCAAATAAATGTGGAGAATTCACTGTCATGATCTTGCCAGCATGATTCAGTAACTTTTGATTCATTGCCTTTGATATTACTAACCATGAAAACCAGCCATGGTATGATTTCCTTAATTCCACTTGCTCAAGAGGTCCCAAACAGCAGTCACTTCTCACTCTTATAATTTCTGGCTTTTGAATGGATCTATTTGGCACAGCTTGAATGACAAATTTCTACTGAGGTATTATGAATATTTTTTTTTCCAAATCAAAACAAGATTCCTAGGTCTAAGACAAAAGATTTCATTGCGCACCGCATAGCAAGTAGCATGGACATCATGTTGGTACTGGTTCCCCATGCCCTCCAAGACCAACATGGAGGGATCAAGGTGGACACTCCACACACAGTAGGTTTGCATTATAACTGGAATCTACCATTTTACAATAAGTGTAGGCCAGCCTACTCTTTGAGAGATGATGTTACCTCATGCCTGGAGCCTGCTCATTGCAAACTCAACCCTGAGAAATAGTCAGCTGAAGAGTGGTCAGCAGTATGCATTCTTGGCATTCCCAAAAAAGATGTTCAGAGATAACCAGCCGGGTGTAGCTCAACGGTTGAGCGTCAACCCAGGAACCAAGAGGTCGCGGATTTGATTCCTGGTCAGGGCATATGCCCAGGTTGCGGGCTCGATCCCGTGGGTGGCGTGCAGGAGGCAGCCAATCAATGATTCTCTCTCATCATTGATGTTTCTGTCTCTGTTTCCCTCTCCCTTCCTCTCTGACATCAATAAAAATATATTTTAAAAAAAAGATGTTCAGAGATGCTCAGAGCCGTGGTAGACTGCTTCTCTCAACAGGTGGTCCACGGTGAGTATAGCTGTTCTGTTCAATGTGGGCATCTCGCACACAGGTGCCCGTTAATTTGTTGCTTTACCATCTGTAGGTTATGTCCTGAAGTCCAAGAAGGTATGCCACCATGTCCACATTTGGAGCAGCAGGATGAAGGAGAGGAGGCGGGGAGAAGGAATGTTGGAGAGGGGCAGGCCCCCTCCCTTTAAGGACACATCCTGAAAGTTCTACACATTACTTCCTCTCACACCCCACTGGCCAGAACTTATTCACATAAGATCAAACTTCAGGGTAGGTGGGGAAACGTATAATCGTTACTCTAGGAGTTCTGTTAGTATAGTATAAAGGAGAAGATAATGGAGCGAAGTAGTACTCTGCCATATTCTTTACTGAACGTTGATAGTATTTTAATATATACTTTACTAGGACTTTGTAAGCTGCCACCAGGTTCCTCCTATCCTTTGTACATATGAGAATCTGAGCCTGTGGCTTGGGTGTCCAGTCAAAGCCAGATTTCTATAAACACACGACTAGGATGGGACTAGAGGTATCAGATACGTTTCAGGCATTGCCCAAGGTGAGAACACAAAGGAGTCAGATGATATCCAGGGATCTGGAAGAAGACAGGATCCTCCTCCAGATGATGGTGGATTTGTGAGTCTGGAGCGAGAGACTCTAAGAATCAGGGTTGAGGTCTGACAGATTTCTCGTGGGAGAAGTTCATTATGCCTAGAGGATGAGAACCATTTTGATGGTGATGGCTTTGACAAAGGAGGAAGAACCCATCCACACCAGATTCCTCCTCCCCCTCCCACAACCCTCACAGAACTGACTCCGAAGAAGGACATGGAGAACCCCAAGTCAGCCGGCAGGGGACGTGGGTGGTTTGTGTCTTGGGAGAGGAGATTGCGCCACTGTTGGAGGGAGGCATTTCCGGGAGTCAGTGCTGACGCAGTATAGTTACAGGAAGGCATTTCCTGGGGCCGAGTGACCAGGAGCTGCCGGGGGCACCACCCCAAGTAGTGCCCAGCGGAGGTCCTGGGAGATGACTTTGCAGCTGGCAGGCCCTCCCTAGTTAATGGTGGCTCTGCAAAATAGCTCTCTGGTGGCAGGAAGCTTCTTCCTTCATGGATGACCTGGGCCTCTGTTCAAAGTAGAAGCACTTGGCCGGTTTATTCCACTTGGACTTCTACAGCCCATTAGTCCTCGGTCATGTCCCTTGATTTTGTGCCATCTCTTTCCAAAGTGACTGTGTCTCCCTCCCTGCAGCTGTGCAAGACAATCATTGGCCAGTTGAACTTTGTCTTGAATAGGGTCCTGGCAGAGGAAGACCCTGTCACAATTCACCACATTTTTTTTTTTTTAAAAAAGACTAGAATGAGGCCCCTTTGAACAGGTATACCAAGATAAGTGACATTGATTGGCAAAACTGTGGCTTCGCTAGGAGAGGGAGCAGAAGGCAAGGAAGGGAGGGGAGAGTATTGTAACAGCAAATGCACAGCTGGGACCTAGGCCTGAAGCCAGGAGAGGAAAGCTTATCGGCAAAGACTTTGCCTGGACTCCTGGGACACATTCTAGTGGAAATGGCTGAGTGAGTTTATTGTAGCAACTCTGGGGCACAAAGAAGGCTTGTCTACTGATAAATAGCCAAGAGGAACGGGGGTCTGGCAGACACCTATAATCAGACTTAAAAGGTCAAGGTGGACCCCAGCTCAGATGGGGTCCAGCCAGAGTTAAGGTGGTCAGTGAGTCCATCTGATGATGCCAGCGAATGGGCTTGTGCCCTGTTCTACAGCAGGTCCTTTGCTCCCCGGCCCGTTGGAGACTGCCGTCTGGCCATGGAGGACTGTAGGCAACTTCTGCCTTCCTTTGGGTAGGCTTAAATGGGGAAAGGTTAACCCCACTTCTACGCCTCTCAATTTAGGTCAGAGAAATGCAGCGGAATTGGCCGTTTCTTTTGGGTTTAACCACATTCTATAAAGAAGCATGGTTACACAGGGCCAAGTGAAGTCAGAAGGAGGCAAACTGCGACAGGGCCCCTGTATGGTTTTTTGTGAAACCATTCCAGACACTAAATGTGTGTTGTTTTTATACACACCAACAATTTCTATCTATGGCACCAATTGGGTACCCAGGAGTTCAATTCAATTATGATACAGTCTGCCTCGAGTTAGGGTCAGGTCTTACCAGTTAACGGGCTCCGTCCCACAAGACTGTCGCCACTTCAAACATCAGCTGCAAACGGGGTACCCAGGCTACCCACACTTCTGACCACAAATTTGAGCGTTTCCATGAGCTCCTCTCAGGTTTGAAAATTTGCTAAAATGACTCACAGAACTCAGGAAAGCACTTTACTTACCTTTACTAGTTCATTGGAAAGGATATAATCCAGGAACGGCAAAGTGGAAGAAATGCATCGGGCACATTATGGGGGATGGGAGTGGAGGTGGCGATTGGTGTAGATCTTTCGTGCTCTCTCCTGTCCTGCTATCTCCCCAGCACCAGAATGGACCCACCAAGCTGGGAGCTCATTAGCATAAGACACTTTTATCACTCAAGCGATTTCAAGGGTTTGGGGAGCTCTGTGCCAGGAAATGGACACAAAGACTGTTTTGTTTTTTTTTATACTGTGGCCCCAGCTGGGCCCCACCCCCTACACTGTCTACCAGAGTAACCAGGTCAAGGAGGAGAAGAGAGAAGCTTCCAGAAAGGGCAGTGATTCTCAAACTCTGGTGCACATTACGCTATTCTGGGAAACTTAAAAATATAGTTTCCTGTATCTGAGTCTCAGGTACTCTCAGTCACTGAGGAAGGGACCTGGGTATCTGTACTTTTAATAAACTCCCTAAGTGATTCCCCTGCTCCCTGAAACGTGAGAACCATGGAATAAGCATTTCCTTGAGTCCTCCCCACCCCTAATGCCTCTCCTTTCCAGAAGGAGGTCTAATCACATCCTGAGGGCAGAGCCCACGCCTCACACCTCACTGCCGGTGGCATCTTCTCCTGTTTTGAGGACACAGAACAATTACAACTGAGTAGAGATCTCAGGAAAAGGAATCAGGATTAACATCGTCAGTGTCTGCCGAGTGTCGCATGAGAGGCCTGCTGGGTGTTTTTATGTGGTTTATCTGTGAGGAGGTATAACTGTTATTATTTGATGACTGAGAAAACTCAGTCTTGTCAGGACCCCAGGATTTGTCCTGATGAGGGAGACTAATACCAACTACATTCTTCAGAGACTGAGCCATTAACTAAAAGCCTATTTATTTCAAAGGTGGTTATACTCTTCTAGTCTATCGTATGGAAGACTGACGATGATGAATCAGTGATCAAGGGCCATTTGAAGAGCATGATTGGAGCAAAGAGCTGGAGAATCTTGTGCTACAGCCAAAGCCCCACAAAATGTACCCGCTTCACAAGTGGGAGTCATCTCTGATGCCCAGATTGCTGATGCCCCCTGGGTTCAGTGCTTCCTATGGACAATGGTGAGTATAATCAGCCAATGCTTGCATTTCGATTTTGCTTTTTCTGTGCTTCTGTATGAGAGTTGCAGAATTTAACTTGTGCTGCCACCATTTGTGCAGAGAAAATGGATTTTCCTTTTAGTTTGTTTGTAACTGGTCTGGGCTCATCCTGAGCTCCCACCTACTTAATTCGTTGTTGTAGTGATTATCTAAATGTCTGATCTGGTGTAAAGCGTGGTGATGCCGATAATTGAGAAGATCCGTTTAGATAAGTTAAAAGATCAACTTCAGTGTATTAAAATTTTGGGGTTTATCTGAGCAAGAATTGATTGAAATCAGGGCAGCGCCAAACCCAACGTGGTTGGGAGCCTCCACCAACAGGAGCTTGGGGAGAGGCTTTTAGAGAGAAAAGGCAGAAGCAAAGTAGGAAATTATTGATTGGCTGTCGCGTGAAGCCTGGTTGGCTGTTTGTGGCTGGTTGTCTTAGGTTTCGCCTACATAACCCTGAGGCACTTACAGACTTAGATTCGGGTGTGCTTATGTAAGCCACCATGGCGTTAGAGCCACTCAGTCTAATGGCCTCCTGGTTTAATTACTTTAATAGGTATGCTCAGTTTCTCTCGGACAGAAATAATACCACTCCCACATGACCTCCCCCTCTTCCTGCCTGTTTTCCTAAAGTGGTGCTGGGGAAGGGGTATGGCTCAGGAGTCTTTGTCACAGCAGCAAGAGCCGGGCCCTTGGGCTGGGGGGGCCTCTGGCTCCGCTGCTCCCCTGCCCACCTGTTTGCCATGCGCTCTGCTGGCCTGTGAAGCTGCAGCCTGCAGCCGTTAATGCGTGGCCCCATCAGCCGTGGCAGTGCTTCCCGGGAACATTGACTCCCTCTCCCTTGCACACGTGGCCTCCCCTCAGGGACTGTAGACCCTGAGCCCCTGCTTTGTCCTCCATTGGCCCCCCTGCCCTGGGGGTCCGCCGTAGCCTCTGCAGTGAGGTCTTCTCTTTGTCCAGATCCTTACCCGCTCTCATTAGTTCTACTGCAACAACCTCCAAATAGCCTGTCTACCTATGGCTTCCTCCAATCTCTTTTCCTTTCTCAGACACCCATATGATCATGCCACTCCCTTCCTTCAAAACCTCTGAAAACATCCGGCTTTCTGTAGGATAACATTTAAACTGCTTAGTCTGATCTATAAGACTCTGAACGTTTGACCTCAATTTGCTTTCCAGCCTCACCTCCCCTTCTCCGGCCTCACGGGCCCGTCTCACACATCCTGCCCTTTCATGCCTCTCAGCTTATGCATTCTTTTGGTCTGGAATTTCTTTTCTCTTCGTTCTTTAAGGCCCAGCTCAAATGCTTCTCTGTGAAACCATGTCTTCTTTTTCTTTATGTTTGCACAGATGTCTAGTGTGGCACTTACCTTCTCTAAAAGAAAGATAAAATAGTTTAAACTTAAAGGCTTAAGGAAAATTTACGTCTTCAATAATCATTTAAACACCAATGACCTATAAACAGTCTTTTCTGTGCACAAGAAGCAGCCCCTGGACATTAAAATAAACCCACTTTGACACTGACATGTCTAAATAATTTCAAAATATGGAAGTCTCATAATTGGCTTGTTAGGAGTTCTTTTGGCTGCAAGTAACAGGATACGTTTGTAAACAGCAAGGTGCAGCAAGCTAACAAGGAGAGAGTTTGCTTTTTCTTATGGAATGAGAGCTCAGAACGGAGCAGTCCAGCACCGGTACAGCTGCTGAGAAATGCTGACAAGGACCAAGGCTCTGTCAGTCTTTCTGCGCCACCTTTCTCAGTTCATGGGCTTTGATTCTCAGGCTTGTCGCCTCACGTCGCCACCTGACTGCTGCATCTCCAGGCCTAGTGTCTGCTTTCTAGGCAGGAAGACAAGAGGGGGGTGGGGGGGAATAAGGCAACACGGTGAAAGGGGCAAAAGGGCTCTGCCAGTTGCATCTGGAAAGTAAAAGTTCTGGGAAACCGTGTCTAAGAGAGTCTGCTTACATTGTATTGGCCAGAACTGACTCACATGGCCGCCACAAGCAGCAAAAAAAAGGAAATCAAGTATTTTGCTTTCCAGCCTCACTAGTAGAAAAGGGCAAGAGAATAGGACATTATTCCCCAGTGTCTACTACAAGGCTATATTCATGAGATCGACTGTAAAAAAGGACCTTGATGGGAGGTAGGGAGAAAGAATGGTGAAAGGCTACTATATATATCAAGTCAAAGGCTAGGCTATAGCTAATCAAAAAACCCGGGCCTGTCCTGGTCTTAATGCTTTAGCAAAAAGATGTCTCAAATCCGAGAGACTTCTAATTTCTCTTCATGGTACTCTTCTCTCTTTCAAATTCCTCCTCAAGGATAAAAATCAAATTAATCAAATTATTCATTAAATTATTAACATAATTTATGAACCATAAAATTTACTCATTTACAGTGTATCATTCAATGGTTTTAATATATTCACACAGTTGTGTGTGCACCTACCACCCAAATCTAAGTTTAGAACATTTTCATTAACCCAAAAGGTAATCCCAGGCCCAACTCAGGCCTAGGCAACCACTAATTCACTTTCTGTTTGAGAACAAATGTTTAACAGTCTAATTTTCTGCTGGAAAGGCTAGTAAAAACACTATAAAATGCATGTCAGGGTATAAAGTTAGGTGTAAATATATTATGAATGGCAATTGTGATAGGGTTTTTTGTGAAGAGCTGATTTAGTATTGTACTCGGTGAAAGCAGGATTTCTAAGCACCTCATCCCTCTCTCATTTTTTTTTCTAAAGAATCATGCTGTTGCCCAAACCGGTTTGGCTCAGTGGATGGAGCGTCGGCCTGCAGACTGAAGGGTCCCAGGTTCGATTCCGGTCAAGGGCATGTACCTGGGTTGCGGGCACATCCCCAGTGGGAGATGTGCGGGAGGCAGCTGTTCGATGTTTCTCTCTCATCGATGTTTCTGACTCTCTATTTCACTCCCTTCCTCTCTGTAAAAATTCAATAAAATATATTTAAAAAAAAAAAAAAAAGAATCATGCTGTTTTTCTTTTCTTTTTGTTTTTTGCTTTTGAGTGTTGATTTTTTAAAATATATTTTTATTTATTTCAGAGAGGAAGGGTGAGGGAGAGAGAAATAGAAACATCAATGATGAGAGAGAATCATTGATCGGCTGCCTCCTGCATGCCCCACACTGGGGATCGAACCTGCAAAAAGGGCATGTGCCCTGACTGGGAATAAAACTTGTGACCTCCTAATTCATAGGTCGACACTCAACCACTGAGCCATGCTGGCCGGGCCATGCTGTTTTTGTAAATCCTGTCTGTCTTATATTTCAGTCTTTCTTTAAGGTAAGTGAGATTTATAAAGATACTAGAGGCCCAGTGCACAAAATTTGTGCACTGGTAGGGTCCCTAGGGGCTGCCGGCTGCCGTCCAGGGCTTCCCTCCCTTCCCCTGGCCGGCCTGCTCCCTGGTTGAATTCCTGGAAGAACTCCAGTCGAGGGGACAATTTGCATACTACGCTTTTATTATCTAGGATAAAGTAGATATAAAGTTGCAAAACCCTAAATTCAAACTCAAAGTGTCCTTGGTGGGAAAGCTTTAATTAAAGAAAAAAGATGATCTAAGACCTGCAGAGGCCAAACGAGCTGCTGATCGACAGTGAACACAGAAGCCAGGTGCCTTTTCTCCTCCACTTGTACGAGGCCAGCCCCTGCCCCACTTTCTGCATTACATAAGAGATCATATCACTTATCTGCTGAAATGGAAGAGGAGAGCAAGTGGGCCCGAGACTCAGAGTAACTGCTTTCACTATTGTTTGCAACATTCCCTCTAACTGTCATATCCTGCTCCGCTTGTACCTGTTGCATCAAGATGAGAGAGAAAACAGGAAATGAGGCATGTGTTTGAGCACAGGCAAAGGGCCCTCGACAAGGAGTTCCAGGGTCAGGGCTTTCTGATCAGAGGTTTGAGGAGCTATGGAAAGAAACGGAAAATTTGCGCCAGGTAATACTGAAAAGAGAAGAACTGTGCCCCCTAAAGATGGGAGGGGACGTTTGAATGAGTCACCTTTGCTACTGGGCTACATACCACTTAAAGTAGCACTCTTCCTCCCTCAGGCTTGAATGCTGTTCACTTGCTTTCAGTTACAATCAAACTACCAAGTTTCCTTTCCTCTTAGCTGTTTTTTTCCTTTAGCTTTGAATTACTATCACCATAGCGGGAAGATGTTTTATACCAGTTTGCCATTACACATGGTGTACTGTTAGGTTACCTTCGTGTCTCTCCCAGTGAGCGTCCCAATTATTATTTATTATTGTTTATTTTTTATTATTAATAAACATTGTACTTCAGTATCAGATGCTCTGGATCAGCGGTTCTCAACCTGTGGGTCGCGACCCCTTTGGGGTCAAACCACCCTTTCACAGGGGTCGCCTAAGAGCATCGGAAAACACATATATAATTACATATTGTTTTTGTGATGAATCACTATGCTTTAGTTATGTTCAATTTGTACCAATGAAATTGGGGGTCACCACAACATGAGGAACTGTATTAAAGGGTCACGGCATTAGGAAGGTTGAGAACCACTGCTCTAGATAGTAACTACTCTGTCGTCCTCCCCGCAAAATGATTTTTTTGTAAACCAGGTAGCCTAGATTTTAAGTCCCATCTTTCTTTGAACAAATTCCACTGAAATTTAGCAAAAACTAGTGCAGAATCTTAAATTTATTTATTTAAATTAGCTATGCAATAGTGTGTTTTACCAACTATTAGTTGTCTGATTCTGGTAGATTGTGTAATTTTCCTGAGTCTGAATTCCCAGTTCTAAAATGAGACTAATAATACTTACCATATAAGCTTCCTGCAGTGATGAAATGAGCCAGCGTACTTAAAGGATCTTGTCTCCAGGCACATAGAATGTATTTACTAATAATGATGATGGCAGTAATAGCGAACACTCACATTGCACTTATGTGCCCTATGCCTGTATTGACTTGAACAAACCTCACAATAATCCTGTATGTGGGTGTTACGATGATCTCAGTTTCACAGGGAAAAAGAGGTCCCATACCTGGATTGAAAGCCAGGCAGTCTGGCTCCACAGTTCATGCTCTTACGCTTTTATGCTTATTATTCTCATATTGCCTTAATAAGAATAAAAGAGTAAGAGGCTGCTCTAATTCCTTGGCTATTGTTAGTCTTTTTTAAAAAATATGTATTTTATTGATTTTTTACAGAGAGGAAGGGAGAGGGATAGAGAGTTAGAAACATCGATGAGAGAGAAAGATCGATCAGCTGCCTCCTGCACACTCCCCACTGGGGATATGCCCGCAACCAAGGTACATGCCCTTGACTGGAATCGAACCTGGGACCCTTGAGTCTGCAGGCTGATGCTCTATCCACTGAGCCAAACTGGTTAGGGCTTGTTAGTCTGTTTTGCGTATCATTGTTCTTATATCTTTGTACGCATATCAGATTATTTCCTTAAGACCCTTGTGTATTTTCCTTTATAATATGAAATCAAAATATGGGAGAAGCCTTGTGGTATGGAAGGGACTTCAAGCATTTAATACTTTCAGCTGCCCTATGGGAGAAGGGATCCCCCCACAGCAGTTGCAAAAGACCTCTTATTTCCCAGTTAAATAGTCTGGGAGTCCTTTTCTGAAATATCCGGAGGGAGATCTCACCATCATGAGCATATCCACGAGACGGTGTATATGAGGTGCTGTATAAAGAGATGCTCATGACCTATCTTTGTATATATGCTCCTGTAGGCTACCGCCTTGCCTCTAAACAAACAAACAAACAAACAAAACACAAAAAATAGGTCTAGGAGATAAATCTTCTCCTGCTTACATTTTTTGTGTGTGTGTGTATGGCTCAGGACCTATTTAAAAGCAATGTGATGAAGTGGTTGCCATGGTAAATGCTTTTCATAAGAACTAAGTAATTGTTGGAAGCTGTTAAAATTTATCAGTATTTAGTTTCAGAGTGATTTGAATGTAAACATTTTATCTACATCAGAATTTCTATTTTAATTTTCTCTGGACAAGACATACCTCATTAAGGACTAAGATACAGTAATTATAGTGAAAATAGATGCACTCCCCCTCCCAAAGAAAATGGTCAATGTGGTTTTGATCTGGAAGACTTAAAGCATCTGACCCTGACCACACATTATAAGTTGTTTTAAACTAAGCAACAGATCTCAGTCTTCAACAGTTCAGGAAAAAAGGGCAATTGAGCTGCTTTAGCATGGAGGGCGTGTTTAGGAATGCTCACGTTATAAATGCTCTCAATAGCATCATAATGGAATCATAGTCCATTCAAACTCTAAAAGACAAAATTTAAATGCCGTTTCATAGCATAGATGATGAATTCTGCAGCTGTGTAACAGCATCTATTGCCAAGTGTCCTCTATCTCATGCTGCTATGTGGTATTCAAAGATATCAAGATAACGAAGTATCCTTAAAATGAGTAGGACTCACCCTAGCCAGTGTGGCTCAGTGGATAGAGCATCAGCCCAAAGACTGAAGGATCTGGGGTTTGATTCCAGTCAAGGGCATGTACTTTGGGTGTGGGCTCGATCCCAGGCCCTGGCAGGGGCATGTAGGGGAGGCAGCCAGTTAATGTGTGTCTCTCATATCGATGTTTCATTCTCTCTGTCTCTCCCCCTCTGTTCCACTCTCTCTAAAAAATCAATAGAAAAATATCCTTGGGTGAAGATTAACTGGGAAAAAAAAAAGGGTGAGGGAGGAGAAAAGGACTCTAATACCAAAATGACATCAAGAATTTGAATTGATATTTGTCAGCTATACTCAATACAGAAAAAAACAATTAAGCATAAAAAACAATAACAATGATCTTAGAATAGGCTTGCCATTTTTAAATAAAGGAGAACTTTAATAAAGAGCCATGAAATTGTTATTTGAAAAGAAAAAAAAAAGAAAAAGAACTTGAATTGATACAAGTAGGATTGGACCATGAGGTGGAGGATTTTTTTTTTTAAATATATTTTATTGATTTTTTACAGAGAGGAAGGGAGAGGGATAGAGAGTTAGAAACATCGATGAGAGAGGAACATCGATCAGCTGCCTCCTGCACACTCCCCACTGGAGATGTGCCCGCAACCCAGGTACATGCCCTTGACCGGAATCGAACCTGGGACCCTTCAGTCCGCAGGCCGACGCTCTCTCCACTGAGCCAAACCGGTTTCGGCGAGGTGGAGGATTTTTGTTGTAACCACATGCTCATAAAAATGGCCAACCCAACAGAGTCAAAACGTGCAGGTATTCTTTCATCACAGGGTTGGAGACTTGCCATGTATCCTTCTAGGCAAGCTTTGCTTTTGTCCCTCAAAATCTAAAACTTCCTACTTTCTAAGATAGTATGGAGGGCCGTTTATTATGGACATATTTGGTTTTTCTTTCTTTTCTAGAATGCACGATAATTCTGCCTATTAGTGAATTACTTATGTATTCGTCTCTCTTCTCTCTCCTCCTCCTCCTTCCTTTCTCTCTCCCTCTCTCTCTCTCTCTCTCTCTCTCTCTCTCTCTTCCTTTCTTTCCAGACCATTCCAAGGTAATCAGTACATAGTGATGGTAGACATATGGGTGGTGATGAGTGGGGAAGATTAAAGACACAAAGATGTATTTGACATTGAGTCATATAAAAAACTATGAATTATTTATTTGGAAAACAGGTAATTTTCATATCCCTGACTTCTGAAAAATGAGCTATTTCCAAACAGAAAGCTCCACAGTCTTTGGCAACTTTCCCCTGAGGCCATCCAAAGTCCATTTTTTTACTGTTTGCCTCAAACTTCTCTTTTCCAGGAATCCTTCACCAATATACTGCCTTCTACTGCAATCTCTTCTATTTTCATTAAAAAAATTTTTTTTAGATATGTTAAAAATACAGGTAAGTATAAAGTACCAAGTTTTCTGACCTCCCAGAATTGAGAGCCGTTAGCATGCTGGCATATTTGCTTTTAGTCTTTATGTGTATTTCTATGTGTGCCACAAAATATTCCCCAATGCATCTGAGGTACCATTGATCCCCAAAGTCATCTCATTCCCACCCCTGCCTCATCCCCTGTAATATCAACCATGAATTTGCTGTGAATTCTTTGAGTTCATTTTTTGTTTTCTGCTATTTCTTCATTCTGTATCATGAATTTCTTTTCTCTTCTTTTCTTCCTTCCTCCCTCCCTCCCTGCCTCCCTCCCTCCCTCTGAGATGCTCCACATTTTTTTAAAGTAAGAGAATAAAAACCTAACAAACAATCTGCTCTGGTTAGTGGGAGTTTTCATTGTTCCTGATCCAGAAAAACTCAGTGAGCTGACAAGTAACAGAAAAAGAACATTTCTTATTAGTGTTGTGTCATAAATCAGCGAGTGAGATACAAGACGCCTTAATGAACCAATTAATTAGGAGCCGTTTATTGCGCACGACACAGAGGGAGGTGTTTCTTCCAAATCTCTGAGTGAAGTCACACAGGAAGTTTCCTGTATTTATACCTTTTGAGCTTCTTTGCAGATTTTACAAAGAGGTCTGTGTGAGTTATTGTTACAGACAGTTTGTAATCTTGGATACATAAAGAACAAATATTTGGCGTAGGAATATGGGAATTATTATCAGTATTAGTCCATTACATTAGATGGCTAGCTTGCAAGGTCAGACAGTTAAGTTTTTATCTTTTTCTATTATTCAAACTAAAAAAGTTATTCTACAGAATAAGAGACTGTCTAAAAATGACAGAGTTTCCAGGACAAGGGACTATCTAACAATACCAGAGGACTTCAAACAGCATTTTTTATACAAGATGGAGGTTACTATGCTTCATTAGGAGGATTCATTATTTCTGGAACTTACGTACACATTAGGTGTGGTAGATCTTTTCATTTATTACTTTTCTATGAAGTCTTTGTGAACCTTTTTCATCTCATAGTTAAGTAGATTTTGATGCATTAAATGAAATTCTCATGAAATATGATTTGGAGCTGTGGCTTGAAGGTATATTTTGCTTCAACCCTTTCCTCTCCACCTCCCTCTCCCCCCCCAACTATATGCTGTCAATTTAAATATTTCCCTTTTTACTTCACTTGAAGGAAGCAACAATCAAGATTCTTATCCTCAGGAATTTAGGGGACTTGGGACTAACCTCAAGTAGGTGGCATATGTGACCAACCTGTGGGCTTGAGCAGGAAAGCTGACAGACTCTCGCATTCTCTGAAAACACCAGTGTCAGGGTCAAGTTCCTCTGGGTCTTTTTATTTCATTTTTCATTTTTTTTTTTGTCTTTCAAAACCTTTTTGAAATGTGAATTTCCCTTAGAAAGGTAAACCACCTTAATGAGGATTTGTTTACAAGAAATTTTCATGTTTGACGTCTGTCTGGGAACAAGAGTTTGAATCGATATGAAAACAAGTAGGTAGGAAACTGGAGGTGTGATGGCGGGCGAGGAAGCATGCGTGTGATTCTGCCTAGGAGGAGCCCCTGGCATGTTGAGTAGTCCTTTTTATTTCTGCCAGAATTTTAAGACCTTTTCTCCCTTCTTTTCTTCTTCCCCAAATATAAAGTTCAACGGGTTTTGGTCTATAAAAAAGAATTATTATCAGAATTGATTAAAGAGAGGAAAGTCATCTATGCCACATAGGAAATTTCCCCTAAAGGACATTTTCAGTCAATTTTCCCTTCCATGAGTCTCTATATTAGAATTTTTCCCTTCAGAAATTGTTTAATTGTCCCATAGAAACATCAAATTATACATCTGTAAGCTGTGGTTTCCCAAGACCATGAAGTTTCCTAAAATGAGGTTACGTAATGGGGCACCAGCTTACAGTCGGCTCTGGACTTGTCAGTGCTATGGGGAGGTTTGGAGCAAATTTCGGTCAGATTTTGTAAGATAGCAACTAAGTGCAGCTTGCCCTTATAGTTCCTTTTTTTTTAATCTTAGCAAAACCACATTCCACTTTGAGAAAGGTCAGCCGCAGTGCAAGGGCACAGCCTTTTCTCTGCTGGTCTTTCAGAAACTTGCCCCTTGGAAGAAGACACAGTCAGGACACATGGGGAATTTGCCTTATGGAGATCATTGCAAATTTCACCTCACAGTTCCTAATTCTCTGGACCCATCTTTTATGGATTTATCTGGTGGTGGTTGTTTTTTTTTCCATGATGAATGATGCTAAATCTTATTACTTTGAAAAGTTACTGACTATTCTGATATTTTACATTAATAAAAATTTTTTCTTTGTATAACCACAGACCTGTGCTCTCTTTCCAGGCTTCTGAAAAACCCATGCCTTCCTGGTTCTACCTGCTTCCTGTCCTCTACCCTGCCTCCCCTTTTCTATCAGACAGGGTCTTTCCTGGAAGTGTAGAATTTCCTGTGTATCAGCCTCAGAGTTATTAGTCATCATATTGGGCCAGATTTGCCAAGCGAAAGCCTTAAAACCATTAAAAAAAACAAATTACAGGTGTGACATCACTTTTAAAATATATATATTTTATTGATTTTTCACAGAGAGGAAGGGAGAGGGATAGAGAGTTAGAAACATCGATGAGAGAGAAACATCGATCAGCTGCCTCCTACACACTCCCCACTGGGGATGTGCCCGCAACCAAGGTACATGCCCTTGACGGGAATCGAACCTGGGACCCTTGAGTCCACAGGCCGACGCTCTATCCACTGAGCCAAACCGGTTAGGGCGTGACATCACTTTTGAAGGTGCAAGAGTGGACATTTAGGCAGTGAAGAGGCAGGATGAGAGGAGGAGCTGGCCAGATCACACTTGTTCTTCAGGAAAGTGGTGGCGATGTCTGGGGCTTCTTGGAAGGCATTTCTTCCAGGGATGTGGTGAGGTCATTTTTAAATCACAGCCTCATGTTGTATCCAAACTCGGCAGTAAATCAAGCTTGAAAAAATACTCCATTATCACCCCATGAAATCTGTGAAGCCTGCTTTCCCAAACTTTAGCAAGTAATTAAAATCTCCATTGTTGCCAAATAAAGCAGTGAGGTGGGGGACGTGTGTGTGTGTGTGTGTGTGTGTGTGTGTGTGTGTGTGTGTGTGTGGAGGGGGGAGGTTTGCACACTGGCACTGGGAGGCAGGAGACTTGAACTGTCCCCCAGCCATGAGTAATAGTTTAATGTGACCTGGGCTGTCATCTAAACTCCGCTTTAGTTGTCACATTTTGGCAGACAAATGCAAAAGCCTGGCCCAGGAGACCTTTATTAAAAGCTCTTATTTCAAAAGTAATCATCCTCATTGTAACAAAACAAAATAAAGCAAGAAAGTAAAAATGCAGAAAAGCATAAAAAAGAATCCAGAGGTAACCCACATAACCCATAATACCACCTGCCCTAATAGATTAATGAATGCTAACCTAATGAACTATTTCCTTTGTTCCTTTTTCTGCATAACTGAAATCATTGCTACATACAGTTTTGTGTATATGTATAATTACTTTATGAAAAGTATTACGTGTTCTCCACAAAAGAAGGCTGGGACCAATGGAAAAGCAGACCATGTGTTTGGGTAGGAAGATTTAATGACATAAAGATGTGAGCCCATTAGAGATTGGCAGTTTCCATCAAAATTACAAATAGATACACATTTGCATCCAACATTCTATTTTTACTAATGATCTCTAGAGATAGTATCTAAAAATATTACTCACTGCAGTATTTTTTTAGTAATAGCAAAAAATTGGAAAGAACACAAATGCCAATCAATATAAGCCATGTTAAATAACTTATAGTACAGTTACACTATAGAATACTATACAGCTGTAAAAAAAATGAGTAAGTACTTCCTGTATTGATTTAGAAAGATCTTCAAGATTACTAAATGAAAAAAATCAAGTTGCTGGAAAATGTGGATGGTATTTTATTTCTATAAAAAAAGGAAGAAGATAAAAAATTGTCCTCTTTCATCAGGACCGATTATTATTACACATCAATAAATGTAGCCTCTGGAAGACTAAGCAAGAAACTGCTAATGTTACCGACCTGTGTTGGGGTTAGGAAACCAAGTGGATCTGGGACAGGGTGGGAATGAGACGTTTTACTGTTTGTATTTTTATACTTGTTTGATGTCTGGATAATGTGAATGTATTATCCATTAGCATTAAGTCAAAATAGAAGTAAAAGGTGCTGTCCTTTGCTTCCTAAGATGATAGATAATATTGATTTACCGTGAGTAGGACTTTCAGTTTTAGTTTAATGTTAACAGTAATACAT
Organism: Myotis davidii; assembly: GCF_000327345.1. NCBI lineage: Eukaryota > Metazoa > Chordata > Mammalia > Chiroptera > Vespertilionidae > Myotis > Myotis davidii. Next base: position 1,009,866 of record NW_006285248.1, on the reverse strand, counting down.
TTGCACTGCATCCTGATACATTTCTTCAACTCTAAGATGTATTTTTTTCCAGGTACTGGTATTAGTTTCTGAAATCATGAATTTCCCCCTCTGATTGCATAGAAATGTACTATACTTTTTTGGCTATTATTGGACATTTAGGTTGGTGCCAGTTTCTTTTTTCCCACATGAATAGTTGTCTCACACTGTTTTTGAATCACTAAAAAGTGATCTTTATTGGTTATTATTATTTTTTTTACAATTAGAAACAATATTTCAGTGTTCTAGTACAGTGTGGCTGGACAAGCCCACGCTGCCTGGGCTTGGATTTTGGCCCTGGAATTTCCAGGTTGAGTAATTTGGGCAATAACTTAGCCCAAGTCTCTTTATTTGTGAACCCTACTTTGTATGATTTAGCACATGTTGGCACATGGCAGCATTCAGTAAATATTCTTTATTGTAACAAAAATATTTGTTGATGTATAACAACAATTTCTATAGAACGGATTCCTGAAAATATTTTTTGACCGAAGAGTATGAACAATTTAGGACTCTTGCTAGGTGTTGATAAATTGCTTTTCACAAATTTGTATCATTTACCTTTCTATCAGCAGTAAAACGTCAAAAATTAATATACTTAATTTGAGAGAGGATAGTATTTAAATATAAAATTTGAATTTATTTTTAATACTAGCACCATGGAATATTTTTATTTTTAGCCCTATAGTTAACTGTTAGTTATATGTCCTCTTGTTTGAATTTGCCTGTTATTTTTTTTAACGGAAGGCTGTTCCCTTGCTGTGTCCTCACATGGCCAAAAAAGCTGACTGTATCTATTCTTGACTTCTGTTTCATCTTCGAACATGGTCTTAGTATTTATCTGATCACGTTATATGAACTGCATGCAATATTGATACTTTAACTCTGTATCATCGAAACATTTTCAACTTTTTAATGTAATGATTTTTTAAATGAACTCAGATTACCCTTTAAATAGAAAATATGAAGATCTTAAAACAAAAGGGTACATATAGCATGTTTGTACAGTTGAAAGATTAGTTATAAATTGAACACTTCTATCCTCCCCACTTAGCTTAAGAAGTAGACTATTACCAGTATTTTTTATGGCACTTGTGTGCAACTCTCTAATCTCAAACCCTGGATTACCAAAGTTTGAATTTTGTTTCTCACTTTTTAAAATAATTTTACCAGGTACATGTGTATCTCTAAATAAAATATCGCTTGACTGTTGCCTGTTTTCAACTTTTGTATAAATTCATACAGACTGTATGTATGCTTCTATAACTTGTTGCAATGCCAGTTTTATTATCTATCATATCTCCACATGTAAATCTATTTCTAGATTATCTAGTCTATTCTGTTAGTCTATTTGTCTCATCTCTGAGTTAATACTGCAAAGTCTTTAATATCATAGCCTTATAATAATTCTTAATGTTCAGTAGGACAAATCTCTACATCTGTTCTTTTCTGGAGTGTCTTGGCTATCCTTGGCACTTTTCTCTTCCATCTAAATCAGTGGTTCCCAATATAGGGCACACACCCCACGGGGGGCAATTTAATTTTTAAGGGGGGGCAATTCGAGAATGAGTTATTAACAGTGATTTTTTTGCATTTCTTATGGTTCTAGGGGCCCCACATATAGTATATAAATATATAGTGTGATATATTTATGCACTTCAGTTCTCTATTATATGTTTTGAAACTTTATTTGCTATTTTTTCCTATCACTTCATATTATTATTTTTTAAAACAATTTCTTAGTGGTTTCTTCCTCTGCACTTCAACTGTCCTTTTGTACTTTCATTTTTCTCTTTCATGGATGCCATGTTCTTTGGAAGCTTGTTTAGACCAAGTTAATGGCCTTTTAGGCTTCCTCCATGAGAATAGGAGTTCACTTTTTGAATAATAAGAATTCTATGTAATGGGGGGACATCAGGATTTTAGAGATGCTTAGGTGGGGCATGGCCTAAAAAGGTTGGGAACCACTGATCTGAATGCTGAAAGAAACTTGTAAAGTTCAATGAAAAAACACACAACACCCTGGTAGGATTATGATTCATAATTGCACTGAATTTACAAATCACCTTGAGAGAACGGACGTTTTTAGGACATCCTATTTATGAAAAAGACACATCTTTCCATTTCTGTTTGTGGTAGACTGACAGACATTTGCTGTTTGCTCTTTCTGATGACTCTCAGCTTATGGTGGTTTGACTTCTTGTGTGTTGTATGATTTTCGGTTGTGAGGTTATGTTCCTGGGAACATTGTGGGGACTCTTTGAAGCCTAGTTTAGAGTGTGTCCCGCCACAGAGAAAATAGTTTTGTACCTGCTTAGTGCTTGGGAGCATTGGCGGTCTTGGGCCACTTCAGCTAAGTTTTCAGATTGGGGGGTTTCAGACCCGATAGGCAGCGCGAATGGCCAGGATTTATGTGAGTATTTGTGGTTAGGACATCTCCGTGCCAAGGCAGTTAAGGATCTGCCCATTGCACTTTGCTGGATGTGTTTTTCCCTTATATCATCCATGTAGTGAGTCATCTTTAGAACATTCTAGTGAGGGTCTCTATTCAGATCTCTCAGCTTGTGAAAGACTTTTCTGCTGCCGCTTTCCTACTTAAGAGATTTATTAAAGCCCGTGTACTAAATCATCAGGGATTAGCAGATGCCCCAGGGCAAACTCTCACCACTTACTCTTCTGGTTGTTTTTGTCCCCCACAGATTTCCTTTATATTCCTGCCAGCTCAATCATGCATTTAAAAAACAATTTTTTTTAAAAAATGCGCATTATAAAAGTCTTTATCCAGCTTTTTAAGGTGTTTTTACTGGGAGATTTACTCTGGACAATTAGGCTACCATATTGCTAAAAATTAAAGTCCTTGATCACCTTTTGGCATTTTTTTCTAAAATCTCAATATTAGCCCAGCTGGTGTGGCTCAGTGGTTGAGCGTCAACCTATGAATCTGGAGGTCATGGTTCGATTCTGGGTTAGGGCACTTGCCCGGGTTGCAGGCTCAATCCCCAGTGTAGGTTGTCTAGGAGGCAGCCAATCAATGGTTCTCTCTCATCACTGATGATCTATCTCTCTTTCTCTCTCCCTTCCTCTCTGAAATCAATAAAAATTTTTTTTTTAAATAATCTCAATATTTGATGATGCTTTGGCTTTCAAATTATGAAATATTTTACATACACAAAGTATCTGAAATATTTTAATGAATCTCTATCCAACTTAATAAAGAAAACATTACAAATACATTGTTTGTGATGACTTTAACAATGTGAATATCCAATAGGTATTCAGTTTCCTTCTTTTGGAATAACATGGTAGTTAAGAACTCTGGCTCTGGAGTCAGAAAAACCTGGGCTCCAATCTGACCGCAAGCTGGGGAGAATCCACATTTTGGGACGTCTGTCCAGACTAAAGCCTCTTCTGAGAACTGCCCTTAGGCCTGTGTCCCACAGTCATGTTTGCACTGTTTGACTGCCTGACTGGACACATTTGATTGGATCAGAAGAGGAAAAGGATTGGTTCTCTCTCCTAACACTTAAGAATTGTGACCACTTCAATTAAGAACAAGTAAACTTGCAAGCGGGGGGTGGGGACAACTATACTTGGCCATCACATAGGCCTGGCGCAGAGCATAGGCCTGAGCCGAAGAGGAAGCAGGCCTGAGGCTAGAAGGAAGCTATACAGAGAAGTAGGCGAGAGACCTCCGGAAGGAGGATAGGAAGGGAGAGAGATGAAGTACTCTCACATGTATTCTGGGCATTCTCATTGCTCCTCACAGGCTTCCATTTCCTGGGTCAAGTCCCTCTTGATGCCTGATATTACCGTATTTGCCGGCGTATAAGACGATTTTTTGGCCCTGAAAAATATGCCTCCAAGTGGGGGGTCGTCTTATACGCCAAGTACACTTCAGATAGACTGCCCATAGTGCTTGCCCCGTGCCATAGTGGCCTCCCGATGCCCGCCCACTTCATTCCACATACCGTTCAGGCATCAGCAGAGCTGCTGGGTGTATGCTCGGCTGTTATGCGATTTTGCTGTTATGCGATTTT
>NW_006285248.1:990586-1005347 GCF_000327345.1 Myotis davidii | reverse complement strand
ACCGTGTATTTGGTGTGTGGAAGGTGTGCGGAAGAGGGGGTAGTCTTATACGGCGAGTATATAACAAACTCTGTATTTTGAGTGGAAATGTTAGGGGGTCGTCTTACACGCCCAGTCGTCTTATACGCCGGCAAATACGGTACTTCCTGACATGTGGGTTCCTGGTAACATGCTAAATTTCCTTTTAGTCTATGAGGGGAGCTTAATTTAGTTCAAATGGCTTTTCATTACCTGCAATGTAAAAAAAAAAAAAAAGTGATTCTAACAATCATTTACTTGCTGTATAATTTTAGGCAAGTTATTTAACCTCCCAGCCTCATTTTCCTCAGTGGTAAAATGGGATATGAAGAGTTTCACTTGCCAGGGTGGCTGAAAAGATTACATATATGAGATAATGTCTGCCAAGTGTTTAACAAAATGCTTGGCGTGTGGTATGTTCTCAATTCATTAGATGCTATTTTTATTACTGATTTCCTTTCCAGTCAGGCTGCCACTCTGCTGCGTATAGGACACTTCGTGACGCCACCAAGAATTAGACAATGGCCCTGTAACGTGACTTGCCACGTAGATTCAGACACTCTCCTGATTTCATCATCCTCTAAAGCAGTGACCCATACCCCCTAAGTCAGTGGTTCTCAACCTTCCTAATGCCGCAACCCTTTAATACACTTCCTCATGTTGTGGTGACCCCCAATTTCATTGTTACAAATTGAATATAATTAAGCATAGTGATTAATCACAAAAACAATATGTAATTATATATGTGCTTTCCAATGGTCTTAGGCGACCCCTGTGAAAGGGTCGTTCGACCCCCAAAGGGGTCACGACCCACAGGTTGAGAACCGCTGCCCTAAGTGCTTTCCTGAAAGTCTCAGGTCACAGGAGAGGCTGGCGTGGGGGCTGGGTACAGTGGAGGGGGTGTTGGTGGGAGGAAGTGTCTCTCCAGAGAGACCACAGGGCCTGCAGCAGAGCTGATGCTGGCTGGGCCCTTACCCTTTGTAGCAGCTGGGAGTCTGAGAAGGTTATGAGGGAAGTAAGTTGTTAACAGGACCGGCTGATGGCTGCCAGAGGCTCAGCAGCATTTTCCTGGTTTTAGTAGAGCCCACTTCCCATTTGAAGACTCTGGGTTTAGACTAGGAATTGTCAAATGCAGTTCATTGGGCCATGATCGTTGGAAACATAAACTGTGCTGCTGCTGACACCTGTTTCCCTAACAAAGCTTCTATCTAGCTAACTAGCAGTTGGTGTGCCCACGTGGGACTGTTATCGCCAGCATCAAAGGATATAAAATGGGTCTTGAGAAAAACAGTTCGATAAGCACATCATTCCCCCCCAACACTCACAGAGCTTTACTGACATAGAATTGATATATAACATTGTGTAAATTTAGGGTGTGCAAGGTGATGATTTGAAACATGTATATATTGGATTGAAAAATGATTATCACAATAAGGTTAGTCAACACCTTCATTATCAACACATAATTACCTTTTTTAAAAAAAATTTGTGGTGAGAACATTTAAGATCTCTCTTAGCAATGTTAAAGGATTGTATCTGTTAGGTATAGTCACTAGGCTGTACATTAGGTCCCCAGAACTCGTTCATCTTATAACTGGAAGTTTGTACCCTTTGACCAATATCTCCCCATTTACTCCTTCTCCCAGCCCCTAGCAATTACCATTCTACTCTCTGAGCCTTCTTTAGATGACATAATTTCTTAGACAAATACTGTATAAGTGAAGTCATACAGTATTTGCCTTTCTCTGTCTGATTTATTTCACTTAGCATAATGCCTTCAAGATCCATCCATATTATCACAAATGGTAGGACTTACTTTTTATGACTGAATAATATTCTACTGTGTACGTATCACATATGCTTTATCCATTTATCATCCATGTGTACTTCGGTTGTTTCCATATTGAGGCTGTTGTAAATAATGTTGTAATGAACATAGGGATACATATATCTTTTAAAATTAGTGTCTTCGAGTCCTTTGGATAAATATCCAGAAGTGAGACAGCTGGGTCATATCGTAGTTCTATTTTTAACGTTTTTGAGTAACCCCTGACTGTTTTTTATAGCGGCTGTGTCAATTTGCAATCCTGCTATCAGTGTGTACAAGGATTTCTTCTGCAACACAAGTGGGAGGTGGAATAGAGAAGCAAGGAGAAAAGAGGAAGTTAGGAGATCCATTCATTCACTTAACTATTTATTTAGCCCTACCATATTCCAGATGCTGTTCTTGGAACTGTTGATAGAAACAAATCAAAGATCCCTGTGTTTGGAGCTTGAGTTCTCAAAGGATAGAGTTGAATAAGTTTTCATCACAGCATGTACTGGATATGAGTATGGGAGTTGTGAATACAAGGACAAGTTTTCATTTAAATCTATAGTATGCTTCCTGTCGCCACATTTGTAACTTGCCCTAGATGTTACTTACATTCACCTATGAGGATTCTCATAGCGATTGTGGAAGAGCTGTTCTTGATGCTATTGGTGAGCCACCATTCACCATATGTGCAAGGTGTGCAGAAATCTAAAACTCAAGTTAGAAGGGAGAAATAAGGCTGGGAAATGTTATATACATTTATTGTTTTAGCCTCAAGTATCCGTGGCACTGTGGATTTTTCCTGAACTTTGTTACAAGAAAGATAATTAAATGATGTCATCTGTAGAAAGGCTAAACTCTTCTCATCTGGAAGAAAGACTCCATGATCTCCAGGAACATTTTTCAGGTCTTCCTTCAGATATGTTGCTACTCAAAAATCATTTATAACCTTGTAAGATGTTAGATAACAAGCACATTTCAGAAAAGTACTTTTCGATGCGAAGACTTCTGGTTATCTATTCAGTGAACATTCCCTCTTCTTTGTTGTTGATTTTGTTAAGGCAACAATGGCTCATTCCAGCATAGACATGAATTTCCCAGGTGCTGGTGGTGCATGTGACATGGCTCTGGCCATTAAGGTGATATTGCAGAAACAGTTATAGCTGGCACCATCTTTGAGTCCTTCCTTCCCTTTCCTGCCTTGAACAGGATGTGATGACAAAGTGCAACAGGCATCAGGGTTACAGTGAGAAAACCACAGAAGTACCATCTCTGACTTAATTGAGATGTCGAACCAATGCCTGCAGCTGCTACCTCCATCTTCTTCTTCTGAGAGAAAAGTAGACCACTATAATCATGCGTCATTTTGGTCAATGACAAATCACATACATTTATACTGGAGCTGAAAAATTCCTATTGCCTGGTGACGTGGGAGCCATTGTAATGTCATAGCACAATGCATACTCGTATGTTTGTGGTGATGCTGGTGTAAACAAACCTACTACACTACCAGTTATATAAAAGTATAGCACATACATAATGGCTGGCTACGCCATCAAGGTTTGTGTAAGCACACTATAATGTTCACACAACAACAAAATTGCCTACCGCTGCATTTCTCAGGATCTATCATGTGATTAAGAGGCACATGGCTGTATTTTTTTTAAGCCACTGTGGTTTAGTTTTCTGTTATTTGCAACTGAATGTAATCCTAGCTGGTATGAGACACTGAGGGCTCTGCTGATCAAACATCCTTGCAAGCACTCAGCTTAACTCTCTCCAGGGTCAAGAGCTTCTGGTTTCCAACACCTGAATTTCTTTTTTTTTCTGTTTATTTTGGGATATGCCTTTCGTGTGCAGGTTTTCCTCAAATGTCTGAATTCATTGGTTGGCCATTAATTTTTAAGACTGCCTCATGAAAAAGTCCTTTGGAAGCTCTGGGTGTAAGGACAGGGGTTGTTGCCTGGAGGGCTTTGCTGTAGGATGACTGGGCAGTGAACCAGCCTGACTACTACTGAGGGACCCTCTGATGTCGGTGTGTGGAGGTCTTTCCTCTGGGTCTGTCCAGTTTCTCCAGAGGAGACATCTCTGATTGGGTGGAGGATAATATGCTGGTTGCTCTCTGTGAGCAGGACAGGGAGGTGCCTGAGGCGTCCATAGTTCAGTATATAGCTTACAAAATATACCAGCTTCTTACATAATATACCAGCTTTCAACACTAGGACTTGTCCTCCAGAGCCTCTTGGGTTAATTTCTCCAGAGTATGATCCTCTATTCTCCTGTGGGGTGGTGAGTAGAGAGGAGAATATTTGTTTGGCGACTTAAGCATTGGGAAGGGGACCTGGGACTAGAGGTCCAACTATTTTCCACACATATGGCCACTAATTTTAGAGTCACACCTTCACTTCCACCTTTTGTGAACCTTACTGCCTCCAAACACTGAGACTCTCCGTTTCTAGTTCATTAGTCATTGAAATCCCCCTCTGTTCAATTTCCTGATTCTTCTGTTCTATTACGTTATTGGTGACTTCTTCATTCACTTTCTATCTTTCATGAGTTTGATGAATATTCTTTGTTTCTATTTCTCTCCATTTTGTTGTTGGAGGAGAACCCCAAAAGTCTCATTCAGGATCAATTCCAAAGAACTGGCATGTAGCCCGTTCAAATTCATAAGAGCTTTAATAGGAGAAACTTTAAAAAAAAATTTATTGATTGATTTTGAGAGAGAGAGAGATTGATTTGTTGTTCTTCTTATTTATGCATTCATTGGTTAATTCTTGTATGTGCCCAGACTCGGTGTATCAGGATGGTGCTCTAACCAACTGAGCTACCTGGCCAGGGCCTAATAGGAGAAACTTCCATACATGGACGAGGCAGCTGCTCCCAGTGGTGGCCGGCGGGGCGCGGGGGGAATCCACACCTCTTCATAGGGGGTTAACAGTAACACCATACGGTGGGTAGTCACATAGACAACCAGAAAGAACAGTGCATTCCTAGGTGAACAGACAACATCAGGCAGTTATCACACTCTGTACATTCATTAACCTCCTTCCTGGGGCCTGACATTTATCTGTGGGTGGCATTCCGTTTTCTAAGTCAGCCCAGCCTGAGGCTACGGAGACCTGAGTCCAGCATTTCCCAGACACCTTTGCTGCTAGAGTCATATTGCATCTCAGTGAGTTCTCCTACAGGGGCTAATACCTTTTCACGGTATTTCTTTACTGTAATTTTACTTGTGTTTTGGAGTGAGCACTGGTGTGTGGTCACTCTACTTGTTTTCCTTCCTTTCTCTAGTTAACCTGACTTTGAACCCCAGGACTTATGGTGGTGAGCATCTCAATAATTGGTTGTAGGAATGAAAACCCCTGAAAATGGTTTAATAGTTCAACAGATTATGGCAGGAAATTGAATCTTTTTTTTTTTTTTTTAATGAAAGAAACCCTGCCCAAACAGGTTAAAACAAAAGAAGCATTTGTTGTCTTAGCAAAGTTGGTAGGTTCCGAGGATTGATTGGACAATTTTGGTCTATAAGAGAAATTCAGAGAGATAAACTGTTGTGTAGGAAGAAGAAAAACTACCTACAGTAGTCAATAGAAGTAAAATAAGTTAAATTAGCAAATTCAGAGCAAAGCAAACATGTGAGTCAGTAGTTTTGGAAGGAGAAACATAACAAGAAGAGACATGGGCAGGGACTGCAGGATGTCTGTTTTTGTGAACGCAAACGCAAGGGGAACCAAGAACACAGCAGGAAATGAACCTGCTGTGGGTCAAGCTGCACTCAAGTTGTGATGTGCTCTTTCGCCATCCTGGCTCTGGCAAGGGAACGCCCTCCCTGTGATAATGACAAAGACCACATGCGAATGAAGGATGTAACAATTAGGGGCAAAGCCACTGGTAGTCTAGCTAACCTAACCTGGGGGATTCTCTGGAGAAGAGTTTTGCACATGATTTGCAGAGAAGCTTTAGAAAGGATTGGCCACAGAGTAGAATAATGTCATGAGTAAAATTGTGTCTGTTTGTAACAAGGATGATCTAAAACCTGTGGGGTTGAGAGAGCTAGGTACTTCCAACCTGTTGTCTCTCTCCCTGATTGGTTAACGTTAATAAAGATAATGAATCACAGGCTCATATATTCTCAGTTTCTCACTAGTTGTGTCCTTGGCATCACTTTCTGGAAGGAAACTCTAGGAACGCAGGTCTTGGACATGGTGGTTTTTTTAACTCCTGCTGAGCTGAGTAAATTATAGTGGGATTGAAGTAACTGAGCCTACTGAGTGGAAGAGAGGAGAAGAGAGGAGAGTTATAGAGTCAGCTTCAGACATAACTGGATCCAGAGACTCAAAAGATGTCATTAGCACTATTTTCCTGCCTCTCACAGTTTCATTTCAGGCTACTTCAATTCCAGACACCTATGCTCCCAGTTTAGCAAATCCAGCAAAAAGAACAGTCTTTCCCAACAGCTCTGACAAAAGACTCCTGGAGGCGATTCTGCCATGTTCTGCTACGTCACATACACACCTCTGAAACAAGCAATGACACTAAGGAAATGTGAGCTCTGAGTGGCCTGGCCTGGTCACTTGCACAACCTTCTGATGATGGCTGTGTGACACTGAGTGAGAGTTGAACCCCAACTAAGGCACATAGATTTGGTTTCTCACAGAAAAGAAGCGTTCCATTATAAGGGGGAGGAGCTAGACTGGTAAAAATGAGAGATGTCCATTACAGGTTCATTTACCATGATGGACTAGAATCTTATCCTTGTGTGCCAACCTATTCCGTAAAACATTACAAGCTTTTAGAATAAACATGTGTTGTAATGTACCCCGCGAATCACACAAGGACACCTCAAGAAGTCGAATTAAAGAGTCACATTCCTTGGGTCTTGTCTTGGGATAATTGTGCTGTCCTGGTTCCCAGGTACAGAAGAATGTGCTTCGATAACCAGTAAGATCATAATTAGTGGGATATTCAAACCACCAACAATGGAGTATTCAATCGAATGGGATAGCATACATAAGTTCAGAAAATCAAAGTAATTTTTCTATTGTTAAAGCAAGCAAATAAGTACAGAAACCAAAAAGCAGGGTTAGAGTTAAAGTACAGTTTCTACCTGAGATGATTGCTACCATATTTCACATGGGCCTGGCCGTCGTGGTTCAGTGGTTTGATTCCTGGTTGTGGGGCATGCAGAAGGTAGCCAATCAATGATTCTCTCATCATTGATGTTTCTATCTCTCTCTCCCTTCCTGAAATAAATAAAAATATTGAAAAAAAGAATAAACATGGAACTGATTTGTTCTATATAATTTTAAGTAAACTTTAATTTGGTGTCATGATCATGGAACCTGTAGAAATGATGCTATTACAGCCTGACTCTAGGCTTTATAAATCCCAGCTTAAAAGTCTGACAGCTGTGAGCATGAAAATATGGCAGTGGCAAACAGTGGAGGAATCATTTTAGAGTAGGGGATGCGCCCCAATTGGCTTATCCGACCTAGCCTGCATTTCAATGTCTTTCATTATCAGAAGTTTTTAATCCAACGTATTAGAATATTTTCCCCACTGGAAAAGAATTTAATGGTCACTGTGTATGTAAATTATACCTTAAAAATGGCTACTTAGAAGAACATAGGATTCACTTTACATTTTATTTATAGTCAACTTTTCTGAAATGTTTATTTTATAAAGTGAGGAATACATATGGATTATAAAACTGGGAACTGGTGGAGCATTTTTGCAAATTAGGTGTAGTCTGAATGTCCGTATGCCTAGTCAGTCCATGGAAATAAAAAAGGCAGATTGATAGCACATGGCTGCCTGAAAGACCTCAGTCGCTTCCTCTCACAACACCTTCACCGGTTAATTTGGAAGTTGTGAGTAGAGTTCATGCTCAACTCCCTGTGGTGGCCCAGTCTCCTGGTGGAGTTTCCTGTTCAAAATTTGTTTGAAGGAGGCACCGACCCTGTTGCTGGGACCCACCATGTAAATGCTACTTTTCTACTGCTCCATCCTACACAGCACTTATATACGTGCCTTGCTCCAGCCATTCAGAAGGAAATGAAGACAATGTCCCCAGCCCCTTCTGTCTTTTATGACCTGTGCTGCATGTACCCAGTCTGGCTAAGTATCTTGAGAAAATTTCTTTAACTTCTGCTTCTAACACTTTTTATTTATTTTTTTCACAAGGATCTAAGGAGTCCACAGGACCAGGTGGGTTGGGTGGAGTTTCCAAATTCTCCCAAGCGTCCAGGCATAACTAAGTCAAGCATCAAACACCCCCGTGTTTGTTTACAGCTTCAAATCTATGCCCCAGATCAGGAGAGGCTGTGTGTCAGCCACACACGTGCCCTTCTCCGCCAAGCCCTAGGGTCACCAGATCACCTGCTTCTCAGTCAGATGGCTTTTCAGAATAATGTCATTAAGACTTTCAAAAACAGTTTTTAATCATCTGTTCTAATGGAGCAAGGAACAGAATGGCTCTCTAAATGTCGACAATGGCCTTATTCTTTCCCAATCCTCCAGTGTTCATGTAGCCTACACTTTCTTTGTTCTACATTTTATACATTTTATACTTGCCGAATTACTCAGCACATATTCATAACTGAGGCTCTATTTCCTGTACAATCATTGATCAAAAGTGAGAATGAAACACTGTATTCTGCAAATGTTGGATGCTACAATGCTTAATACACATTTTTTAAATACAATTGGACATTGTCAAAATATTTTCAGTTACTTTCCCATTGAAGCCAAACACATTAAGTTTGACCCAAATCCAGTGATGGGATCAGTGACAAAATAATTCAGATTTTTTTTTTAAATTTGTACAAAGTTTCCTTTGAAATCGGTAGCAATTCTGAATGTGGGCTAGCTCCAAGAAGCATTCTGCAGAAGAAGAATCACATCCTCTATTTAATGAATCATTCTGTCCTTCTTCCCCATTTGAGTTGCATATCCATTTGACTTTTGGGGTTTTAAAAAAATGATCTTTGCAACCATCTAAATAAAGTTTCTTTTGATATTATGATTATAGATAGTGGTGAGATTAAATTTATCTCTAATAATTAAATGTATAGTAACCTGAAGATTAAAATTCCTTAGAAGAGTTTGTAAATCATAATAGTACTCAATTTTATTTTAACCCTCTTACTATTTTTATCATATAAATATTAAAGAGAATGTTTAAAAGTTTTAATGACTTTATCATCATATTAAAAGTACCTTTAAAATTTTTTCAAATTCCCAGCTCTGTCTACATGCGTGTGTGTATATATATATATATATATATATAGGGCTACCTAGGATCTGAGGTTTGATTCTATAACTTTCATGCTATTATGGAGTGTTCTCTCTCTCTCTCTCTCTCTCTCTCTCTCACACACACACACAGTCACATACATATCTATATACACATCTAACTTTTTAGTATTCTATAAATGTGTGGTACAGAACGTGTGGTCTATTTAAGCCAAACATTCAATTTTTTTATATACTTTTTATTGATTTTTTACAGAGAGGAAGGGAGAGAGATAGAGAGTTAGAAACATCGATGAGAGAGAAACATCGATCAGCTGCCTCCTGCACATCTCCCACTGGGGATGTGCCTGCAACCCAGGTACATGCCCTTGACCGGAATCGAACCTGGGACCCTTGAGTCCACAGGCCGATGCTCTATCCACTGAGCCAAACCGGTTTTGGCCAAACATTCAATTTTTTTAGGTGAGTGTGGAGAAGGAGGATTGCACCTAATAGGCATTTCATCCCCGCTTCAAGATTCAAGTATGCTTCCTGTATTGCAGAAACCTGTAAGCCAGTCACATCTTCCCGACTCTCTTGCAGCTATGATGGAAGTGCTTAGGTTTCAACAACCAGATGCTTCCATGGAAGATGTGGAGAGCTATTTCTCTGATAGGCCTGGTTGTGGAGGCATTTTATTTTTCTTGAGTAGGGACCCCACTGTTCAGTCATTAGCTCTGTGAACATCATGGGATAGTGAGTGCATCCATTTTGCTGGTTCAGGTAACGGTATGGTATGTTCTGGAGCTGGCTGTAGAGGTGGCAGCTTCTTGATCCTGGTGGCTTCCAGACATTGGTTGGCATAATGTAGTTGGGAACTACAGCTGACTTCTTGGGGTGAGGTGGGCCATTTCCAAGGTATTTTTTATTTTGCTCAAATTAAAAAAAGACGGAAAGGATTGAGAGCTCAAACTTAGCAACAGTTATTAAGAGTTACTGATGGCTCCCAATTATTTCACATTCCATCTTAATACCTTTTTAAGTGTGAGCAACTATTTGTTTAATTTTGTTTGATCTTTATTGCCACATGCAAGATGAATTTACTTTGATAAATTCTATTTAGTCTCAACTGGGGACAGGATGCCGTGATGTGACTTTTTAAAGTAAAAATTATTTTTAAAGATTAGTTCTAAAGCGCTATCAATTCACCTGAGTCAGAGAGAAAGGTAAATTAATTTAAGTATTGTTTCTAAGACTAAGGATAAGTGGCTATAACTGATAACAAGAATCTGAATTTTACCTGTCAGTCTGTCGTATATGAGCTAGTTTTTCTAAGGCCATTCTATTTAATTTTGCAGCTTTATCACAAATCACTATGTTTTTTAAAGAGGCTAAACACGGTGGCAGCTCTGACCCCAAAGCAGGTGTGCATGACCATAGCACTTGAAAGAGAATACTGTTGTGGTTACACTTGGCTACTCAGTGAGCTAATAGTGTTTGAGGCACTTCCTGTGGGGCGCATCTTGTTTGAACGGTGGCTTCTTTTCACCATAACTAACCAAATGTGAGTGGAAGTAAAGCGGCTAATTTGGGTATGAGGACCACAGTGCCACTTTCTTGGTGATCTCTGTCAAATAAGGGAAATGACATCATCGCAACTAATGTACTCAAATTGGACAAAGTTTCACAGCAGCTAACTGATTAGTCTCTGAAAGGACTTTGTTCTAAGCTGGATTTATGTTAAATGTGTCTTAATTAAGACATACCTCTCTGGTTCCAGTCCTTCGGAAACGTGACTCCACGAGAAGGTGTGCTTGAAGGTTTTGTTTGATTTTTTTCAGGAGCTGAGGCAGGAAACAAAAGTTTTGTATTTTCAATGAAATAGCAGCAATATTGGAAATCGAGTTTTGGTATGAAGAGCTCATCGTTTGCATCTTTAGTTGCGCAGATGATGCATCCAGTAGAAGATGGTGACACGTTCCTCATCATTTCTGAGGCTTTTTTAAAAATAGAAATTACATTTTAAAAAACAAACACTAAAACAGTGCATTATATTTGTAATTTCCCGTGGAAGATAATTGAATTTCCTTAAACCAATAAAAATGGTGACAATGATCATTTATTTACCCCTTCCCATAATTAAAGTTGTATATGCCCTGGTAAAAATTAGTGAATGAATTAGTATCATGACAAGTGACTATAAACTAGATCTCTATGTTCATGGTAGTAAACACAATAATTAAATCATCCATCCTCTTAATGAAGAGTATTGGCTCTGGAATTAGATTGCTTGGGTTCCAATCCTGGCTCTCTAGTTTACTGTGTCTTTTAGAACATGTCTCTCAAACTCTCCTACATTGTTTCTTCACTTGTAAAATGGACCAGTAGTAACGCCTCTATTGGAGGGCTTCTGTCAGCATTTATTGACATGATTCTTGTAGCAGTTAGCACAGTGCCTGACACAATGTAAAGGGCTGTTATTATTATTGCTGCGTGTATATTCTATGTGCCTTGTAGCCTATCTTTGGGCTACAACTTGATTGCAAGCTTTCCTCAACGAGATTGCAAGCACTGAGAAGGCAGGGACCAGCTCATAATAGTTTTTAGTCCCTGCATCACTTAGTACAATGTCTTATAAATTACATAATCAGCAATGAGATTTAAAACTAAAGGGCAATTTGGGGCTAGATTACAAAGGACCTTGACTATCAGTTTCCCCAGGCCTGTTCTGGACCTGTTTCCCACTCTAGTATAACCCGACTCCTCCTTGAATTATGGCATAGGGAGTTCAAGGCTGCTTCCTACCCAATCAACAGCAGACCAACGAATTAAGCACTCAGACCGTTGGTCCTTTGGCTGAGCCTGTATGTAGTAGTACAAAAGATGCCAGATGGACATGTCATTTAGGAGCTGTTTCTGAGTCTTTTAGGCATGTCTGACTACAGGCATTGTATAATTTCTTTATCTCATCTAAGTTAATTTATGCAGAATACAATTTTATGCCCTCATTCTTTTCCTTTTCTCATGGGATAAGCTAGCTAGCATTTTTCTTATCAAAGAACCTACTGTCAGTCTGAACAACTCATCTACAGCAGGCTCAAAGGTCACCCAAGGTCAATGTGCTGACCTTTGTCTTTCAAACATGTTGTTTTGCTTCTTCAGTTTTTTTTTAACCTAACAATTTGATTTAAGCTAGTCCAAAAAAGAAATAAGTTTAATACTCGTACATATTGACTTCTACTTACAGTTCGTGAAGTAAACACCAAGTATAGCCGCAAGATTCAGCAAGCCTGGGTTTCCTTACCGCTTGGTGTGAGAGTTGCATTTTAACCTGGTAGAATCCATAGGTTGGATGAAGGCTTTGAGAATTTAAAATATTTTCATCATCACACAAACTATTTGGAACGTTTATATAAGGACTCCAGGCTCCTCTCATTCTTCCCAGTGCTCTGCCGATGACATTTCCTGGTCTGCAGCAGCTCTGCAGCTCCCTCTTTCATATTTCTTCTGTCCACTTTCACTCTATCTTAATTTACAAAATAAATGCCCAATTTTTTAGTTCCTATTTGTTAGTGATTACTTGTAGCCATACACAGATTTGCTTATAGCGTTATGGTGTGAAAAAGCTTGCAATTGGGTTCCAAAATGACAGGCAGTATAAATTATAAAGTACAAAACACTGTGTTAAAGCACTGTCAGCAACAAATAAAAATGGTAAAAAAATGTTTTGGAAAGGAGAGAGAGTGAGGCTGGGAGAGGAGACAATTCACACCTAGCAAAGGAAGAGCCCCATTTAGGAAAGAATGTGAGGGACAAGGACAAAGGAAAAACTTAAGTGACTTTATTTTTAATAACTATGGTTAACATAACAAAAATAAAATCTGATTAACATACAATATATTAGTTTCATATATGCAACACAGCCATTCAACATTTGTACATTTAACAAAGGGATCACGATGATAAATCTAGCAAGCATCTGACACTGTGCAAAGTTATCACATTATTGAAAACTATATTCCCTATGCCGTACATCACCATGACCGATTTATAACTGGAAATCTGTACTTCTTATTCCCCCTTCATATTTTTTGCCCTTTCCCCCACCCCCTTCCCCTCTGGGAAACATCAGTTTGTTTTGTGTATCTATAAATCCATTTCTTTTGTATCTTTAGATTCCACATATAAACAAAATCATATGGTATCTGTTCTATCAGATTTCTTTCACCTAGCAAATATCCTCTAGGTCAGTGGTTCTCAGCCTTCCTAATGCCGCGACCCTTTAATACAATTCCTCATGTTGTGGTGACCCCCAATTTCATTGTTACAAATTGAACATAATTAAAGCATAGTGATTACTCACAAAAACAATATGTAATTATATAGGTGTTTTCCGATGGTCTTAGGCGACCCCGGTGAAAGGGTCGTTTGACCGCCAAAGGAGTCGCGACCCACAGGTTGAGAACCGCTGCTCTAGGTCCATCCATGTTGTCACAAATGACAAGACTTCACTCCTTTTCATGGCTCAGTAATATTCCATTGAATCTATGTACCACAACTTCCTTATCCATTCATCTATCAATGGGCACTTAGATTGCTTTCATATCTTGGCTATTGCAAATCATGCTGCCATGAACGTAAGGGTGCATGTACTTTCAAGGCAGTGTTTTCTTTGGATAGATACCCAGAAGTGAAATCGCTGGGTATGGACCCTCAGCAGCCCTCCAAGGATTAAGTCACAAACGGCATTAGGTTGCATTAGATTTGCCAGTGACTCTCTTGGAAGATACAATGGATCTTTCTTTCCCCAGGACCACTCACTCCTTCGGTATCGCTGAGCCCTAACTTGTGCAGGGGACTGTCCTGGAACTAGGTTTGCAAAGATGAAAAGAGCAGTTCCTGTCTTCAAGCGCTCTTAGTCGTTTAAACAGAACATCCTAAGAGGTAAGTACAAAGGGCCCAGTTGCAAAAAGAGAAAGTAGCAACTAGAAGCTTGGAAGAGTCCTCAAGGCTCCACAGGGAGAGAGCTGTGATCCAAAGGGAATTGTGATAGGCTGTCGTATCTTTCAAAAATTAATGATGTGACGTAGATCAGCTCGTCCATAAAGAAAAGGGTTGGGATGATGAAATTTTATCTGGAAGGTTTAAAACATTTAACTGGAGCAGGGACTTACACAGATTAGCCCCCTATAATTGTCAGGAAGAAGAAAGGCCCAGAGGATAAATGAGTGCTAACTGACCAAACTGACATTCCCCGAGCACTTGCTGCATTTAGTCAATGCCGACTAAATAGCTCCAATATCCAGTTAGGGGCAGGGAGCCCACCATTTCTATCAGATTTTGCACACAGCATAGGAAGAAGGCTACTTTCACAGTTCCAGGCCCTTTCCTCCCTTCTCCTTCTGTAGCTGTGGGCCGTGTGAGGCAGATCTGCAGGAAGTCTAGTGGTTTTCCCTTCTTTTTCATGACAAATACAAGCATTGAAATGAGGGCGGTTAACACCCGCAGCCCGAACACCTTTGTACGCCTCCCCGCCCGTGCAGCCTCAGGTTAAGCCTAACAGCGCCAACCGCCCGGCGGCTGCAACCGCTCCCAGCAGGCGCGCGGCGAGCGTTGCGCGGTCAGGACTCCCCGGCCGGGGTCCAGTTGGGAAGGAACCGGGAAGGGGAGGGAGGGCCGTGGGGTCTTTTGACG
>NW_006285248.1:987247-989662 GCF_000327345.1 Myotis davidii | reverse complement strand
TGCGCGCCCGGGGCCGGAGGAGAGTCCGTCCAAATAGCGAGTTAGGCTCTGGCGCTCTCACCCCCGTTCCCCTGAAGGTTTCAATCAAACATGTTGGCTCTTGGCCGGTATGGCGTGCAGGCTGGGCTCTGCCCGGTGTTACGATTATTGCCGAGTACAGCTTTTAGCTCTTCGGTTAAAAAAAATGCATCGGTGGATGTTAGGACTTCCCTTTACTTTCAAGTAAAACAAATCTTAAAACCACCTCCCTTCTTCATTGACCGTTTGTACCTCATTAGACACACGCTCCTGGATTCTTGTTTTCTCTCATCAAACATTCTGGAGGCATGAGGAAGGTGAACACGGTTTTATCCGTAGCAAATGGTAACTCAGCTTCGGTTGGATGGAGACTTGAAGGAAACAAGCCAAGGAATGGTTTTTTGCCCCCTTTTGGTGCATAAGCTATCTTAATGACTTAGATGTTCTGTAAACATTTAACACGTTTTAATGGTGATTTTATTTTTCATTGTTTCTTTTTTGTCTTTTGCCCCCTTGTTTTTGCCCTTCCCTCCCCCTTTTACTCTGTTCTGCTAGTAACAGAAAATTAAAGATTGTTCAAGTGGTTTGTTTGCTGAAGAGATGAAAATTTATTCCTCACTTTTTAGTAAATAGATTTGCAAGATGGCAAAATGCCAAGATAAAAATGTAAATCCTAGGGTTTCCAAAGAAAGGAATATATATTATGTAGAGAATCTAGTTTGAATTTAAGATACATTAATACACTTTAATGATCTAAGTTACAGTGATGATAGGCGTATTATGGTGATTTACTGGGTGAATATGGGATGGGAGATGGATGAAGTCACTTCGTTAGCTTAGCTCCCACAGGAAAAGCTTAGAGACCGTGTCAGTGAGCATAGTAACCACACTGTGTGGAATAAAACATTCTAAGATGTGTGCCCTGGAGCAGTAAAATCTTCAGATAAACTGCTACAGTAAATGACTTTCAGGCCTAGTTTTGGGAAAGAAATGAAAAGCAGTAGGTATTACTATCTTTTGGCTTTATTGCTTCGTGGTGGTACAAAGTGAAAAGAGCTGTTAATAGAAGCGGCAGCCCAAGCAAGGCGTGTGCCTTGGCTTTGGAACTCAGTTTGCTACCGATCACACGAGATGGCTGGATTGAGATCACTGATCTCTTAACTCATTAAGAAAATGCTTGAGCCCCTACCCTGTATGTGGCAGGTGCAGTTCTCAGTGATATAATACTGGCAAGTCAGTGAAATTACATCACTCAGTGCTTTCCTTTTTCCTCCGTGAAATTGAATGTAACTTTCAAAGCTCGCAGTTACAGACACAGCAACTGGGATGAACTTAAAACAAAAAGAGGTCAGGGGTAGGGAATTTATTGGCCCATGTAACTGGGAAGGCCAAGTTGTGGCGCTGCTTTCGGCATGGCTGGACTCAGGGATTTAGATGATGTCATCGAGACTCGATTCCGTCTCTTTCCGTGTTTCTGCTCTATCTTATAACTAGCAGATGCAGAGAACATTCTCTTTTCCCCAATGCCCATGTTTGTCTCCTCCGATCAACTTTTTTTTTAAAATCTCTTACTTCATTCCCACAACTAATCATTGTGCTATTTTTGAAGTTGGGGAGGCATGACTGATTTAGAATATCAATATAATAATGTGGATTGGAAGAAGTTTTTTTCTTTTTGGTGTATTTTACCAGAAGGGGGTGGTGGTGGGGAGTCGGGGTAGGCAAAACCAAAGGATTTGTAGTACATGAGGAAAAAAAAAGGTTATTTTTAAAAAGCAATTCGAATCACATGGCTTTTCTTTTTAATTTTTAGGTGATCAAATATACCTAAAAACTTTGGATAGGAAAATTAAAGCGGTTCTCATATTTTGGACCTGCTGTATTGTTTCTTTTTAAAAAAGAAAGACCAAGTAAAGAGAGGTGATTGTTTAAGAAAAAATATAAACTCTAAGCATAGTGTGAGTTAAAAAATATTTGCAGCTGCCCCTTAAAACTAGTTTGTTCTTGGTCTACCGTATTTGCCGGCGTATAAGACGACTGGGCGTATAAGACGACCCCCTAACATTTCCACTCAAAATACAGAGTTTGTTATATACTCGCCGTATAAGACTACCCCCTCTTCCGCACACCTTCCACACACCAAATAAAAGGTAAAACAATATCAGATTTGATTTTAACATTTTAATTTATATTCAAATGCTTATGACATGCAGGAAAACTGTCACAAGGCTGTATGTAATCAAACATATACATAAAATAGTGCAAGTTTATTACCGGTAAACATACCGGTAATTCACTAAAGAAAACACACTCTATAGACTGGTACCGTAGATGCTTCTCAGGAACACAGGCAAGCAGCCCACAACCTAGAGGGACTGTCAATGATAGAAGAAAGAT
>NW_006285248.1:959824-987064 GCF_000327345.1 Myotis davidii | reverse complement strand
CCTACCATACACCCAGTATGGTATCGCAATTCGCGATTTTGCGCTATCATACTGGGTGTATGGTCGGCTGTGTGCGATTTTGCGAGTGTGGTAAAATCGCATAACAGCAAAATCGCATAACAGCCGAGCATACACCCAGCAGCGCTGCTGATGCCTGAACGGTATGTGGAATGAAGTGGGCGGGCATCGGGAGGCCACTATGGCACGGGGCAAGCACTATGGGCAGTCTGTCTGAAGTGTACCCGGCGTATAAGACGACCCCCCACTTGGAGGCATATTTTCCAGGGCCAAAAAATCGTCTTATACGCCGGCAAATACGGTATGTAAAGTCTTTAAAGTCAAAGAAGGGATGATCTTGAATATCTGGAAATGCTGTACTCCTTTCTTGATATTACATTGATAAATTCTTAAGTATCCAGAGAAAGATTGCCAGAATGGAGAGGGCACTTAAAAATCACATCTTAAGCCCTGTCCAGCATTGCTCAGTGGTTAGCATCAACCTACGAACCAGGAGGTCACTTCGATTCCCAGTGAGGGCACATGCCCAGCGTTGTGGGCTCCATCCCAGCAGGAGGCAGCTGATCAAGGATTCTCATTGATGTTTCTATCTCTCCTCCTCCTCTCCTCTCAGAAATAAAATAAAAATATATTTTTAAAAAATCACATCATAAGAGGAATGATAGAAGACATTTATCCTGAAGGGCTTAGCGGTGTGATTTAACCATTATAAGTAATTGAAGGCTCTCATGTAGAAGAGGGAAATATAAATAAGGGTAGGAGTGTCAACATCTTACATGGTGAGGATACTGTTCTTTTTTTTTTAAGTCAAACAGAAAAATTAAGTAACTAGGCTCAGGTCACTGAGCCAATAAGTGTCCAAAGATTCAAAAGCTGACCTGACTCCAGAAGCCATTTTGGATAGGACACTACAGGGAGACAGTAATGGATGCAATATTATGAAGAATTTTCTGAAGTATAGGGGTTGTCTCTCTAGGTAGTGTGTTTCCTGTGATTTAAGGTGTTTAAGGAGAGGCTAGATAATCACTTGGCAGTGGGTCCATGTGTCTGGTTGGGGGATGAATTACTGAATTTGAAGTTGGTCTTTCTTAATTCTCTCATAGGCCGGAAGAGACAGTTGAGTGGCTCCTGACCAAATGTTGTGCATAGGGATGTTGGGAAAACAAAAAGCGTGAGGACCTTGTGCCTGGCCTTTGTGAATTTACAGTTAAATTGCTGCTGCTCTGTATGAAGAGATGTTAATGCGTCCTGTTTATTCCTCTTACGTGGAAGCTTCCCATCTCTATTATTTAATAGAACTTGGTCTTCAACCTCCACTTGTCAAAATTAGCACTTAAGTTGGTGTTACTAAAGTTTGTCCTTGATAGCCTTTGAGGGACAGGGAGTTTGATATGCTTATGACGAGACTGGTCTATAGCCTGCAGTGGGGATCGAATAATGCCTCCATAGTTGACCCAGTTTACCCCTGGCAAAGACCTAAGTGGCATTTGATGGGATGATGTCTGGGTACCCAGAAGCACCGTGGGCATAGCCTGGGGAGGTAGTCAGTTTGGCTCTCTGACCCACGCTCATCTGGGCAACCCCTTCTTCCCAGCCTCGGATCCCCTCCTCCTTGCCTAGCATAAACTTAAAGGGCTTGTTTCTGCCCTGGGAGAAATCAGATTTCTTTCCATCTTCAAGCATCCCAGTGTGGTGCACCATGCAGGTCTGGCTCTGCTTCGGGCAAGTGCTCGCATCTCCCTCTGCCCTCCCTTGGCAAAGCTGCCCTGGCTGTGGCCTCAGCAAATGGGCAGGGTGGACCAAGACCCCACCTGGTGGTGGCAGCAGTGGTTCCAGGGCTTTGCCTCTTGCCCAAGAAAATACTGATTTAGTAAAGTATTTTGGGGTGGAGGAGAGATAGGGGTGTGAAAATATAGTTTGAAAAGATAACTTTAAAAAAATATATATATTTTATTGATTTTTTACAGGGAGGAGGGGAGAAGGATAGAGAGTTAGAAACATTGATCAGCTGCCTCCTGCACACCCTCTACTGGAGATGTGCCCGCAACCAAGGTACATGTCCTTGACAATTGAACCTGGGACCCTTGAGTCCTCAGGCTGACGCTCTATCCACTGAGCCAAACCGGTCAGGGCGAAAAGATATCTTTAATATGTCAGTTTTATATTTGGAAACAACCCTAGGTTTTTTTTTTCTTTTAAAATAAACTACAGAAAGGATGAGAAATTTTAAAATTCAAGAAAAGGAGCCGAAACCGGTTTGGCTCAGTGGATAGAGCATCAGCCTGCGGACTGAAAGGTCCCAGGTTCGATTCCGGTCAAGGGCATGTACCTGGGTTGCGGGCACATCCCCAGCGGGAGATGTGCAGGAGGCAGCTGGTCGATGTTTCTCTCTCATCAATGTTTCTAACTCTCTATCTCTCTCCCTTCCTCTCTGTGAAAAATCAATAAAATATATTTTTTAAAAAAAAGAGATGCCTAAAAAAAAAAAAAAGAAAAGGAGACATAATTTAAAGATAGAGAAATATCAAGGAATGGCAAATTCATTGAGTGGGAATAAAGGAAATACAAGGGGTTGGGAAACCTTTTTTGTCTTGAGGTTGAGATAATTATGAGTTAATCATATCTCCTCCTAAATACCATATTGATAGCATTCAATATTTTCCAGCTTCTATAGAATGACTTGAGTTTCAGTCTGTCTCATTTGGGAAATAAAAGTAAGCAATAATATATTAAAGTCAGGTCTTTTGAGGGATTCTTAAATTGGTGCTATAATCCATTTCTTTGTGAAAAGACCAGTTTGAAAAAAATCATGTTCTTCAGCACTATAAGCAAGATAGTGGTTATCCATGATGGGAAGGGAGGTGAGAGGAGAGATGTGTTCAACTGATCTGTAGTTTCATTTATTAGACTGGGTGGTAAGTTATATTGTTCTTCGTACCCTTTTGTAGAGCTTAAATATTATATAATGAAATACTTTCCCAACTTTTTATCATATAAAATGTTCAATTAATATGCCATTTTTAACATTGTGTTACTTGGGATTTTAATCTCTATATCTCTATATATACCTTTTTTCACTAAACTATTTGAAAGTAAATTACAGACATCACAATTATCCTTAAGTATACCAACTATTCCTAAGAATAGAGGTATTCTTTCCTAAACTATTACCATTATTATGGTATCTAAGAAAGTAATTCCATTATATAACCTAATATCCTATTTAAATTCTCTAGTTGTCCCTGAGATGTCTTTGTAGCAGTTTTTATCTGTTATAAAATGAAGGCTCACTTATTGCATTTGGTTGTTGTCTCTCTTCAGCCTTAGTCTGAAATCTACTGTTTTTTTGGTACTAACTTTTTGAAGAGTCCAGGACAATATAGATATATTTTTGCATTTTAACCTTTGCCAGCTGATATCTAAAGATCAATGGAGATATGACTATCTTATTTCTTGCACTTTATTATTGTCTAATTATTTTTAGAGTAAAACTTGTTATTTCTACTTTAAATGTGTGTCTAAATTCAGGTTTTTAGGTTTTTATTTAGAGCTCTATTTTTGCATTATTGTTGTCCAATTATATTTAAGAGCTTAATATGATGATAATGCACATTTGATTGTTGAATATCCCGTAGGCAGGGTTTCATTTGTTAAGGTTGCTAAAAGAGTGTTGGTTTACATAGGGAACAATCAGAATGATTTGTTTTAAATTTAGTGACGTAATGAATATCCGTGTAAGCATAGAAAAGACTAAACTAAGCAATTCAAAAGCAATTTCAAGGATTGAATTAATATTTGCAAAGGACTGAAATTGTTTGTTGGCTGTACCAATCATATAGTATTGTCCCATGGTTACTTTACATATTTAAATCAGTTTTTTTTTTAAACTCTGACATAATATTTGATTGGCAGGGCATAAGTCTATTTTTCTAGTCTTTATAATGAAAAAAATTGGCAAGTCTTTGAAAATAGCCATAAAGAGATCTAATTTTCTTTAAATGATTCATGAGTTTTATAGTGCTTTTAGATTAGTCTGTTTGGAGGACAAAGAAACCTTTCATTTAATAGATTTTTGGGCTGTTTCTGTACTATATATCCATGTATACCTGTATATATATGAGTGAATTGTACATGGAAATAATTTCTGAAGTGATGCAAGAGAGGTGCCCAGCGGCTACCTGTAAATATAAATCTTTGTCTTAATAAAACTTGAATAAGTAAATGAGAGAACTATTTTAATTTTAAAAATAACCCTCTTACATAGTCCCTTTTAAAATAAGTTTTAAGACCATATACTTACATTTTAAAACTTCCTGCTGGGCATACTAAAAGATGCAGAGTATTCCATAGAAGCCCCGAAGGCTGGTGATTGAGAACTCCTTGTTCAACAAAGATGGTACTTTGTATAAACTTAAGTTGTCACGTGTACTGCTGAGCAACTTCAAGTTGTAGTGGGATTAGGTAACCAATTAAAAATAAGGACAAAAGATTATATAAATCTATATTACAGAAAAAATAAAGTATATAATCTTTATATTAAAGAAAAGTTTTAAATTGGGACTTTTTGTTCATTTGGACTACTTGAGAATTTGATTTTATGGGGTAAAATTATGAAATTATGAATATAAAATATTTTCAGTCTTAGCATTCTCTGTGTTATCTGCTGAAGTTTTTTTCTGAGAGTTTCTTGAAGTTGAAGTAGGTTACTAAATAACTTATTTTTACTTCTTATTGAGAAAGACTGTTCCCTTTTAAGAAATAAAAATATTCATGCCAGACATTTCGTTGGTGATTTTACTTTTAGGTCCTTTTGCAAATGTGTGTGTGTGTGTGTGTGTTTAATTTGTCTTTATTGAAAGTATTACACAAGTCCCCCTTTTTCAAACCCTCCCATTGACCCTCTCCGTCATGCTCCCTCCCCTAGGGCTTCACTGCAACTTTTTAAAAAAAATGTTTGTTTTTTAAGACAAAGTTGAATGTACTAAGAGATATAATTTGGTTTTTTTAAGTTTTTAATTACAAATTATTTTCTCTTGCTAGGAGGCAGGTGGAAGTCATCATAAAGTTTCTGTTTCACCCGTTGTCCATGTTCGAGGACTCTGTGAATCTGTGGTGGAAGCGGACCTTGTGGAGGCTCTGGAAAAATTTGGGACAATATGGTGAGGACAATAGGGACTTCATGCAGATTGAAAACAGTATGGTAGAACCAGCAGCTGGGTTGCTACTGCCCTGATGTTATCACTGAATTTCTTTGGAATCTTGTTTTTAACCTTTATGGGATGATGCATGGATGTATTTTTGTGGCCTTGATCAGACCTCTTATTTCCCAACTAGGTTGTATATGTAAAATTGATTATTGCTTCTTTCATCTGATTTTCAGATGAGTCCATGATTCCTTCCTTCTTAAACACTGCTTTAAACCAATGAGTTGATTACATAAATACTGATTTTTTTTTAAATCCTCACCCAAAGATATTTTTTCCACCAATCTTTGTCTTTTTTTAAATCTTTTTTTCCCCCTTTCTTTCCCCCCCGCCACCAATCTTTTTAGAGAGAATGGAAGGGAGGGAGTGGGGGGAGGAGGAGGAGGAGGAGGAATAGGAGGAGGAGGAGGAAGAAAGCAACATTGATGTGAAAGAGACACATCAATTGGTTGCCTCCCACATGCACCCTGACAAGAGCTACACCCCAACAAGAGCCAGGAATGGAGCCTGCAACCCATGTGTGTGCTCTTGACCAGGAATCGAGCCCAAGACCCTTTGGTGCGAGCGTTGATGCTCTGACCACTTGGCATCATTGGCCAGGGCTTAAATACTGATTAGAAAATTATTTTGGAATATTTAGGAACTGGCAACTAAAAGTGTGTAGATGAAAGGTAGGCATTATTTGCTTAGTTACATGTTGTGTTGAGTTCTTCTTTTGCAGGTCATGAGCAGTCAGTGTTTTATCCTAGCTTGTCTTCCATATTCACACAGCTGGTGTGTGCTTATGAATATTGACTTAAGTGAAAACATAATTAGAAAAGTGAAACTGCTACCAAAAGTAGACACTTAAAAATTCTTCCTAAATTATTTTTGGAGTATGTTTGGTTACTGCTCTCTACTTAGCATGGATAATCTAGAGTTGATTTTTATTATTTTTTTCCTTGATGAATATGTTTGGAGTTTTGTTGTAGGCCTCAGTGACACAGACTAAGTCAAAATATATAAACAGGAGAGACATTTCAATATATTTGCTGAGATGGTTTGATTGCTTCAATTTTATAAATATTTATATGGAGTTTTTGAGTATTGAAAGGATAATACATAAATAGATAGTGAGGGAGTGATTAGAGATATCCAACAGAAAGGAATAATTGCTTCAAAGGAGTAGTAGTTTTAGGTGATAACTTCTATCATGACATCTTTTATATTAATTTCTTTGGTGACTTCATTGAGAGGTAGATAACTCGGCAAACCTGTTATCCTCACTTACATACCTCAGAAATCACCAACACACATAATGTTTATCCTCGGAGGTACAAATTGGGAATTCACATGGGCATAGGAAAGCCCGTTTATGAATTATTACTAAGGTTACCATATCACTTCTTAGTCATACGGAGTGGATCTTGGAAGATGGTCTGTCTGGAGAGTTAGGTATTGAAGCAGACTCCTTTGACCTTTTTTAGGCGTGGGTGTTGGCACCAGACTAACTCCATTCACCATAAGGACCTTCTAAGTGGTGCATTGTCCCATGGACTTACAAAGAGATGGTTATTTCTGGTTTATTTTTCTTCTGTTCTTATATATTTAGGGCTTTTACAGTTATTTTCTTATAGCTAAGAAATACTAAAGCTATGTGGGAAAAACAAGTTGATGGAAAAATATAGATGGAAACTTTTATGTTATTTATGACCATGACCTGAATGTTGGGATTAAAGAAATAGAACTATGTGTTTAAGTTGGTCAGTAATTTGAGTTACTTTTGGGTAGCCTGTTCTTTTCCAGACTCTGTACTGTTTGATACTTTGTCCATGGTAAAGTGTTCCATGTATGATTTTTATTCACTTAATGTGCATAGTACATTGTTCTGCCCTCAAGATTGGTAGTTATGTGGATAGAAAAGCTGTGAAATAATTGGAACAAATTAGTGTATAATTAAGAGCTTAATTGACATAAATATGAATAATAGGAGTTTCAATTGTACGAAATGATATTGAATAAGTAACTGCTATTAAAGCTGAAGGAACCTCGAATAGTCTCCAGTGAAAAGCAGGTGTTTTGTTTCAAAATGTATTTATAGAACCTTTTCCTATTTGTTTATTTTGTGATGTATAATTATAAAGATTATACAGAAACTGCTCATATTAAAAGGGTGAATCATCAAGTTCAGTATTTGCTAAGTTTATACCTAAAAGTTAGATGCAGAGGAAGGAAGTTCAAGAGAAACTATAACAAGATGTTGAGAATGATTATGTCAGGATAATAAAATTGCTATATTTTTGTCTTTATTTTATAGTGTATTTGTGTATTATAATCAAAAGAATATTTAAAAATATATGCTGAGTATCTCTTTCTCCCTTCCCCACTCCCATTAAAGGAGAGGATGCTAGATAGTGATCAATTTAAAATTTTGTAACAGAACTTTTGAGATCTAATTTGTATAGTAAATCTTCTGCCTCTCCCTGTTTTCATTTAAAATTTAGTAAACATGTCTTGAGTTGAAACATGTAAGTTGAAAGAACCCACTATGTCCCTTAGCTATTTTGGTTATTTTTTTCTCTCTCTGGTCTTTCAATCTTCCTCATATTAATGCTTTTTAAAGATTAAAAAAAAAATAATGTGGCAGTTTAAGTGTATTCTTAAAATATGTGTGATATTCTAATAAATATCTTTTCACATTCTTTAATATTTAAAAATACTTTGGGTGAGAGTTAGGGAAGAAATTTGGTCAGTTTGCCATTTTTTTTTTATCTGTTCTCTGTTTTTAGTAAGATAAATGAAAGTATAGTTAGTTATAAGTGTGTGCAGTTCTTTGGAAAAATCAGTAGATAGTAATTTATTAAAGTCTGCTTTTACTTGATTGAAAACAAATAATGTTAATTGAACTTACTGTGTTTGGGTATTCCCTCCCAATCTCTTTCCAGCTATGTGATGATGATGCCATTTAAACGGCAGGCTCTCGTGGAATTTGAGAACATAGATAGTGCCAAAGAATGTGTGACATTTGCTGCGGATGAACCTGTGTACATTGCTGGTCAACAGGCTTTTTTCAACTATTCTACAAGCAAAAGGATCACTCGGCCAGGAAATACTGATGATCCATCAGGAGGCAACAAAGTTCTTCTATTATCAATTCAGAATCCTCTTTATCCAATTACAGTGGTATGGATTTTTAATATGCCACACTAAGTTTCCGTTAGAACGACTAACATAGTTTTCTTTACTGCCATCTAAATATTTAAAAATAGTGGTTGTCTTTAGAATTATTAAATTAATTTTGACTATTAAGCTTAATGAACAAAGAAGTGGTGAGCACTGGTGCTAAAAAGGTCAGAAGCACAGTTGTCAAAATTAGGTAAGAACATTAAAGCGTCAGTGTTAACTGTTTCTAATAAGAAATTCGACAGACTTGGAAATGATCTGAGAATTCTCTCTCTCACTCATGCCAGCACATGTTTCACAAGCATCTACTAGGTAATGACAGACTCCCATAGTATATTGTAAGATGCATATGCCATTATTATACGGTTTTTTGATAAACCTGTTAAAAACCGGCCTTATTTATTTAATTTGTACCATTTCTATTAAGGGTATATGATATTGGGACATAAATTTAAATCGTATTTTATGCTTTAACTTTAATTAGACATTTATCTTTATAATATTTATAGGCTTAATAGTGCTAATATATTTGCAGTAGTTGGTGTTTTGGAAAAAAGAATATAACGTAATCTAGTACAAGTACTCTGATTTGTTTATTGTTGTATCCCTAGAACCTAATGGTAATTCTTGAAAGTTGAAGAATTATTCCTAAGAAGGTGTTTAAGTTCTCTCTTAGATGATTCAGGCATCTTGTTCGATGCCATCTAACACTGTATAAATAATCTTCCCTGTGTCTTTTCTGAATAGCCATTGTTCCTTGAAAAATGGATACTGAGCTATTCTACTACCACTTAATAAGTATTTATTACTGTAATTCAGTATTGTAATATGAAACATTTCTTGGTGATATTTGGAAAAAATAAGTTAATTGATTATAGTTTTGGTATTAATTGTGTATAGCCAGCATTTTAGTCACCTATTTAGAAAATAAAAATTGAGGATTTATTTAGAGATCAAATAGGTTAAGTTCAAATGTGTTTCATTGGAACTTCTCTAATGTGCGGGTATATTGCGTAGGTGAGGAAGTAACTTTAGATTTATTAAAGTATAACAATTTTTAAAGTTTAATTAGTAATTAATAGAAGTGATATCTTGATAGTTTTTAAAAATTCTTTATTGTTGAAAGTATTACATATGTCCCCCCCCCCCCATTGTCGTCTCCCAGCCTGTCTCCACCCTTGTTAGTTTTTTTTTTAATATATTTTATTGATTTTTTTTTTACAGAGAAGAAGGGAGAGGGATAGAGAGTTAGAAACATCGATGCGAGAGATCGATCAGCTGCCTCCTGCACACCCCCCACTGGGGATGTGCCCGAAACCAGGGCACATGCCCTTGACCGGAATCAACCCCGGGACCCTTGAGTCCGCAGGCCGATGCTTTATCCACTGAGCCAAACCGGTTCGGCTAGTTTTTTAAGTAAAGGAAATCAGTGTATAGCTTTAATGTTTTTCCAAATACAAAATGTGAAGAAATCTTTTCCTTTCCTTCTTAGGATGTTTTATATACTGTATGCAACCCTGTTGGAAAAGTGCAACGTATTGTTATATTCAAGAGAAATGGGATACAAGCAATGGTGGAATATCCTTTATTTATAATTTTTTTATTGATATGTGTGAATGCTGTGTAACATAGACCTTATTTTTTCCTATGTAATCATTTCTAGGCAAATGGTGTTTATTCCCTCTCAATCTCTTTTTCTTAGATTTAAAAAATGAAACTTCCACACCCATAGGGAATTTTGCTTGCTACCATGAAACAATCCAGTGCTTTGCCTTTTTAGTAGGGAAAAAATAACTGATAATATATACACTTTTACCTTTTAAAATTTATCTTGAATAAACTTTTCTGAAGCTCTTCTTAAAATAGGTCGTTTGGAAATACCAAAATTTTAGAATCAGTAGAACCTTTCTTACTTTTCTTTATTGAATCTTAGATGGTCATAGTTTATGTAAGAACTATTTTTTTTGTTAAATTTGTTATATGTTGAATAAAAAGAGCAAGTTGTAAAATAGTACATAAAGTACAATCCCATTTAAAAAAAATTTAAAAAAAACCCTAACATATGCATAGAGAAAGTTAGGGCTTTATAGCAAACTCTTTAATGGTGCTTCTGGAGAGGTTTTTTTTTTTTCTTAACATTTTTGTGATCTGATTTTATTTTTTGGAAAGAATTATAGATTAAAAAAAATTATAGACTTACGTAATTTTAAAAAACAATAAAATGAAGATAGTTACATGATTATAAAACCCTGCCTTTTCAGAAATATATAAAAATTAAATGTTTGTTTTGTATTATTTTGGTTCTTTATAATGTTAAGAGTAAAATATTGCCTATTTCGAGATAGCGAGTTCTCTTTTGCTAGAGAATGTGACCATGCCCCTTTCCCTTCTCTCCATTTTAAAAAGTACTTCTGATAACTTAGAAGGATTTATATGTAGATAGGTAGGTTGTATTATGTTCCTTTTAATATCATTGATCCTTTTTTTCTTTTTTAATTTATTTTTAAAATTTATTTTTAAATTACAGTTGACATACAATGTTATACTAGTTTCAGGTGTACAACATAGTTCTTAGGCCCTTATGTACCCTACAATGGTACCTTTGATATTAAAATTAAATTCTCCTACTAAAATTCATCTAGAAATTTTATTTGGTAAAACATTTCTAGAAGTGAAAGAGTTATTTCTAATTTTTTAAGTCCTTTTCTAGGGATTGGATAATGATTAACTATTGGACATCTTAAACCAGATTTCCTTAATAGAGCTTATGTTTGAATCAGTCCTTTGTGCCCAGAAAGCTAAAGCAGCACTCAATGGAGCAGATATATATGCTGGATGTTGCACACTAAAGATTGAATATGCAAGGGTAAATATTTTTTTCAACACTTCACCAAAGAAATATTTATGCTTTGGTATTATATATTAAATTTGAACTTTCTTTTTAATCTTAACAGCCAACTCGTCTAAATGTTATTAGGAATGACAATGACAGTTGGGACTACACTAAACCATATTTGGGAAGACGAGGTAAGTATTTTATGCATTTTAGAATATACTTATATCTGCTGAAAAATTTTACATGCAGTTAGATTCCTTTTTCCTGAGATGAGCTAGTTCATTCAAATGAAAATGTTGGTGAATGCTTTTGTTGCAAAAGGCCATGTAATGCTGGAAAATAACCTTGAACATTAGTGCCCCCTACTGGTATGTACTGAGTTATTTATATTTAGTTCAACAAAGGAGCCCACACATACAAGCACGCCCGCAGTTCAAGGACTTGCATTTCTCCAAGCAGCTCTCTCTCTTTGGAGGAGAGGAAACTGATTCAGAATATTCCTTACAAACTTCAAACTTGCACACTGCTTCTCTATGGAAAGGACTTTCCCCCCAAGCTGGACGAGGCATTAAGAAGGATAGAGGACTCCAGCAGGCTGACTCTACACTTCATCATGCACAACATCGGCATCAGCAAAAAGCCCTCTGAAAAACTCAGACTTGCAATTCACCTTGACTGCATACTGCATGCACCATCACCCAAGTTTTTAAAGGAGGACACTTAACAGTACTTCAGACTTGCATGGGATGAACACCATGATAGACTGTGCCCATGTATTCAAGTTGTATGTATATATTGGTCTGATTTCCCTTAAGGTTTCAGTTGTAGAATTTAAGATTTTACACTAACGGATACTAGACGTTACCTACAATGTTGTAAATATTAATGCCCATTACTGTAACTGTTTGCAGCTTAGATTCAAATTGTTAATTGGCAAATACCAGGGCCAGTTTATCTACAGGTCTTGGGAATTGATAATGCTCAACCAATCCACACAGATATTAACGATAAAAGGATTAGAAAGGTGCACACTTGCTGCACTTAAGTTTTTTCCCCTCCGGTGTGGTCACTGAATAGAATCATATAATGAAAAGGTGCATGATATGTAAAAGACAATTTTCTGTGTGGTTTGATTTTTGTAAAGTGGCTGTTTATAAGTTGTTACTTTTTGTAACAATTTAAGGTTATCACTCATGTTAATTTGTGTAACTAGAAATTTTGACATTTCAAATGTAGGTGAAAGTAACATGTCTGTTCAAGGTAGAAAAATATATTTTAAACTTGATAAATCTGAATATAAGAGCAGTTCATTTGAGATACATTTTTACCTATAATCTACAAATGCTAGATTTCATGAGCATAGATTTTACTGGTAAACTTGTTAACTAAGTGTGTGGCAATTTTGGAATATACAGATTAAAATGTGGATCTTGTAAAAACAAGGGGGCTGCAATATTGGCTACATCTCAACTACAATATCAGCATTTGAACCATATGTTGGGAAAACTCACCGAGATGAGTATGTCTGTAAATTTAATAAACAAGGAAAAATTTTTATGGCATCCAAAACATCTTGGGCAGTAGGGACTCTATGATAGAGTATGTACTCTTGCCCAAAGAAAAAATACAATGCAGTGGTCCTTGGACTCCTTAAATATTTAGGACTTTTGGATGATTGGCCCCTTTAATTCTCAATTTTCAGGAAATTATCTTGCCTTATGTATGGGGTTACAAAAAGATTTGTTTTGTAATGCAGCTTTGGCTGCACCCCCACATTTTTCACTACTCACAGAAATCCGCTTGGTACAGGCTTGGTGCAGCTGAATACAGTATTGGAAACAAAGTCTTAGTACTCAAACAGCAGAACAAGTGGTTGATGAGAAATCTCTCACTTCTGTCAAATTATAGTCAGTTCTTGAACACTTAGGGTTTGTTGTTTTACTTATTTGAAATAGTGATTTTGGTTACATTTTTCTTAATGTCTCTTAAAACATTTATAGACATGCTTCTTATTTTGATAGTGTTAACATCGATTCTTTTAAAAGGTTGAAGGTTTATACAAAGCCAGCTTACATTAATTTTTCATGCAGGGAATTGCAGTCAGAAAAGTTTAGAAATGTGTAAGGTAGATATTTAAATAGTCAAGTATAATTGAAGTCAAACAGAATTTTAGTTGTTTATGCTTTCAAGGGAAAAGAATTTTTGTGGTCTGGCAAGACGATAGCAGTTTTTTTTGTAGTGACTAGCTTCTATTCAAGTTGATATTGAAGTGTAACTTTCCTACCAAAACAAAGCGCTTTTATAAATAGAATCTCATTTTTAAAGTCCTTTTCAGCCCAAATTACATTTCAGTGTAAAGAATTCTTAGCCTGGACTCCAGAAAATCCCTTCTGAAATGTTAAGCAAAACTTGTCTATATATATGTATCTTTTTGGGGAGAAGGCCCACAGCTTCCATCAGATTTCTGATGAAACCAAGAAAGGTTACAAACACTGTTTATAGACTGATGTGTTCAGTGTATGACTCTTCTGCACACTTCTTCTATTTTTTGTGACCTTATATTAGGTAGTGAATGCTTCAAATAAAGAGAATGATTAATAATGAGGATGTTTGGCTGAAAGACAACTTGGAGATTATACCTATCCTAACTCCTTCATTTTATGAATGAAGATTGTTTCTGTGATTATACTGCAAGTTAGTGGTTAAGTGGGGATCTGATTCTCAATCCACTGCTCTTTCCTTTATAGCACACTATTAACTATCTCAATAAAATGGAGCCCTGAAAACAAGCTGATATTGGTTGAAAATTTCTAGATTAGATTTGTATTTAGTGTTGGTGGCATGCTTAAATAGAGGCACATTAGCACAATGTATTAGCAGATTGGATTGATTCAAGAGGAGTGAGACTTAAATGATTTAATGAAAAAAGGGAACTATGAATGTTTAGTCTGTAGAAGAAATGACTTTGGGGAAATGGAGTGGGAGGATCATAGCTTTGAAGCACTTGGAAGGGTTTTTGGAGACAGAATGAATCTGAGGCCCCAAATGGGATAGAATATGGATAGAGGACCAATTTCTATATAATAGAAAAATTAATTTCCTGATGAGTTAGGTTCCTGAAAATGTAAGGGAAAGTAATGAGTATCTTGTTACTGGTTTGGGTAAGCAGAGGTTAGTCAGGGGTAGGGAACCTTTTCTCTGCCAAGGGTCATTTGGATATTTATAACATCATTCGTGGGCCATATAGAATTATCAACGTAAAAATTAGCCTGCTACATTTGGTCAAACATTTAATTAACTCACGTCTAATGCTTTGGCAGAGACAGACCAAATGATTTTGAGGGCTGTATGTGGCCCGAGGGCTGGACGTTCTCCACCCCTGGGCTAGATGGTCCCAATTGATTGGGACGATGTAAAGAAAATTTACACACTGAATAAAAACTGAACTAAATGACCTTAGTTCCCTATCAGTGCTTGTGATAACTTGGAATAGGTAATTAAAATGATATTTCTCTAGACTGAGGTGAAAATTAAAGTATTTCTCATCTCCCATAAATCTCATTTGTTTAGTTGACTATGATGATATAAAGAGCCTCTCTGTCTTTGAATTTTCAAAGATTAGAATGACCAAACTCTTAAGATACATTTAAACAAATCTTACCGGGGACTATAATTTGATCAGCAAATTTTCTAAAAGTATTGTACAATGAATTTTAAAATTTACTAACCAACCATAGGAAGTGCTATTTTAGAAACTTACTTTTTATTGACACCTCAAATTAGATTTGGGAACATTGGCATGCCTTCCCTGAAGATGTAGCTAAAATAAAAAATTATACTTCAGGAGTATTGTAGTATTCTCATCCAATAATGTAGCCCCCTTGGTTAAACGTTGGGGGGTGCTCATAGTCCTGCCTGGTGTTAACATCTATACACAATGACCAGTCCATGCTATAATCTGGGCCAGTGATGTGCATATTTCCAGCTCTGAAGTCTGTAGGTGTTTGTAAATATGTGTATATACATACAAAATACTCTGTGTTTACTGATTGTGAAACCATGTAATACAGGTTGTTGTTGGCTTATGCTGAACTTCTTGAAAGAAGCCCACTTTGAAAATGTGTTGCTGTTGAAGCTAATAGTATGATTCAGGTACTGTCTTTCAAAAGTACTGCACTTAAAGCTTGTTTTAAAGACATGTATTGGTAAAAACTTCTGTACAGTGTCAAACTCTAGCATTGTGTACATTCACTTTCTGAAAAGTATCCATTCTTCTTAATTTTGAAAGTGTGATTGTATTTGGCATCTGCCAAAAAATTTTCAAGTTAAGTGGAGTTTGTTAGATAGAAGTACTTAAACTTTTGGTGTTTGTATTTAAAATGGACATAATGGATGTTTAAAGTTAACCAGGAATGATATTTCTTTTATTATGAATTGTAATGGATGTTTTTGAATGGGTTTTCCCATGTGAGAACTCTGTTAAGTACTTGGATCAAAATTGTTAAAACCATGTTTCTACTTTTGTGTCAGATAGAGGAAAGGGTCGCCAGAGACAAGCCATTTTGGGAGAACACCCTTCTTCGTTTAGACATGATGGCTATGGTAAGTTTGTCAAGGCAGAAGGAAGGTAGTATAGACGAACTGTTAGCATTTTTGCATTTCTGACGAATGGCACATTTCTTGTTTCTATATTTCCTGCTTATTTGACTTGGTTTATATGGGATTGGACCCTTAGAATGTACTCCCAAGGAGTTGTCCAAAATCTTTTCTTACTTTCTTTTTTTTTTTTTTAGAATATTGATATGTTATATAATTCTTGAGATAAATGAGAGTTACTATTTGGGCATTCGAAAGTTTTTTTAATTTTTAATTTTTTACCATTATACCTTGTTTTGTTTTGTCTTGATTTTGATTAGTAATGGGCTCTGGTTTTGTTAGAGGACCAAAAAGAAGTATTATTGCTCAGTAAACTGTATTTTTCTTCTAGCAATTATGAACAAAGGAATTTTGAGTAAGAAAGACAGGAAGAAGGGTATTTATTGAAAAGGAAACATGTTTCTGGTTAGATCTTTAATTATTTTAGTTCTACAGTTGGTATTTTGGCTTTAAATTAGTTTTATTTAACTTCTCTTTTAAAACTTCTTTAGTTTTTTTTTAAAAAAGAAAATTCTTTGGTTTTAATGTTTGCTATGTTGGTAAGTTTAAGATTATGAAGCCTAGAATAATCTTCTTCCTCAGGAAAGAGAGCTCTCAGGCTATTGTTCTTGTGAGTAGATGTTGAGAATTGCTGTTGATAAGATTAACTGGTTATAAGTTCTGTGGTTTTAAATATTTTTCAGTTTTTATTGACTCCTATTTTGTGGTTGAAGTCCAGTGCTATTTGGAATAGAAAGTGGAAATTACTTTATCATAGAAAAGTCCCTGGTGTTGCTATTGTCTGAAATATTTTCAAATTGCCTACATGCTTGATGACCATTCTTAGCTGTGAATTTTAGCTTATTCCCTGTGGTGGTTTTTTGAATTCCAGGAATTTATTACGTTTGTGTTTGTTGAAGTTTCTATAGTAGTCTTTATGGCAGAAGACATTGAAACAATATGCTATATCAAAATAGTAAGTGTGGTGTGTAGAATGAAAACCTTACTACGGACTGACAGTTTAGTGAGTGTGTTGCTTGATAATTTGTCTTAGTTTCTTTGACAGTGTAAATGTTAACAGTGGTCGTTGGGATAGTTCTGACCCTGCAGTAAAGAAACACTTATTAGCAGCCCACTGTGTTTTGCATAATGGAGGGTTACAAAAGAATTGCCGACCACAAGTCTCTTGTGGAGGTGTGGAATAGATAACTGTGCCATGGGTGTCAGCTGAAGGTTAAAATTGGTTAATGTTTGGCAAAGCAGGCTAGAAAAATCTGTGAAAGAATAAATGAAGGACGAAGAAGTCTACTGTAGTAGTGTTGACACATACTTTTCTCAGTGTGAGTTTTCGGGTTTTCCTTCCTTTATAAAATTTATCTTATTGAAAAATTGTATAAATAAAAATACGTTTTATGCCCTAGAAGAACTTTATATATATATTTTTAAAGCCTAGTATACAATATTCTGTCAGTTTCATACCCTAATTTATTTAGTGTGTGTGTGTGTGTGTGTGTGTGTGTGTGTGTGTATAAATTTTAAAGCACAAGTTTACTTAAAGAGATGAGGTGCAAAATTCTTTGGAATGGTGATGGTTATTAAATAGGGATCTTTCAGTCTCTGGAGAACACTGCTGAAGAGGAATGGTTGTGTAGGGCATCCATTCTGAGTTATGTCCATTGAAATATTTAACTGAGAATAATTCTACTTTCCTAGAGAAGTATGAAGAATAGGGTATAGGAGGGGAGAGGGACCGGGAGTAGGATGGGAGGAGAGAGAAGGAGAGGGAGAGGGGGAAAGAGAAAGAGAGAGAGAGGTGAATAAAGAGGCAGAGAAGTAGATGTGAAATTGGGGGAAGGTGATGATGGGAGTGGGTGCTAGTGATACTGAACGTTTTTAGGAATCCTGCAAATCACAGCTGTATCCCTTAGATTTAGCAGTTCCGCAAAACAGGCTTATTTGCATTTTTGTGCCATATCACATGTGGCTTTTCCTTCATGTTGGTATGTAAGAGGTTTAATTATTTAATTAGATTAAATTTGTTATTTAATTTTTATAACAGTTTAAATCTGTGCTTTCAGAATTCTTTAGCTCTTTTTAATTTGGGAAGCCCAGCCTATGAGGTGAACTGGTAAAAGCCCTTATACTTGAGAAGTGGCAAAAATAAACATACAGATTTATTTGGGGTGACCCCAAGAAAAGCTTGTGTACCTTTGGATGTGGTTCCTGGGCCAAAGATTTTAGAATATCAAAGATAGAAAATGCCTTCAAAATGTTAATAATGCCTATTTATTATGTAGCATTTTTTCACATAAGTGAATTTTTAAATACCTGAAGCATTAGTTTTTCAAGCACCAAACTTTTTTTCATGAACTAGTTAGGATAGAAAGCTTTTAAATGACTTCTGTGTTTTTCTTATCTTCCTGAACAATGTAGGCAACAATTTAAATTCTATAAGTAACATAATTTAATTCCGATGGCTAATTATAAACTTAAGTGATACTCTTGCACTGAATTTGATTTTTACATACACAGTAGATGTCCAAGATTTTTACTTTGGCCAGCTTACGTAGAGTGGAAGGTTTCTGCTGCCCATCTACCAGACATCTTGCCACTTTCCATGGAAAAGAAAATTTAGTGATAATAGTAAAGTCTCATTATTGTACAAGCAAGTGGTGGGGTGCAATATAATATGTATGCACACTTTTCTAAGAGGGATAATAATGATTGATACATGACCCCAGTGTATGTATAACAGTTTAAATTAGAGGCCAAAATACGTATAGTTACAAGTAACTCACCCCGACCTATATTGATTGTTTTGATAAACTACCAATTAGCAGCAGAAGAGCAGTTGAAAACCATGACCAACTTAAGGCAACACCGATGACAATCCATTGATAAGTTTTCTCCTATAACAATGATTTTCAACCTTTTTCATCTCATGGCGCATATAAATTAATTACTAAAATTCTGCGGCACACCAAAATTATATTTTTTGCTGATCTGACAAAAAGATATAATTTTGATTGATTTATACCAGAAGGTTATTGTCATGTTGGCTGTTGTCATTTTTTTATTTGATGATCTATGGGAAAAGAGGTCAGTGTCCCTGACTAGAGCCAAGTATTGCATGTTTTAAAAACTCTTGTGGCACACTAGTTGAAAATCACTGCTTTATAAAATTGCAGGAATTCACACCATTTGCATGTGCCCAGTGGTGGTGTTGCTATGTTATGAATGGCAGCTATACTTAGAATACTGAATACTGAATTGGAGTCCACATAAGCTCAGTAGCATGCTGTTATACTGGAATATAGTAGCTCTTAGCAACTCAGTAGATGACAAGTGTCCCTTAGTCTCATAAAAATGAAAGTCAGAAGCATTATATACTCTTCACTTTTGATAAACGAGGAAAGGACTTGGGATTTTGAATTGGTTTCTTGCCCATCAGGAGGACCTTTGCATGTTTCAAGAATGTGCTTTTATAATCACTATCTCAGGAGCTCTTTAGGTGTATTTCTGAGCTATTTATCTTCAGCTTAGTTGCCCCATTCTGAGTTCTTATGCTGTAAGAACTTTCTCCAGACTCCCTGATTCCTGTCTATTTCACTCACTCGAGCTTTATTTTTCTTGTTACTTCCGATCTGTTGTGGATGGGAAAAACAAATGAAGTTGTTTAGAACTACTCTGAAGTTAGCAGGTGAATTCTTAAGGATTTGCAGTATAAGAGATGTAGATTTTTGTGTTTCTGTGACAACAGGTTCAGGTACTCAGGCATTTTCTTCTGGTTCTTGATGTTGTTGCAAAAAATGGGTCTGAATAGGTGTGATATTAAATAAATTAGTAGTAGAATAAAATACTCACCTGAAAGTACATTATAGTAAATTATATTTAAAGGAGAACCAAAGATGTTTTTTTTGTTATATCTGTATATAGTTTTCTAGATTTCACTGTATGTGTTATTTTATTATCCTCTAAAAGACATTGGCAGAAGGGATTTTTTTAAAAACTTGAGGTATAATGTATATACAGTGGCCCAAAGATTTACTCTGATTTCCCCCTCCCTATCTGTGGCCTGAACTTATATACTTTTTTGGGGGGCTAAACTACTATTTTTTTAAAATACAGAAACACAAAACCTGTTGTATGCAGATACATGCAGGCCTATGTATATGGGATCTGGTACAAATGTAAATGTTATTAATTCACACAGGTTATATTTGAACATTCACACATCTGAGTTTTCTTTGGCCATACGTCAGTCTAGTTATAGTAAGAGCTTATTTTTTTGCGTGGTATATTGCATTTGCTAAAGTTGTCTTTCTTTCTTCCTTTCTTTCTTTCTTTCTTTCTTTCTTTCTTTCTTTCTTTCTTTCTTTCTTTCTTTCTTTTTCCTTTCTTGCTCTTTTTCTTCTCTCTCTCTCTCTCTCTCTCTCTCTTTCTCTCTTTTTTTTTCTCTCCTCTTCTCTCTCTCTCTCTCTCTCTCTCCTCTTCCCTCCTTCCTTATTTCCTTCCTTTCTTTTTGGTCATTTTTATAGGATCGCATGGTCCGTTGTTGCCTTTACCGAGTCGTTACAGAATGGGCTCTCGAGATACACCTGAGCTTGTTGCATACCCATTACCGCAGGCTTCTTCCTCTTACATGCATGGAGGAAATCCCTCTGGTTCGGTTGTGATGGTTAGTGGATTACATCCGCTAAAAATGAATTGTTCAAGAGTGTTCAACCTATTCTGCTTATATGGAAATATTGAAAAGGTAAGTTTCTTTATTACATTTTTTTTTGCTAAGATAATCTAGTAAGAAAATCTGAAAAGGCAGCAAATACAGGGTGTCCTAAAAAATGTATATACACTTTAACAGCTGATAGCTCAGTTTTGAAAATGAGATGTATTTTGATAAACACTGCCTTTGTAATTATTCAAAATGTGTGTATACATTTTGGGAGGATATCCTATATATGTTTTCTCTTTGAGTTAGGAACATTCAAGTTATTTTAGTAATGACCCACATGAGCTAAAAATCCATTAGGTAGGAACTCCAAAAATTATTTTTGTAGGTAAGTGATCAGTATAGGTTGTTGCTACTAAAACTATTTTTTAAAATAATATAAATAGAAGTCTAAAACAGTTTAATCAATTACTGGAGCATTATAGGCATAAGTCTTATTTTATAATTTCAAAGAGATTTAGCATTTAGCATGTTGAACTGTGGAATTTAGAAGGACCATACATAAATATGTCTCAGACTTAGCCACAAGTCTAGATTTATATACTTGCCTCCCAAGTGCTAGAGTTCTTATATCTTCTGAGGAACAGTGTACTTTTAGACCCACTTTGATAGAATGTGTCCAGAACTTTCTGTTTGGAGGCTTATACTCCAAAAGGAGCAAAACATTTAAATTAAACATATTTTGAAGATCTTTAAAATTTTAAGTTTATTTTCACCAGATAACTAACTCTGTGGTTCCCCTAGGTCTGTGATGTTTTATTCATTGATAATCTTAGAAATACTTAGGATATTCCCTGTCACAAAGCAGATGTTAAACTATTTTTGAAAGAATTGTGGGAAATTTAACTGGGAAAATGATTGGTAGTCTTAAGTTACTAGTTGTTTGAATCACTTGCTAATTTGAGTTTCAATATTGTGGTAATGATGCTTTCTCTGTTATTTTATGTGATTTTTAATGTTCTTTTCACAACAAAAAAGTATAAGTACGCGAGTTTCTTGGTACTCTTAGTTCTTACTTTTATTCTAAAACTTCCCTGATTTGAGAAAGGAACTTGGAAAAATCTCTGAAATAATTTCCTCAACATAACTATTTGACATTTAAAAAAAAAATAAATAAAATCCACATTTGGTGTAGGGGGTATACATATAGAATATTTCTACTTATTATAACTAGCTAAGACTACATGGGGCAGATATAGCAACATTGGGAAAAATAGTTCAGATTTTTTTCATACAGACATTTATCTTAGACACCTGGGTGTTTAGTAAGGTCTAGGAGCCTCATGCTTGGTAACTAAATGGGCTAATGGGTATTTTAACCTTCTTTACATAGTATTACTTTTCTTTTTGTGCTTTTCACATTGGTAGATAATGAGTCAGTTTAATCAACATCTTTAGTAGATCTTTGTCTTTTATGTTATAAACTGACTAGAGGCCTCATGCACAAATTCGTGCACCAGTGGGGTCCCTCAGCCTGGCCTGTGGGATTGGGCCTAAACTGGCTCTCTGACATCCCCCAAGGGGTCCCAGATTGTGAGAGGGCACAGGCCAGGCCGAGGGACCCCCACTGGTGCACGATTGGGGCTGGGGAGGTACACGGGAGGTTGGCCAGCTGGAGAGGGACTGTGGGAGGGCTCCAGGGTATGTTGATCCTGTCTCACTCAGTCCCTGTCGGTTGGACCCCAGCAGCAAACTAACCTACCAGTCAGAGCATCTGCCCCCTGGTGGTCAGTGCACATCATAGCAAGCAGTTGAGCAGCCTTAGCATGTCATTAGCATATTACGTTTTGATTGGTTGAATGGCTGACTGGTCAACTGGACACTTAGCATATTAGGCTTTTATTATATAGGATGGGATAGGATTATCGTATGATTTAAAACCCAAATCACTTTGTCTAATAAA
The DNA here is from genome assembly GCF_000327345.1 of Myotis davidii. NCBI lineage: Eukaryota > Metazoa > Chordata > Mammalia > Chiroptera > Vespertilionidae > Myotis > Myotis davidii. The sequence goes on along the minus strand of NW_006285248.1, from coordinate 964,577 downwards.
ACAAGTTTTCTATATGTTATTTGAACAATTCTAGTCTCTCACTCCACATATCAATAATTATAAAACATTTTAAATGATACAGTATGATACATTAAACTGAAGCCATCATATTCTTAAAATATCTCTATATAGTTAATTTTGCCTAACTTCTTTTAAAGATTTACCAGCACAAGAACTATATACTTCACATATGTATTTACTTACTACTAGATTTGTAGATGTTATTGGATTTAATCAATGGAGAAAAATTTTGCCCATAAGAAGACAAATGAAACTGAAATGTTTTGCTACAGCTGAATTTTGTTCAAGTATAGGTGTAGTATAAAAATGCTAGGATAGCCCATTGAAAGTTGTGATGTGAATATGAATGCTATGTTGCATTTGTTGTGTAAGTACATTGACAATATTCCTTTGAGGTTAACTGATAAGGAAGCATGTTCAAGATGTCATGGATGTTAGTGGCACTTAATAGCTGTTTACAGACTTTCCAAGACGTAGGAAAATCACTATGTCGAGTGATTTTCATACTTTATCTCATCGAAGCCTTACGGCATTTACACTAAAATTGGAATGATGTAAGAGGATAATGTGGCCTCTGCCCAAGATATTAATGAAAACTTGTGAAGTATTGCCTATTTTTTAAACTGTCTCTGCCTTGCACAAGCCTTTTACTGGAAATGGTGTCTCGAGGCCATCTTGTATTATTTCTGATATAGGATTTTGTATATCACTGCAATAGCTCTCTGGATATTTGGTAATTATTACTTTTAAATTTCTGACTTACCTACTAGCATATAAACTTCAAGAAGACATGGTCTGTTATGTTCACTGGGCAGAGCCTAGCACAGTGCTTATCAAAGCATTTTGGGCATTTAATAAATATTTGTTGAATGAAAAAATGTTGAATCCTCTCAGGTATTATTATCTCCATCTTATAGGGAAGTTTAAAGCTCAGAGAAGTGAAGTAATTGGTGTAGGTTACACAATTGATAAATAACAGAGCCCAGGGTAAGCCTGTGCTCTTCTTCCATGTGTTATACAATATAATTACAGTCTCTTTAAAAAAATTTTATTGAATTTTGATATGAGTTAAAAGTGTCTAGTAATAATATATCAGAATAAAAGTTGAAGATTCCAGGTGATATTCTGTTTTTTTCATCAACCACTTAAACCATATTATCTTTTAGAAATTTCTGTTACTATAAAAGGGAATTAAATGGTCATGTTTATGGGATTTTGTATCTACAGGTAAAATTCATGAAGACCATTCCTGGTACAGCACTGGTAGAAATGGGTGATGAATATGCTGTGGAAAGAGCTGTCACACACCTTAACAATGTCAAATTATTTGGGAAAAGACTTAATGTTTGGTAAATATCTTAAGTGGTAAATTTTAAAATTCTTTTTTATTAAAGACATAATTTCAATTTCAGAATATGTTAGTGTAACTGAGGGCACATGTGAAACTAGCACCTACAGTGTTGTTATTTTAGACAAAGTTTTAGGATCATGTAATTCAGATTTTGCTTACCTACGTCTGGTTTTTAGTTTTATGATCATAAAACAGCATGTTTAAGTGGGCACCTTTTATATTAAAGTTTTCCAATATAAGAACATATTCAATAGATTTTTTTCTTTAATGTCTAACATATAAGAGTGATTTAACTAAAATTAAATATCTAAGTACGTGTTCAAAATATTAAATATTTAAACTGTTTAAATAGCTATGTGTGCTTTTTTGTTAAGGTTGATGGAGGGCTGTATGTTAACATTTTGAGACTGCCTACTTGCTGCTTTTTTCTAACAAGATACATGTTCTGTACTGGTTTCTTTCCAATCTTCAGTGTGTCTAAACAACATTCAGTTGTTCCAAGTCAAATATTTGAGCTGGAGGATGGTACGAGTAGCTACAAGGATTTTGCAATGAGCAAGAATAATCGCTTTACAAGTGCTGGCCAAGCATCTAAGAATATAATCCAGCCGCCCTCGTGTGTGCTGCATTATTATAACGTTCCACTGTGTGTCACAGAAGAGACCTTCACAAAGGTGGGCACTGAAATACAAATTGTATAAAATGTCCCTCTTTTCTTTTTTAAAATGTCATATGTTATCCTCATTTTAAAGTCTTGTTCTGCTCGTCTACTTTTGATAGTATTCTGTTGTTTGTTTGTTACTTTATTTATATAGTTTATTCCTTGGCCATTAAACTTTTCTGGCCTCCATTCATCATTGTTCTTGTTTTGGTTTGTGGCGCAGTCTTTTTGAGAGTTGGAATTAGAATGATACACCCTTATTCCTGCATTTGGAAAGTTTTCTTACTGTGTTCTTAATTCTTACACTTCAAGAAGACCACATCTGCCCTGACCGGTTTGGCTCAGTGGATAGAGTGTCGGCCTGTGGACTCAAGGGTCCCGGGTTCGATTCCGGTCAAGGGCATGTACCTTGGTTGCGGGCACATCCCCAGTGGGGAGTGTGCAGGAAGCGGCTGATTGGTGTTTCTCTCTCATTGATGTTTCTAACTCTCTATCCCTCTCCCTTCCTCTCTGTAAAAAATCAATAAAATAAATTAAAAAAAAAAAAGACCACATCTGTTATGTTCACTGTGGAATAACTAGCACGGTGCTTATCAAAACAAAACAAAATTTTACATGTCCCTGCCTTTTCCCCTAACTGTAGGAAATGCTTCAGAAGATAATTGATTTTCTGGAACTCCACTCCTATTGGTCAAACAGTAAATCCTGGTCTACTCTGAGAATATATATTTCAGTTACAAATCTGTGGTTTTATTGTACAGCACTAAATGTACCTAGTTGTAGACTATCACTATTTTTGATTTTTCTCATATAACTTTTTAATCTAAAAACATACATGACTTCATTCATGACAGGATCAAAACTTATATGCTACCATAAAGTTTACTTTCTTAGAAAAGGTAGAAATATTATTTTGGCTGTATTTTTAATGGAGTTTTATATTTCTTTAACAGTTATGTAATGACCATGAAGTTCTTACATTCATCAAATATAAAGTGTTCGATGCAAAACGTAAGTGCACACTCTCTCCTTTTAATTTTTCTGGTTAAGTTGATGACAAACAAACAACTGGATTTGTGATTCTTTGTTTTAGCTTCTGCCAAAACCCTTTCTGGGCTCTTAGAATGGGAATGCAAAACTGATGCAGTAGAAGCCCTTACAGCACTTAATCACTACCAGATAAGAGTTCCAAGTAAGTAATATTGTGTCATTTTTCAATGGGAGGTACCATCAGAAGCATTCACAACAATTTTAAAATAACATTTATTAGCTTTAAAAAATACAGAGAAGTACAAAGAAAACGAGGCATATAAATCCCACACCCCACATAATACTTGGATTAGGTATCTCTTGCTGTCTAACAGATTATCCCAAAACTTACCACTTTAAACCAGCAAACATTTACTATCTTACTATTTCTGAGGGTCAGTAATCTGTGTGCAGTTTGGCTGGGTAGTTCTGGCTTAGAGTCTCTTAGGAAGCTGCAGTCATGCTGTTGTCTGGGTCTGTAGTCATTTCTAGTCTTAACTGGGGGCTAGAAAATCAACTTCCAAGTTCACTCGTGGTTGTTTGTGGGCCCAGTCAAGCTGCCTTGCCCCTTTCATGGTAACTGGCTTCCTTCAGAAGGAGTGATCCAACAGGGAGCAAAAGACCAAAACAGAAGCTACAATGTCTTTTATAACCTAGTATTGGAAGTGGGGTACCATCACTTATGCTGTTTTCTTGTGATCACACAGACCAACCATGGTACATGGTGAATACCAGGGCTGTGAATACCTGGAGGTGTAGGGATCATTGGGGCCATATTGGAAGCTGGTTTCTACAATACCTGTTGATCTTCTAGAACAGCTGTTCTCAACCTGTGGGTCGCGACCCCTTTGGAGGGTCGAACGACCCTTTCACAAGGGTCGCCTAAGACCATCAGAAAACACATATATAATTACATGTTGTTTTTGTGATTAATCACTATGCTTTAAATATGTTTAGTTTATAACAATGAAGATACATCCTGCATATCAGATATTTACATTACGATTCATAACAGTAGCAAAAATACAGTTATGAAGTAGCAATGAAAATAATTTTATGGTTGGGGGTCACCACAACATGAGGAACTGTATTGAAGAGTCGAGGCATTGGAAAGGTTGAGAACCACTGTTCTAGAAGAAAGCAATGCATGTAGCCTGGAAGGTGTGGCTCAGTGGTTGAGCATTGACCTATGAACCAGGAGGTCAGGGTTCGATTCCCAGTCAGGCACATGCCCGGGTTGTGGGCTTGATCCCCAGTGTGGGGCATGCTGGAGGCAGCTGATCAGTGATTCTCTTATCATTGATATTTCTTCCTCTCCCTTCCCTTCTCTGAAATCAATAAAAATATATTTTGAAAAGACAAGATTTCCAAACAATCAAGGGTTATTGTATAGCCAAAGTAATTTGGCCGTGGAATTGGCACTGGTATAGGCAAGTGTAGAATAGATGAAATAAAACAGAAACCTAGAATCAGACCCATAAATATATAAACACTGGACCTATGACAAAGGCAGTCGTGGGAAAAGGAAATTCTTTTTATTCAGAAGTTTGGGGAAAATTGGGTATTCATTCGGAAAATAAAATAAATGTGGGCTATGTCACAGTATGCGTAAAAATTAACTCCATGTTGACGATAGACCTAAAAATAAAAATCTTTGAGAAGACAACATAGAAGAACATCTTTATGATCTC
>NW_006285248.1:958071-959375 GCF_000327345.1 Myotis davidii | reverse complement strand
ATAAAGAAAGACTTTTGCCCCTCTGGAACTTAAATTCTAGTTTCTAAAGTTAAGTATTTTAATGTAGTTTGAGAATAACATACACATATTAAATTTTAAGTACTACAGATTTAGCTGATTTTATATTTCTGAAAGGCTAACAGACATATGGGTACACTTGTACAGTATACACTCAAACTTATTTAATTTTTTTTAAGTCATTGTCCATTTGTATTGACACACCTCTGTTTCTAGTTCCAGTTTGGGAATTTTATAAAGGTACAACACTGAGTTAATGTGTTCATTTTCATTGGTTGCATGTGACTTGGTCTTGAAAACATGTCTAGTATTTGACATTGATATTTTAATAGAAGTTATGATTAACGGTGTCTCTTCTAGATAATCTGAGATCCATGGATGGGCTTTAGGGAGTCTGTGAACCCCCTAAAATTGTATGGAGAACTTTGGGTACTTGCATTTTTATTTTTTACTCTTGAATCCATCAGTAATATATGTATTTTTCTATATGGTGTAAGGTATACGGATCTAGTTTTATTTTTATTCCAAACAGATAGCTATTTGTTTCGACACCATTTATTAAACATTCTTTCTCCCAGTGGATCTGTTTTTGCTTTTTTTCTTTATTTGTGAAATAATATATCTCATACGGAGGACAAATAAGACGCAAGGATGAAACATGGGATTAAGAGACTATTGAACACTTGTTATCAAGGTCATAGCTTTTTTGTTATAGAAAACTGATACAGTGATTTTTATTTTCATCTTAAAAGAAGGGAGAATATGTTTCATCTACCCAGAATAACTGTGAAGTTCAAGTTGGCAATAGTAGTTTTGTGATCTTGAGACTTTTAAACAAATTTGCATATAGAAATTCCATTTAGATCTTTTCTAAAAGCTTTATTTTGAATTTTAACATAAAGAAGACAGTTTGCCTTAATCTTTTTAGAAATGAGCTATAAAAAATTTAATAGCTATCTAATAGAAAGTTTAGATAGAAACTAAACACATTAACCTTTATTTCCCGTTAAGTTTTGACAACAGTGGACCAATATCTCTTTAGCCCTGTAAAGATTTAGAAAAATATAAATTCAGCTTAGAACAGCGATTTTCAATCTTTTTCATCTCATGGCACACATAAACTAATTACCAAAATTTTGCAGCATACCAAAAGATATATCTTTTTGCCAATCTGACAAAAAAAAATAGGTATAATTTTGATTCATTCACATTGGGTGGCTATTGTTGTGATGGTTGTTACCATTTTTTAATTTGACAATCTAAGGGTAAAGAGATTAATGCCCCTG
>NW_006285248.1:956123-957499 GCF_000327345.1 Myotis davidii | reverse complement strand
TAATATCTTAATCAATAGAAAATATATTAAAAATAAAAAGAGTTCTTTCTCTTTTATAGCAGTGTAGTATTCCATTGTTTGGATGTACCACAGTTTTTTAATCCACTCATCTGCTGATGGGCACTTAGGCTGTTTCCAAATACTAGCTATTTTAAATTGTGCTGCTATAAAGATAGGGGTGCATATATCCTCTCTGCTTGGTGTTTCTAGTTTCTTGGGATATATTCCTAGAAGTGGGATCACTGGATCAAATGGGAGTTCCATTTTTAATTTTTTGAGGAAACGTCATACTGTTTTCCACAGTGGCTGCACCAGTCTGCGTTCCCACCAGCAGTGCACGAGGGTTCCTTTTTCTCCGCATCCTCGCCAGCACTTATCGTTTGTTGATGATAGCCATTCTGACAGGTGTGAGATGGTGCCTCATTGTCGTTTTGATTTGCATCTCTCAGATGATTAGTGACTTTGAGCATGTTTTCATATGTCTCTTGGCCTTCTGTATGTCCACTTGCAAAAAGTGTCTACTAGGTATTTATGTTCTTTGCCCATTTTTTGATTGGGTTGTTTATCTTTTGTTAAGATGTATGAGTTCCCTGTAATTTTTTTGAGATTAGGCCCTTACCAGGTATAACATGGGCAAATATGTTCTCCTATGCAGTGGTCTTTCTTGTAGTTTAGTTGATGGCTTCTTTTGCTGTGGAGAAGTGTTAAAGATTACTAGTATTTTGTGCCTAAGATTTTAGTAAACCTGTGAATGGTGACAAGGCCTACGTAATTTAGATTTGCTTTAAGTGGTACTGACTTTTAGATATGAACTCTGTCTTAATGTCCTGTCCTCCCCACCAAATGACAAGTAAAGTCTTCAGGTGCAGACTGGTTGGTAAGCTGGTTCTTGCTAATCTCTGCACTCGTGTGTCAGTCCGGTACTGTTGCCATCAGTGATTTCTTTGACAGTTTACTTGGGCATCTCCACTTTAATGGAGTTTGCTTTGGAAACACTCCCTCTTAGCCTTAATGACAATGTTCTTCCCTGGGCTATCTTTCTGCTTTTAGGAGAACGTGAAAAAGTAGATTTTATAGATATAAAGAAATAATATGGCGTTGAGTGTATTTTTTAAATATTGAAATTCCATTCCATATCCAATTACATATTTGATAATAAATTTGGTAAAGAATTATAAATTTACTAGAGCCCATCACATGATATCACGTGTAGGCTGCCCGCCGCTTCCTCTGGAGCCAGTGGGAACCACAGCGTGCCGCCAGGACCAGGAGGGACCCGCGCCGATTCTGTGGAAGGCGTGAGGGAGCCACACTGCTTGCGCAGGAGGTGGGCTCGCCGTCTCTCCAGGCCTGCGCTCAGCGGTAGAGGCTGCAGG
>NW_006285248.1:955503-956099 GCF_000327345.1 Myotis davidii | reverse complement strand
CCCCCCCCCCCCAGTCCCTGTCCTTGTCCCTGTCCATGTCTGCTGCTCCGAGGGGCCGGCCTGAGCGGGGGCATGGCGGCTCCCTGGCCTCCCCTGTCTCTGTCTCCGTCTCCACTCCGGGCCTCACCTGTGTGGGCAACCTCCCCCTGTCCGCTTGTAACCCGTTATGGCATCCTGGCCTAATTTGCATGTTTACTCTCCTGTCCGCTTGTAACCCGTTATGGCATCCTGGCCTAATTTGTATGTTTACTCTTTTTATATATCTACACTAATAAAAGAGAAACATGGTAATTGGCGTACGACAGCTACCCTTCCCATTGGCTAATCAGCAAGATATGCAAATTAACTGACTGCCAAGATGGCGACCGGCAGCCAGGCAGCTTAAACTGAACATGAGGCTTGCTTGCTTCAGTGACGGCGGACTCCAACGTTCCCCGCCTGCCGCTGCAGGCCTCTGAGAGGGCAGTTTGAAACATAGTAACATATAGAAGCTAAAAAAACTCCAGAAACCTGCTTTCAGTGAGCCGGGATCTCAGAGCTGGAGTTGATACAGAGTTTTGATTGTAGAACACAAACAAGTCTGGGCCCGAGGGATT
>NW_006285248.1:934634-954488 GCF_000327345.1 Myotis davidii | reverse complement strand
GGGGCAGTGCCCCAACTCCCCAATCGGCCCTGCTCTGAGCCTGACCAGGGGCTGCACCTAGGGATTGGGCCTGCCCTCTGCCACCCGGGGGCAGGCCTAAGCCAGCAGGGTGTTATCTCCCGAGGTGTCCCAGACTGCGAGAGGGCACAGGCTGGGCTGAGGGACCTCCCATCCCCCCCGAGTGCACAAATTTTTGTGCACCGGGCCTCTAGTATAGATATATATAGATTAGATCATCTTGAAACCAGATGGACTGAGCCCCAAAATGGTGCCAGCCTGTAAGCGGCTTTTTCAAGGTCATTGCTTTTTCCTGGAACCTAGCATTTCCACCAAACGGATTCAAGGGTTCATTGAAACCTGATCACCCTCCTAGCCATCTCAATTGTAACATGCTTTGAATTTGAACAAATATAGTGGACTTTGCTTGACTAATTAAAACATCTTCAATATGAAGGCCTTTATTTGAGGGAGCACTTGAAATTCTCTTAGTTTTAATTTATGAATGAGGAAGTTAGAAGTGGTGGATATTGTTGCCTCGCCACCCTCCATTCCTGGACTTAGTCTTGTACTGCCCCTCTTGGGGACATTTTGACAGTTTATTAGGGTTACTTTTTCCCCCAGTTTGGAGGATATTATAAATATTTGATGGGCAGGGACCAGAAAGAATTGTGCTGTGTCCTACATGACTTTCCAGTATCCCATCAGATGTTATCATATCCTAGAATGTGTATATAAAGACAAAGTATTTTTGTGTATTATACCCTGAATTTTCTAGGAATGCGACTACTTTGTGAATCAAGTAAAGATGATTGTTTTGTTTAGAATATTTCAAAGAGTTCTTCACCATTTTGGAAAACGACATCATCAAAGTGGTATTTGAGTTAATATTACTACATGTCAGGGATTTGAGTTAATATTACAACACATCAAGGTCAGTTTTCATTTGTAGCAGTTACATTCATTTCTTTATGTCTAATATTATAGCCATTCCTGAGCATTTACGTATCACAATGTGGATTTATTGTTTTATTTCTCCTTTATGTCAAGTTACGGTTTTATTGTAGTTTTTGTTTCCTGTGTGTGTGTGTGTGTGTGTGTGTGTGTAAGTAGGCTGATATTATACCTATCTAGGAATATTATTTCAGCATAATAAAAGGGTGTCAGGTTTTCTGGCTTGGGAACTATTGCTTTAAACAAGGTAATTTGGTTCTGGGTTGATCGGGTAAAACTAGGTTGATTCAAAGGCAGGGAAGCAGGATTTGTTGAAAATGGTGAGTAGATGCTTTCCCCGAGGAGTGTGGTCTGCCTGTGTGAGGTAGGCCTGTGACTGCTATGGCCGTTCTGCTATGTGAGAGAACTTAGCTGGGAGAGAAAAATGATACAGAAAAGGGTAGAACTAAAGGCACCTTAATTTCGACAGCACACTGAAACCACCAGGAGCACAGGCTAGTTTGACATTTCATGCTCAATGCACCTGTCTTCAGAGTTCCCTTTTCAGTGACAAGCCATAACTATATATTTTAAGAATCCATAATAGCCTACATTTCACCTTTGACTCACGTGCTAATATACAATCAATCACATGAAAGCATTGAGAATTGTTTGACAGAGGGCCTCCCTATCTTTAAACCTGTAATGGTTTTTTGTCAGTCTTAGGCCAGTGACCCATCTTATTCTTTCATCAATGCCACCATGAAGTTGAACCAGGTGAAATACTTCTGGACCCTTTTCTATAACTGAAAACATTCTCTGTAGATTTGTTAATGACTCCTTTATTTTCAAGAGCAGAAAGTGTATATATACTCAGTTCTATTATATAACTTAAATCCTTTTATGTAAATCACAGAACTGATAACTGAATGAATAGAAGCATTGGATGAGTGGCAGTTCCTGACCTGGAAACGTACATCACTCCTTTGTGTGGCAGTAATCACGTAGGCTAAAGCTTCTAGACAACCTTGAAATGTTTGAGTTGATTTGGTAATTTGGTTATAATTTCTGGTTTTGTTTTGTTTTTTTCTTCCAGAAATAAATACTAAGAGAAGTCAAGAGCAATATTATACCTGGTCAGGGTGTTTTTTTAGTTTATTCTAATGAAGTAGCTGTTTTGTCATTAAAGGCCCAAGGTTTTGGCTGCTTCCTGACCGCCCCCCCCCGCCCCCCCGCAGCTTCATTGGATGGGATGAAACATCAAGGCTACCACTTAGGTTTATCAGTTGGTAATTCATGTGCCCTTGACTGGAATTGAACCCAGGACTCTTAAGTCCACATGGGCTGATGCTCTATCCACTGAGCCAAACCATCTAGGGCAAAGCCTTTGTATTTTTTTCCCCCCGTTCAACACTTCACCCATAGAGTTAGGGTCTCCCACATGAAATTGTTTTCACAGACGAGGGTTGCATTCCTTGGTACCAAGGCTGCAGCTTGACCGTGTCTTTGTGACTAAGATGAACCAGCATGCTTATCAAAGGGAAGAGAACGCAGATCTCATAGGAAGTTATAATGCTGAAGGCCACAGAATCAAGATTAAAAACTATCTTGGTAGGTTTTGGACAATCAGATGAAATTTAACTGAGATAAGAAAAGGTTCCTCATTTAATATTTAACATTAATAGCTAACATGTACTGAGCATTTATGTATGGTAGGCATCCTGCTAAATATACATGTGATGTAATTCTCTGAAAGATGAGGTAGATACCATCATTATAAAGATGGGAAATTTAACCTGCCCAAGATTGCTCAGCCATTAAGAGGTAGAAGCAGGATTCCAACCCTGAGGGTTCCAAAGCACACACACACACACTCACACTGCTATGGCTCCCAGCCCCCAAGACAGCCACTTCCTAATGCCTGGGACCTGTGAATATGTAACCTTCATGCTGGGAGGAATTTTGCAGATGTCATTAAACGTTCTGACCTTTAGGTGGGGAGGTTTGCCTAGTCAGTGGTTCTCAATCTTCTGGCCCTTTAAATACAGTTCCTCATGTGACCCAACCATAAAATTATTTTCATTGCTACTTCATATCTGTAATGTTGCTACTGTTACGAATCGTAATGTAAATATCTGATATGCAGGATGGTCTTAGGCGACCGCCAAAGGGGTCTCGACCCACAGGTTGAGAACCGCTGGCCTAGATGATCCCAGTGGGTCCAGTTTATCACATGAGTCTTCAAAAGTGAACAACTTTCCTGTCTGCAGCGAAGGAAAGATGAGACAGGAGGAGAGATTCAAAGCACACAACCTAAACACACATCACTAAATACTCTGTTTTTCTTTTTTTTTCTAATTTTAAAATATAGTTTTATTGATTTCAGAGAAGGGAGAAGGAGAGATAGAAACATCAGTGATGCCCTAACCGCTTTGGCTCAGTGGATGGAGTGTCGGCCTGCGGACTGAAGGGTCCCAGGTTCGATTCCGGTGAAGGGCATGTACCTTGGTTGCGGGCACATCCCCAGTGAGGGGTGTGCAGGAGGCAGCTGATCGATGTCTCTCTCATTGATGTTTCTAACTCTCTATCCCTCTCCCTTCCTCTCTTTAAAAATCAATAAAATATATTTTTTTTAAAAAAGAAACATCAATGATGACAATAATTGATTGGCTACCTCCTGCACGCCCCCCATTGGTGATTGAGCCTGCAACCCTGGCATGTGGCCTGACCTGGAATCAAATTATGATCTCCTGGTTTATAGGCCAGTGCTTAACCACTGAGTCATACGCCAGCCAGACAATAGTTTATTTTTCCAAAAATGGAATAATGCAGCCTCATTGGATGGGATGAAACATTAAGAATTACCACTTATGGTTACCAGTTGGTAATTCAGAATTGTTTGGCTTCTTGATAATTGTTGTGGACTTTGAACTAGGCTCTCTGGGCCAACTGGATGATTCTTTGGAGAGCCTGTCTAGCCTAAGGCAAAGATACTAGATTCTGACACTGAGGGTTTCTTGTGAAATGGGCAGTTACCCTGCAGAGAGGGCTATTAGTGAACCAACCTCGCCCATGCATGCAGAGCTTCTGGTTGGCTTTTTAGTGTCTCCCTCTTGATGAATGGACTGCCATGAGAGGTAAAGACCTCCCCCAAAATTAAAAACCTGGAGAAAGCAGACTATTCAGGGAGCAGAAGGAAAAAAAGTTCACATTCTTAGCATGAGAAAAACAAGTATGGGATACTTTTAAACAAAAAACAGAAACATAAAGAACTCTTAAGAAATTAAGAAATAAAAATAAACATTAAAAAGTCACTGAGTACTAACAATCAGAAACTGAAAATATTTAAGGTACCACTTACAATAGCATAAAAATATGAACTATTTAGGGAACAAACCTAACAAAAGATGTGTAAGACCTGAACACTGAAAATGCAAAATGTTGACAAATTAAAGACCTAAATAAGTTGAGAGGCATCTTATTCACGGGTCAGAAAACTCAATACAGTTAAAATACCAATTCTCCCCAAATTGATCTGTAGATTTAATGCAATCCCTATCAAAGTCCCAACAGGTGGTATTTTAAAATTGAAATTTATGACCTGATTCTAAAAATTCATCCCTTGTGGCGGGCTTTCTGGGACAGCCCTGTTGGTAATAGTCTGCTGTGATGGTGGCCACAAACAGTCATAGGTCCCAGAAGCACCATTACACCCACATTCACTCCACACCCCCTGGAAGGCCTCCTGCTTTTAGAAACAGAATAGGGATGTTTGGTCTAACATACTCCGACCTGCGGTTTGTAAAATGTGGTCAAGGTGCTAGGGATTCAGCCAGCTCCGCAGGGTTTTAAAAAACCATTTACCAGATGAGATTTACGTAATCACTTGAGCTTACCCAGTGACATAATGGCAGAAGCGGATCTAAGACCAAGGCTCTGGCTTATGTGTTTGAGCTCTTTGAGACGTTTACAAATTCTGGCTCAAAAGGGGCTGGCTTTCTGATGAGAATCATCTTGGTTTGGAACAAGCTTCCCCTTCCTGTAACATCTCCATGGTGATGGCTTTTATCTGTTAGCTGGGAGGCCCGAGGAGACGGCACAGAGCTCACTTGTGGGTTGGGCTGGTGTCGTTCTGGAGATGAGCTCTCATCTGTGCGTGTCCACCTTTGGCAGGAACAGCCCTGGTGTCATCTCATGTCCCCGTGCTGTGTGTTTGGAGAGCCTGCCTTAGAGTCCTCAAGTCCTTGAGGGCAAGGAACAGGAATCGTTACCCTGAATCTCCCGACAGCTGATAACGTGTTACTCCCTGTGGCCATTTGCTAGATATGTGCTTTTTGCGTCTCTTCTTTCCCAATATTCCATCATCCAGGGAGCCTGGTCCACCTTGTCCTCCTCCTTCCAGCTCAGCTTCCGCAGATACGGCTTCAGAAGGGGAGCGTGTCTTCCCATAAATGGCTGTGTTCAGCTTACTGTGTTTATTTGGGTACCGGGACACCATGGTGACAGGGGCCGTGGAAATAGAAAGAGCAGAGAAGTAGAACAGAGAAAGGGAGGACCCAAAACACCAGGGGTCTGGGAGCAGTCTTTCTGTAACATCAATATTTACTCTGAGCTGGCAGTATTATTGCTACGTGCCTCCCGCACCCTTTCTCCCGGGACATGAATGCTGTCTGCTTCCCGCGCATTTATAGCCTCGGGTCTCGAGAGGTGGAGAGAGGCTGACTACAGCGCATAAGGGTATCCATCAGTGCCACTGCTTCTTACTTCTGTGTGTCGCTTGACACTTTCCGGTGCACACTGACGCACATTACTCCCTCACGTAGTCTTACACCAGGAATAGCAATCACTGTTTTCCTGAGGAATTTGAGGTTCAGAGATGAGCTTGTGCAAAGTCACGCTGCAAGTGAGCAAGTGAGTGGTCAGAGCCCAGTTCCTGCCCTGCTGCCTTGCGTGGGCCTCCAGGTGTGGAGATGGCTGTGCGGTGACGGGAATTCGGGGCAGGCTGCAGACATCCAGGTTAGAATGGGCTGTGCGCAGTGACCGAGTCGCGTAGAGGCAGCCGGTGCTTGTGCATGAAGCCACAGAAAAATGGGATCAGCTGCAGAAGACCTTTTGCTCATTTTATATCTTGAGACAAAGGGAAATGTAAGCCGTAAGTGTATCCTGTTCTAGTGCTGACAGCCATCCACACAGCTCCCAGCCGGCACGAGTGTGCTTCAGTGGCCTCAGCATCATCGGCCTGTGCTAACCCACACACCGATCCGAGGCCGGTCACACAGCTGCCTCCATCTCTGCTCACAGTAGACGGAGCCGCATGGCACATGAAATAGAATCCTGGGCGTGGTTGGGCACATTCCCCACTCACTTCTATGACCGCCTTCCTGCGTGTCCGATGAACTACAGGGTGTACCGACAATCCTGCATATTCTTGTCTCTGCACCGTCCCTTCTGCTGTGTCCGCCCTCTAGGATGCCCTCTGCTTCCTCCCCACTCCCCTGCACCAGTGCATTAGTCTCTTCTTCGGGCATGCAACCTGGACCAAGGGGTAGGAGGTGGTCCTCATGGCTGCCTTGAGCTCCTCCACTCCTCAGACCGGAGCACCACCGGGAGTCAGCCAGAAGAGGGCGCACCATTGCAGGAAGGGGTAGGGGAGATGTCCTGACCTATGGTTATAGTTAGTTCCCCACTGACACAGTCACTATTTAAATCCGAGACAGTAATTGAAGAATCTCAATAAACTTTATTTCCTTTGGAAAACGAAAAGGGGCAATATACATGGCTGGTAAATTTATTCTGAAAATTAAATGCTTAAAAAAGGATTTATTGTATTTAATAACACAATGCGCTTCATATGTGCTAGCACTGTTCTAAGCACTTTTCTTGTATGTAGCTATGTAACTTAATTCCTCCTCACAACAACCCTATGAGGTTGGCATTATCACCCCCACCCACTTTTGTAGACAGGGAAACGGAGGCACAGAGAGCTACTAGTAAGTTGCTGGCCCAAGGCCATAGAGCAGGGAGTGGCAGCCTTGGACTTTGAACCTGCAGCCTGTGCTCAAGGCCTTGAACGGTTTGGTTTTTATTTGCCAAGAAAGTTTTCCCACTTCAATCAACTTGAGCTAACAGAATATTTAAATACAATAAATCTTTTTTTAAGCATTCTCTTTAGGACTCCAGTTTCTCACTTGCAGCTTCTGAAGACTTCCCTGTTGACTTGGGCGTTTGATGGAGAACTGAGTGTCACAGAGCCCCAGGAATGTTTCCCTGGGGGTTCAAAGTCACCACTTCGATCTGTTGTCCAGATGCCCGGGAACCTCACTTAAAGCCACACTTCAAAAAATAACTTGAAAAAATCTGTAGACATAAGGAAAAGATCTCTGAGAGAGGTTTTAAACCATACTCACCATACCATTAAATAACAATTAATAACAATTCCTTAATGCTATCTAATACTCGGGTTCAATTTTCTCTGATTACTTCAAAACTGTCTTGTCACAGTTGCCTTTGGCTGTAGGTCCCTTAAGTCTTCTCTAATCTATAAAAGAATGCCTTCCTTTTAGTTGGTGTACATTTAAAAAATATATTTTTATTGATTTCAGAAAGGAAGGAAGAGGGAGAGAGAGATAGAAACATCCATGATGAGAGAAAATCATGGATCGGCTGCCTCCTGCAAGTCCCCCCCCCCGGGGATAGAGCCTACACCCAGGCATGTGCCCTTGATTGGAATAGATCCTGGGACTTTCAGTTCACAGACCGACGCTCTATCCACTGAGCCAAACCGGCTAGGGCTAGTTGGTGTACATTTTACAAGACTGGGTCATTTATCCTGTGGAATAACTAGGCAGACTGAGAAAGAGGGTTTAAGATGTCTGTCGCTTTTTTGGTCTCTAGGCTCTATCCCTTTGGGCTGTTCAGTCAGGACATAATGAAATCATTCTCCTCCATGTGATTATGAAATCCACTTGATACACTGTCAGTTTTATTTATCTCGGTTTGCTTTTGATTGATGGGGGTGGCCTTTTCTAAATATAATTTTGTCTTTCTAATACCGCATAATGTCTATGTGGCTGAAAGTTGAAATTTTAAAAAAGATATGAGCAGAGATGTATAGCTTTCTGTCTTCCCCCTTCTTCGACCGCCATTCTCTTCCTGGCCTTCGAGATAACGGTCTTTCATTAGTTTTGCTTTATCCTCCCGGCGTTATTTGTATGTTGTATGCTTGTATTCCTCTTCCCTTTCTAACAAAGACAGGTAGCGTCCACGCTTCCCCGGGTGACCTTGTCTTTCTGGAGACCATCCTTCTTCCTCTTCACAGCTGCTTAGCGCTAAGTCCCCGAGTGACGGACATTTGAGCTGTTTCCAGCCTTTGCTGTTACAGATAGTGCTGCAATGGATAACCTTGAGCACATGGCATTTCACAATTTTGGTAGTTATTTTTGGGGTAGACTCCTAGAACTGTGATTGCCGGGTTAAAGGGAAAAGGCACAAGCAACTTTGCTAGACCTTACAAAATTCTCTCCGTGGAGATTAGACCATTTTGAATTCCCATCAGCAATGCATGGGAGTGTGGTGGTTTCCCAGAGCCTCACCCACGAGTATATTGTCAAACTTTGGCATTTTTGCCCATCTGAAACTTAAGCAGTGTTTTCTCAGTATAGTTTTTAAATTCGCAATCTTCTTGTTATGAGCAATGGAGACAATTTTCATTTGCTTTTCTTTTTCTGTGAAATGCCTGTTCCTATATTGTGCCCATTTTTCTATCAGGTTATTGGGCTTTTTCTTCTTTGAAGTTCTTTAATTGTTAAGGACATTAGCCCTTTGTTTATAACATAATTTGAAATGATTTCTCCTAGCTTTTTGTTTGCCTTTTGGTTTTACTTAAGATGTTTCTATATTGCCATCGAGACAAAATTATTAATCTTTTCTCTTATTACTTCTGAATTTTGCCTCTCCTAGGTTATAAAATATTTCACCCATTTTTCCTTTTGTTTGTATGGTTTCATTTTTACATTTAGGTCTTTGACCCATTTGGCAATTTTCTGGTCTTTAGTGTGAAAAATGGATCCAGCCCTAACCGGTTTGGCTCAATGGATAGAGCGTCAGCCTGCGGACTGAAGGGTCCCAGGTTCAATTCTGGTCATAGGCATGTACCTTGGCTGTGGGCACATCCCCAGTAGGGGGCGTGCAGGAGGTAGCTGATTGATGTTTCTAATTCTCTATCCCTCTCCCTTCCTCTCTGTAAAAAATCAATACAATATATTCAAAAGATCACCTATCTTTTAAAAAAAAGTTCTCTGCTCCCCTTAAAAAAAAGAAAAGAAAAGAAAAACAGATTCAATGTTATCTTTTTCCATATGACTGTCCAATTGTATGGTATATGAATTATGTCTCAGTAAAGCTGTTATGAAAATCTGTCATCTGTCTAAAATTGTTTGGAAGCATATATCCCGACATTTACGCACTGGTTGACTCTACATGGCGGGATAACAAATGTTTTCTGTTTTGCATCTTTCCCCCATTCGACCAGATATACCCTGTTTCGTTCTCCTCTACTCAGCGGACCCCCTTTCTGTGTTATACACCTCAGAGCTGGGACAGTTATTTCTGAGAGGACATAATGCAAGCCCAGTAAGGATATTTTTAAAGAAGTTTCCCCATAATTCACATATAGGCAGTCAAACAATGAATATTTGAGTATCTGTTGTGCACACTGGACTGTGCTATGTGCTGGGGGAATAATGAAAAGCACAATCCACTGGGCACACGTGTCTAAAAAGTCAAGTCCACTAACCTTGAGGGGAGCAGGGGCCACTCAAAAAGCCAAATGAGTGTGCAGACAGAGGATGAAGAATTCATGGGAGGGAGAGCTCTCCAGGGGCTGGAGGGACCTGGGGGCTTTGGCGAGCAAGTGTCTCCCACTTAGTCCTTGAACAATGAATAGGATTTGGACTGACAGGGAGAAAACAGAGGCACATCCACACCAGGACAGTACTGTGAGTAGAGGGAATGAGAGCCCCTTGGGCCACTTGGAGGACCAGGTAGACAAGGCTGGTCAAAGAGAAGATGCCTTGAGCATCCAACACGGTTCCCAGTGACTGGGGAGCAGCAGTCCACGGGGAGCCTCTCAGGGAATCTGGTTACACAGAGAACCCCTCCCCAAGGAGCTCATTTTTGGAGGTGAACTCCTTGCAGATTCTGAAGCTCACAGGCAAAGAGACATCAAGGTTTGGATGTGACATTACTCTTAGTCACCCCCTTCTTGGCTGGCACCACGGTGTGAGGACCTTGAGTCTGCACCAGGACACAGCCACCTTCACGCTGGGAACACAGCAGCTGCCTGGCAGAGCCGGTGGAGGGCAAACACCGGGCTTAGATGGGCTTTTGCTCAGGACGCTGGGCACAGTCTCCCTCCTCCTCCTTCAAGTATCAGGATAAACAACAGCATTTATGTTGGGGCGCAGGAGGAGCAGGCGAGTCTAAGGGTCCCCCGCACTGTGCATTTTTTCATTTCAGAGCAGAGCAATACTGCCCCATCACTTCCCAAAGGATTTCTTTATAGTAACTTCCCTGAACAATCCATTTCCGATTTAAACAGCTCCTACTTATGTCTCACATAATGCTCTCATGCTGCAGAAATGGAAAGTACCTGAGCACCACTTTCCCCCTTAATTACAGACTCTATAGCTCTTCCCGCTAGAGGGCCACGGGGAGGGCAGACAGCATGGGTCTTGTCACCTCAGAGGAGCCCTGGCGCTGTCATTACCTGCCGGGTGACCTCGGGCAAGTGACTTAGCTCTGAGTCTGTTCCTACACCTTCGGACAAGTGACTTAGCTCTGAGCCTGTTCCTACACCTTCACCTGGTTGTAGAGGACTAAATTA
This sequence comes from Myotis davidii, assembly GCF_000327345.1. Classification (NCBI taxonomy): domain Eukaryota; kingdom Metazoa; phylum Chordata; class Mammalia; order Chiroptera; family Vespertilionidae; genus Myotis; species Myotis davidii. The sequence continues at coordinate 943,675 of NW_006285248.1, read as the reverse complement.
CACAGGCAAAGTGTCAGGCTAAAGCAAAATGCTACAAAATAAAGTTTGGAGGAAAGAGTGATAGGGAATATATAAAATGGACTCACTTTAACCAAGCTGAGAAAATTATTAACATTATGAAGGTGGTGGCACGAGGAAAGACTGCCTCCTTGCTCTAACAAGCCTGGGAACGTAAACTTTTTTGAACTCTCCAGTCCTGCATCAAAGCCTGGCTACATGCTTCCGGACCTCCAGGTAACCCTGTAATCCCCCTGAAGGACTCGTGTATTACCCCCTGAAGGAGTCACGCATACATCCACAGGACATCCATTTTCCAGACCACCAGGGCGGGGCCAGACCTCCTGGCACCCACCTTCCGAGCCACCTGGCGCCCATCATCCTGACTGTCTGTCCTATGACTGGGAACTGACCTGGATCCACCCTAGTGCTCAGAAGGCAGGACTGATAATTCTCAAGAATGTGCCTTTTGCTATAAAAACTTTTCACTTTTCTTTCTTCTTTGGAACACTTGTGGGTTTTTGCCTTGCAGTGCTTCCGGTTTGCAAACTCTAAGACCCTTGAACAAATCTCTCGTTTATTTCTAGCAAAACCTTTAGACCCTGAGTTTGTTCGGCAGCTCCTTGATATGGTCAAAAGCCGTGGTTGGTGTAGCCCCCATGCTAATGTATTTTGAGTCCCCCAGCCTTATCCATCCTGCCGACTGAGCTCACCCAGAGCCTGTACAATGGTAACATTCCTTTCCAGACAAGGTTTCTCACCAAGAACTGGCTTCTAGGCCTCAGGCGGCGGCCCCAGGAGAGGATGTCCCCTGGACGCTGCTTGCAGAACTGGAGCAGACGGAGGCTCCTGTTTACAATCTTGACCTCAGTTGCCTGACACCAGTCTCCATGGGAATTCACAAAAGGCAGCTCCAGTTTCAGGGTCCGTACTTCTGTCTGAGGCTGTGCTATCTCCTCCCTCCATGGACCTGTACCACATCCTCCCAGAAATAAGCGACCCAGTCTCCTTGTGGCATGACCTATGCAGACAGCATGCCTGCTGTGGGAGGAGAACTGGGACAATACAAGAGGGAGCGATGAGGCTCTCGTGAATTAAGCAGGACACGCACAGCCGTCCAGGAGCCAAGTCGTTAATGTCTCTGCTGATTTCCCTTTGGAGCAGTCAGGAACTGCTCTTGTCTCCCCTTTGATAATCAAGATGGTGGTACACAGCAGCAGGTGCCCCAATACCTTCCGTAAACTTAGTCTGGGATCTCCTTTCCTCCTCTGCTCTTGGGCAGCCATCTTCACACCCAATCTTCGTGCTAACCCTGTCCCCATCTAATGTTCTCCTGGGGCTGGTGTTAGCTATGGTCTTACCCATAAGAACTTCCTTGTATCTCACTATCTCAGCACCAAAATGGTAACAAACTAATTTAATTAATATTTCTAAGTCAAATGCTGGAGACTAGAGGAACTCCAGTTTCCTTTAGAGTCCCTTTATAGGTCCAGGCGCAGCACCCCTGACTCTGTGATTCTGAGATTGGAGATCCCTCATAAAGTGGGTGCTGTTTTTTAAGTACCCTTATAGTATACTGAATACCAAAGTTTCCCATAAATTAAAAACAAAAATGTGAGACAGCCGTCATGTTCCTAAGCAGTAAACTAAATTGTGCCCTGATGAGGGGGACCAGTGCTCTGGTTACGTAAGCCACAATAGAGATGATCTGTCACCTACTTAGTGACATTAGTTCATGCTTCCTTCCAGCCCCACAATGAGCCACTGAGGAATAGCATCTTCCACTTGGACTTTTCTATGATAATGTGCAGCTCTGATTAATCATGGTTTCTTTCTCCAAAATGTAGAGCTGTCATTTCCAGCGTATGGTAAGGAGCCAGCAGTATCAGCATCACCCTGGAACTTATTAGGAAGACCAATCCTCAGGTGCCATCTCAGACCTATGGAATTAGAAACTGGGGGTTGGGACTCGGCAGTCTCTGCTAGAACACACCTGCCAGGAGATGGGGATGCACACTCCAGTGTGAGAACCACTGGTGGAGAGTAACCTACTAGCCCACCAGGATGTAGTATTTCTAACCGATTAATAGTCTATATTGCCTGCTCTAGGTGGAATTCGGCCTGCCCCTTTGCAGGAGGTCTCCCAGAGGAAATAAAATTCTTGTCAACCTTGTCTTTTATTTCATCAACTTACCTTGTTTTGCCTGGAGATGTGCGTTAGGTGGGGAGGAGGGAACAGCAAGCGATGCAGATAGAACTCTTGGAAAGAGCTTGCTTAGCACAGCCGAGGGCTGCAAACAGGTGCACCTGGGATGAAGTCCACCTGAGTTTAAACTGAGCCCAAGGGGAGGCCCCATCATTCCAGGTGTAAGTTCCCTGTCTGCTCTGCTCTTCTCATTCTGAGGTTGTGTTTAACATCTCTTATTGGTGTGTGGGCTGGTTTTAAAGTCAGGAACAGGACTTGTCATCCTACGGGTGATCTACAAGGATACGGCCTTTCTCTTGACTGAGAGATAAATTAGATTGGAAATGATTTCTGCCAAAAGGAGGCATTTAGAACCATAATGGTTCCCACTGACTGCATGCTTCTTGTGATCATGTGGCCACACCAGCTGATGAAGCCCGGTGAAATGCCAGCTCCCTCTGCATTTGCTACTCATGACCCTTCAGGAGAGCCACTATTATTAGCCGGGGAAACTGAGGCTCAAAATAGTTGAGTCAACTGCTTGTTAGAAAAGGACTGAACTGGTGCTTAAATTAAGCAGCTTCAAAAGCCCACATGTTTAACTACCAAGCTGGGCTCCCTCCCATGAGTCTAATGGGCCAGAATCGTCCATTATTAGTTTTTTGTGAAATCTCGGCTTCTCTGCTTTCCCCACACCCTGATCTTCTTGCCCCCTTCTCTCTTCTTCTTTAGTTTGTTGTCAGTCTTTTCTCCATCCCAACTGAATGCTTTGTTTCCAGGGATCTCCATGGGTTGCTCTTTGCCTGATTCATCCATAATTAATCCTAAAATATAATCAAAGGCAGAAATTTGTATTTTAAAAATATTTGTACTCTCTCCTCACACAATAGGGTTTGAATAATATGTATTTGCTAAATGAAGGACCAGCAAGTGGGTCCCACTTAGAAGTTGAGGGTGTTGGGCTGAAGTGGATGTTATAAGTAAACCAGGGACTGCTGGAGCCCCCAGAGCAGTCCTTCTCAAGGGAGTCTGGATGAGTGGGCTAGATTATGATAACAAAGTCAAGAAGAAGAAGAACAATTATTTTTTGTTTAAATAATTTTCTGGTTCCTATACTAGTAGCCTCTCTTTTCTTCCCAGTCACCTCCCCTTTCTCTTTATCTGCCTGCTCTTGGCAGCCCATGGAGACATTACACAGAATAGCAGTTCCTGTGAAATCAAGAACAAGAAGAACAATAGCTTTTCAGTCAATTCTTGTTATCAGGAAAACACCAGAGACTGAAAGGGTCATGGAGGCAGTGCACTGTTGCTCCTGGCACTTGAAATAATTTGTCATCTGAAAAGGAGAGGTCAGGGCTGCCCTGGAGCATAGTTACTAGTAAAAACTGTGGGGTTACCTGAGGTCTGGGCCTAGGGTGTCAGGATAGGAGAAGGGAAATGACGGGTGAGGCTGGGTCAGCAAAGGCTCCCAGGAGGGATGCAGCTCCTTGCTTCTGCTCTTCTATATCCGGCATCGGACTTTTCCGGACCTCTGCTTATTCACGGCCATAATATCTACCCTATCGACCTCACGGAGTTGTCGTAAGGATTACGTGAGTTAACTGCGTACATAAAACCCACTCCATGCACACAGCTCCGTACGTAGTGGCTGCTCATTTCAGCGGGACTCATTATTCTTGGTTCACTGGAAAAGAGGTGAGATTGGCCAGCACCAACACCCCATTACACGAGAGAAGGGATTCAGTGATTTCCCCACAAACCTCCCAAACAGCTTGACCAGGCATCCACTCTGGGTGCCGGCCAGGACTTCATTTAATCTTCTCAACAACCCCAGGGGGAAGCATTTTCTTCTTGGACAGAGGGAGAAGCCAGAGCTCAGAAGAGCTGACGACACCATGCCTGAGATCTCGCGGGGATTCGAACTCAGATCCGTCTGGCTCAACACATGCATTTTTCACTGTACCCCACTGGCTCTGAGCCCTGATGGAGACGGAAATCAAACCTAGGCCTACACACTAGTCATCAGGACACCCGAGTAAGCCGGTGACAAATGAGAGAAGAGATCATGGAATCTCGGCAGAGGTCACCTTGCCTCAGGACTCTTTTGTGGAGACAGCTGAGGGCCGATGAGAGGCATGTCCACTAAATGGACATCCCCTCTTTTCTCTCTCTCTCTCTCTCTCTCTCTCTCTCTCTCTCTCTCTCTCTCTCTCTTTCTCCAGTATCTACTTAGGATGACCCCAACGCCAACGGTCCACAGGACACATTTTCCTGGCCTCATGCAGGTTTCTCGAAGCTGCCCAATTGCCCTTCAGCAGTCAGACCAGATGGACAGGGGAACCTAGTCGGGGAACAACTTGAGAGTTTAGCAGGGGTGGGGGCTGGGCAGAGGGCAGGCTTCACTCTGACTCCCTTTCTCAAGGCGGTGCTGCCTCCTCCTTCTGGCCTGCTTTCTGATGTCCCCAAGGCCTTTTCGTGGAGGGGGAGTGGAAGGAGAGCGTGGATGTGGCCAATCAAGAAACGGCAACCTCTAATCAGGTCACCTAGGCAGCCCCTTGTCTAACCCAGCTGGCTCTGAGCCTTTTGCCTGGGGATCATGCTGTTTTGTAACAGTAAAGCCGACCTCAAGCGAGGCCTTGTTTAGATCTTTGTTTCATCTAAACAAGCAGAGCGACTCTCTCCCGGGAGAGTTCTGTCCTGCTGGTAGGCCTCCACAAGGGGGCGATGCTGTTTAGCGGGGAGGAAGTCCCCCTGCTTAGACTGTGTGGGTAACCAAGGGTAAGCACCTGCTGATGGGTCTTCCCAGGGATGGAAGGATCCAGATTTTCTAGAGGGGTGTGAAAAGGAGCTTCATACAATTTATAAGAGAATGCACCAAGGTTGCTAAATAGAAGATCATTATACAAGAGTCAATTTATATTTTTATGACCAATTACCATTCGAAAACAAGAACTTTTAAAGGTAACATCTATAAGAGAGACAAAAGCTAAAAGAGACCAGAAATAAGCCGAATGGAGCAAATGCATGATTTTAATGAAGAAAGTTGCAAAACTTCACTTATTTGGGTATTCTTGAATAGATAAGGTGCATTCAGAAAATGAAGATTCACTGTTATTTTTATTCTTCTTAAATTAGTCTATAAGCTCAGTGTGACTCCAATCAGATTCAGGCAGAGGTTTTTGTGTAACTAGACAAGATGAGCCTAACCTTGTTGTGGGAAAATAAAGGGCCAAAATAGTTATGAAATTTTGAAGAAAACAAGATGAGGCAAGTTGAGTACGTTTGACATGATTTGTCTTGGTCACACTAACCCCTGAAGGAGACTAAGTAGGATTTTGTAAATCTCTCCCTTATTAAAAACGGAAAAATTTAAACATTTCAACGGGGTTATTTTGTCCTCAGCCTGAACAACTGTTGAAACGGCTAGAGGTTTGCTGGTAGTCTTAATGTCTGCCTCGAGTGGGCCTGGCATTTGCAAATACAAATGGGGGCCAGGGGAGAGAATGAGAAGGGGCCTCTCATGGGGAAGAAGGGAAAAGTGTGGGAGGGCTGTGGGCCCCCAGCGTGCACCCCTGCTGTGGAGCGACCGCACTGGCCCTGCCTTTGTCTCGCATGAGGCTGAGGTCCAGCTGCTACTCTGTGTGCTGTCCTGGAATTCTCATTATGTCGCAGGAATCCAGCCCTGGCCAGTGATGAAATTACAGACAGCAGGGTCCAGCCTCGCCTGTGTGACCCAAGAGGGGAAACCTCTCTTCTGGATCCTGGCGTTGGAACACCTCCCAGGCCTCTGCCTGGGCCTTGTCCCCAGTTGCCTTCCTGTAACTGTTTACCGGCCGCTGGCTTCCCATAGGAAGGTGTCCCTCCACGACTTTGTCAGCACACCCCTCAGCGAAGTCAGCAGCAGGTAACAAGCACTAAGAAAGGGCAAGACCTGGGCTAGGGCTGCACGTAAGTGGACCAGAGCAGGTCTGGCATCCAGAGTTTTCAGTGAAAGGGGGCATTATTTTATTAAACACACACACACCTTATTCAGAAAATATTTATTGAGCCTTACGGCGTCCTTGGGGACAACACAGAACTAGATCCCCACCTTGTCCGCAAGCACGTAAAGTTCAGAGGAGACAGACAAGTGAACAGGCAGTTACTGAGAGTGAGACCAGGACTGGGGCAGAGAAGGGCAGGGCTCCAGGTGCCCGCTGCGGCCGGACCTAACCCCAACCTGGAAGTCGGAGCAGGCTCCCTGGGGAGATGATGGCTCCCTGGGGAGATGACGGCTCCCTGGGGAGATGATGGCTCCCTGGGGAGATGACGGCTCCCTGGGACTGGAAGGACTAGGACCCGGCCAGGTACATGCTGTAGGGTTTGGCGTGGAGTGAGGCTCACTGTTATGATGGTACAGAGAGGACGTTCCAGGCAAAGGAAATAGCCCAGAAAGGCTTTGTGGCAAAGAGCAAGGGCAAAAAGGGCTTGGAAGAGGAAATGCTGGGTAAGGGAAACCAGGTGAGAGCCTGGGAATGAAAGTGCCCTTAAGCCCTCGAGGAGTCTGTTGGAGGAAGCTCTTTGCCTTCCCTTCTCTTTCTTTTCTCCTCCTTCTCTCCCCCTTTTCTTCTCCCCCTCATGACATATTTCATGATTCTTCTGTGCACTGGCAATTTATTGGTGACCCCGGATGAGAAAGGCTGGTGGCAGCGGTGTTGGTATGGGAAGAGATGTGTGGTAGGCAGAATAATCGCCCAAATGGCAGAAGAAACAGGGCATTTCCTAACCTCCAGAAAAGAGACGTTGCAGATGAAGGTTAATTGAGGATCTCCAGATGGGGGAGATTAACCTGGATTCTCTGGGTGGGCACCAGGTAATCACAATGATCCCTGAAAGATGGAAGAAGCAGCAAAGGTCAAAGTCAGAGAGAGGTTTGAAGATGCCGTCCTGTGAAAGGGTTGTTTGACCCCCAAAGGGGTTGAGACCCACAGGTTGAGAACCGCTGCTCGGAAGGAATGCAGCCCTGCTGACACCTTGGTTCTGACCCAGTGCAGCCCGTTAGGCCTCTCACCTCTGGAATGGTAAGATGATAAATTTGTGTTATTTTACGCCGCCAAGTTTGTGGTGATCTGTGACAGCAGCAGTAGGAAACTAATATAAGCTGAACTAATTAGAGAGAGAAGGTGAGAGAGAGGCCGCACCGGATTTCTGGGTCGAGCATTCCGGGGAACCCAGGTGCAACTCCCTGAGCTGGGGTTCAGTGGGGAGGGCTTGGGGGAGGAGGGGTGGAGATGACATATTCTGCTGTGGATGCATTAGGTCTGAGTGTCTATGCAGGCTCCAGGTAAAAAGGTTCCGTAAGCAGTTGTCCGCCAGGAGCAAGACTGGCCTAGAGAAAAGTGGAAAGTGGTGGCCAGGTTGAGATAACTCGCAGAGAGTGACACTGGAAAGTTTGCTGAGGCCAGAGCTCTACATTTGAGGGATCGACTCTTTATAGGTACAGACACAGAACAAAACATAGCTCTGGTGAATTCTTTTCTGTTTTGTAAACCCGTCTACTCTTTTTAAAAATATATTTTTTTATTGACTTCAGAGAGGAAGGGAGAGGGAGAGAGAGATAGAAACGTCAATGATGAGGGAGAATCATTGATCGGCTGCCTCCTGCATGCCCCATGCTGGGGTTCGAGCCCACAACCCAGGCATGTGCCCTGACCAGGAATTGAACTGTGACCTCTTGGCTCATAGGTTGACGCTCAACCACTGAGCCACGCCAGCTGGGCAAAACCCTTCTACTCTTGTATTCTCTTTGCTCTCAGGGCTCCTGTAAAGCCTCTTGTGTATAATGGGCAGCTGTCAGACCCGCACTCCTGGGTTCTCTCCTTTAGCCCCCTCCCAGACTCAGAAGGCCATGTACATGGGCTTTAAAACGTTCCTGGGCTCCCAATCCCACTCTTTCTTCGAGCTGAGCAGCACCCCTCTTACTAGTTGGGAACTTTCTGGTCTACAGACAGCCAGCAGCAGCGTGCCTGCCACCAAGGCGGGGCCAGCTCTCCCGGCAGCGTCCCCACCGGCCCATGCAGGCCTGCGCGCTCACTGGCCATCTGGGCAATCTCCCTGACCTCCCGTCTCCCACCTTCTGTGTCCATTCAGTCCTTACCCACCCTCTTCTTTCTGGTTCTACTCAGATTTGGTCCCTTCAGAAGGGTCTGCTCCTGACATTTGAACTTGAGCTTGTTACGGTTTCAGGATTAGAGACCCGCGGCCGTACCCTCGGCTTCTGCCTGGAACTCCCTCTGTAAGAAACCAGCAGGCCGGCCTGACTCAGTCCCAAAGCCCTTGTGCAGGACCTTTGTATAAACTGGAGACACTGTCCGTTGGTGTGTCACGTGGGTGGTGAGGGGCTGTGCACTGGGACTAGAGGGTGTCCCTCTTCTTGCCCACACGCTCCTTGTGAACGGGGATCCTGGCTTATTTATTTTGGGGTCCCCAGCAGCTAGCAGAGTACGTGGCGCAATAGATGTTTTTGTTGAACTGACCCGAGCCCTTCCTGACTGTGTCCCTGTCTTCACGCTGAGCTGACAGCCCCGTGAGCTTGCAGAAGCAGGCGGATTCTTTCCTGACAGGCAGGGCACGAATTAGCAACAGGTGAATAGCAGACCCACGTGCTTTGCTTACATAACAAACCTTTTTTCTCCGCCTCCATTAGCTGCCTCCAGGCATTACGCAAACGCCCCCGGTGGCCTCCTCATCTTCACCTGCCAGGAGGTGGAGGGGCGCAAAATAGAAATGTGAGCCCTAGCCAGGTAGCTCAATTGGTGAGAGCGTTGTCCAGATACACTAAGGTTGTGGATTCTATCCTCGGTCAGGGCACATATTAGGA
>NW_006285248.1:904310-934219 GCF_000327345.1 Myotis davidii | reverse complement strand
AGCAGGGGGGCCTGAGACAGTCCCAAAGCCCTTGTGCAGGACCTTTGTATAAACTGGAGACACTGTCCGTTGGTGTGTCACGTGGGTGGTGAGGGGCTGTGCACTGGGACTAGAGGGTGTCCCTCTTCTTGCCCACACGCTCCTTGTGAACGGGGATCCTGGCTTATTTATTTTGGGGTCCCCAGCAGCTAGCAGAGTACGTGGCGCAATAGATGTTTTTGTTGAACTGACCCGAGCCCTTCCTGACTGTGTCCCTGTCTTCACGCTGAGCTGACAGCCCCGTGAGCTTGCAGAAGCAGGCGGATTCTTTCCTGACAGGCAGGGCACGAATTAGCAACAGGTGAATAGCAGACCCACGTGCTTTGCTTACATAACAAACCTTTTTTCTCCGCCTCCATTAGCTGCCTCCAGGCATTACGCAAACGCCCCCCGGTGGCCTCCTCATCTTCACCTGCCAGGAGCTGTAGGGGCGCCCCAGATCTTGGCCCCGCCCGCTCCCCCTCCCCCCCAGGTACCTGCCTTTGGCCTCATGGACCTCGCTTGACAACGTGAGCCAGGCAGAAAGGAACCGTCTCCCTCTTGGCATGTTTTGGCAGGTCTGGCACGGGACGGAGAGGGCCAGCCGGAATGTGTGGCTGACCTGAGGGGAAGGACGGGAATGGGGCTAAATAAAGGGTGACCCAGGGTGTCACTGAGTCCCCAGGGGTATAAAACCCCGTGTTCCTTGGGGGCAGGGTGGGAAGCACTGGTGGGAAATGCCAGCATAATTGAACTTGAAAAATGAAAAGGAAATGGGGAAGCATGTGAGTAGGCTTAGCTGTTACTTGCCTGTCACATGCTCCCTCTGAGTTCTCGCTTCCATAGGGAAGGACCAGCGGGCGCAGGTCCTACGGACACTTCTCAGGAGCCCTGTGGATTCAGGCAGCTCAGAGGGAGCCACATGCAGCCCAGGCCCGCCCCCTTACCCCCCTACCCCCATCGCTTTGTTTACGTTGTTGCCTTTCCCCTCGCCTAGAAGAAAGGCAGGTGGACTTGATGCAATTACATTCTGGCCCGGTTGTGCCTCCTCCTGGCTCCCAAGGTTAAATTAGTTGACCCAACAATGTGCACAGTAACCCGGAAACACTGACTGAGCTGTAAGTCAGAGAAACCCTGTACATTCGGGCAAAGAACGTTTAAATACGAAAGCCAAACATCCATCGATAAATAGCAAAGGGGTGAAATATTTAGTAGTTTCGTAGTTCGAGGAGGCTGGTTCTCCAACAAGCTGGCTTCAGTACCCCGGAGGGAGGGGCTTGCTCAATGCAGGCTGTGGCCCCGCCCCTAGAGTGTCTGCTGCTTTAGGTCTGGGGTCAGGTAGGGCATTGGCGTTTTGAAGTTCCCAGGTGATGCTGCCCTTGCGGGTCCAGGGACCCTGCTTTGAGAGCCACTGCTTTTGTTTGTCTAACAGCTAAAGAAACTTATTTAGAGAGAAATAAAAATAAAGAAATAAAAACGAAAAACAAACAGACACAAATACTGTGTGAAAGAAACCCTGGCCTCAGGGCAGTCACAAATAGACCTCTGGACACTGTTAATGCCCCTGTGTGGTAGGTCACCCTCTTCCAGAGCAACCAAGGCCCAGAAGAAATGGCTTTTCCAAGTGGGGTCCCCTGGGCTTCACCGCCTTTCCCCTCCTGGCTCCCACATGCAGCCTCTTGGCGCACAGCTCAGTGCAGACAAAGGTCAGGGCGAGGCCCTTCTAAGACCAGGGGACTTGGAGGTTAGAGGCTCAGCTGGTGTTAACCAAATGTACACCGCAATCATTCCCAAGCCTCTCCCGTTTCCTGCTCCTCTCTATCCCCCCGTCCCCGACTTTGAGTCCAGTGTCTCCTAAAGTCAGCCTTCTCCTTGGGCCATGTCCCCCTTATCTTCCCCAAGAGCACACACGCTTCCCCGTGGAAGCGGAGTTACTGCTTGTGTCCTGGACTTCCTGGATGAGTCAGGGTAATTTCCTGCTCAGGCTCCTCATCTCCCTTTCATTCACTCCAATGTCACCCTCCCCTAGACTCCAACGGTCTCAGCGCCCCTCCCGAGACTTCTGGAGCAGGACGCCCAGGTGGCAGCGTGGTGCGCAGTCCTCCCTCGAGCTGCCCCTCTTGCCTACTTTAGACCAATCTGCAGAGTAAGGAACGCCCCTCCTCCACCGCGATGATCTCTCACTTTCTAGGCAATAACTTCACTTCAATGCAGCCTGTCCTACCCTCTCTCCCCTAGGCTGGAGTAAAAATTTGGTGGAGGTAGGAGGTGGAGAGATGAAGTAGGGGGTGGAGGATGGGAGAGGTGCGCTCCCCCTTTGGCGTTCGAAGGACCCTTTCACAGGGGTTGCCTAAGACCATCCTGCATATCAGATATTTACATGATGATTCATAACAGTAGCAACATTCCAGTTATGAAGTAGCAACGAAATTAATTTTATGGTTGGGTCACAACATGAGGACCTGTATTTAAAGGGCCAGAAGGTTGAGAACCACTGTGTTATTGGCTCAAGTGTTTGTTGAAGGAAAGAATGCTTTTCTCTCATGTGATTCCATGGGCCTTGGCCTTGCTGTAAAATGGGAGTTATGATAATATCATTCCTGATGCAGATTTCGCCTCAGAAAATATCTTAAATTAGAAAAAAAATTTTGAGGTTGAAAAAGATAAAAGAGTAATTCTCTCCTGGAGGAAAATGACACGTCATAGGACAGGGCCAGCTGGGCTGGGTAACTCAGCGCAAATGCTCAGTCCCTTTTCCCCTAACCCTCAGCCTCTGTGGGGTGGTGCGTTGGCATCCTCGCTAAGGCTCGGGCTGGAGCGCTGCTATCCCACGGAACCATTGCTAGGGCTCAGTCACGAAGCAACAGTCGAAGCCGGGGCAGCAGAGGCCAAGGTCTGGCTTGGGATCTGATTCAAGGACAAAGGTCTCCGTGTCATCTGAGCAGATACCAAGAACTGGTCGCTGTTGCGTGCCATTCGCGGCTCACATCTGGGGGTTAAGCAATCCAAACTCGGAGCCAAAGATATCCTGGCTGCCCATGAATGCTGCCATTGACGGAGGCTGCAGCCGAGTGTGGAAATCCAGCCAGCAGCTAAGCAAACACAAAGGAGCCGCTCAGGGCAGGGGTCACCCTCCTCTCCGGTCCTCCTGCTCGGGAGGGGACCCTTCTAAAGGTCACGTGATGACCATCTCTGGCCTGTTTGAATTAGAACCACTACAGAAACAACAGAGTGACGATTGGCAGAGACATCAGCCCCCACTCCCCTCCCTCCTTGCCTGCCCCCCCACCCCCATCCCAGCCCTTTGCCACAGAGTGGTCAGCCAGGGCCAGGCCCCCAGCGTTTGGCCTTCACTTGCTCCCTCATAACTGGCAGAGTGAGGTCATTGCAGGCTGAGTTCATGGCCTCCCCACTCCTGGGCCCACCAATGGGGTCAATAACCTTTGCTCCCAATAAAGGGCTTTGCTGAGAAGAATGTACTGAATTTTGGAAATAAAATTCCTATGAAAATTTCCACCTTATCTCCAACTCAAGGGGGGTCAGGGTGGGGTTTCGGTGATCCCTTCACTGTCTGCCTGGCTGTTAAGGACAATTGTTTAGGAAGTGCATTGCGTATGCCTAAGTAGGGGCACGTATGTGACCACATTTGATTTCTTTGAGGTCAAGTACCGTTCTCAAGGTAGCCTTACTAGGCAGGGATAAACTGTAGGCCTTGGGATTCTGAAGGAAGGTGTGCTGCACCGACCCAGAAGGTTTAATCCTGTGTGTGGGATGAGGCAGGAGAAGTCATGCCCAACACCAAACTCAGCATCAGGTGGCCTAGGACCCAGGCCTGAGCCATCGTGACCTGCTTACCCAAGAGAAGGGAATGCTCTCCTCTAGGTGCTTTCGGTTTGCAAGGACCAGACGGGCCCGCCTCTCCTCACGTGATGGGTGTGGATTGTAAGGCCTCGAGAGAAAATGAGGAGCCTCAGCAAGCCATCTCAATGGTGGCACAGGTGCTTTGTCCCAGTGCTCCCAGAACTGGCCCCCAGGAGCGCCTTGAAGAGGTGGGACAGTGGTGGTCCTGTGAGAGCGCTTTGACTTCCTGTGGTCGCTCCAGTCTGATCTCTGTAAGAACCCCATATTCCTCCTCCTGACACGCGGATCTGAGGATCTGGTCGCCATCAACAAGGAGGACCCTTTTTGGATAGAGTGCTCACCTGCCACCTCCCTGGTCTAGCCTCTTGGGGTCCAGTGTGTGCATCGCTTTTGGCCCTGGACATCTTCTCTGTTCCAGGAGGCCCTGAGCAGGGCTGCGAAGCTGATTCTCTTCAACATGCAGGTGACTCTCCGGAGTGATGCCACCAGAAGCGCTCCCTGGGCCCCTTCCTCAGAGGCAGGACAAGGGCTTGCTCGGTAAGAACTATCCGTGGCCTAGCCTTAAACACAAAGCTAGAGCTGGAAGAGACCTTAGAAACCACCTTTTAATTTTATTGAAAGCCAAGTTTAGCGACTCAAGACATTTGCTCAGGGCCATTGGGACTGTTTGGAAGAGTTGGAAGCAGAGCTGGGCTCCCCACTCCAGGCCCAGCATACTTCCTCCTGTCCCAGGAGATGGCAAGGAGGTCTCCACCATCTGCTCTGCTGGATGTTTGATCAGAAATGCCCAGTTGTTACAAAAAAAAAAGCAGCAGGACTTTCTTGGGTATTATTAACATATCCATATCTTTGCTCCTCCTCATCCCCCAAATCCCTGCTGTCTAATTTAAGGTAGACGGTAGACTCAGTATAGAAGGGACAAGAAGGCATGAGGAAATCCCATGCAATGGAGCCAGGAATCTGTCTGCAGGAGAGAGCGCTGTGGGAAGGATTGAGCAGGTGGGCAGGTATCAGACACCACGTGTCTTCCAGCCAGCAGCCCTGCTGCCCAGGGCTGCCCAGGCTTCCTGGCACTGTCTGCCATCCCCCAAGCCCCCAAAGAGATGATTCAGCCAGAGGGCACAGGAACGGGCTAAGCATGGAACACCAAGTAAACAGCCCCTAGGAATTTCTTCGACTTGAATTTCAGTTCATTTACTTGGGAGCATCTGTCTTCCCCTCCCGGCTAGGGGAGGGGCGAGTGGGGGTGGGGAAGGCTAAGATGACATGTCCTTCTGCCTAAAGGAAGTTCTGTGGTCTTGAGGTACAGTGGTTTCAGACACTGTTTGCGGGATGTTGCCTGGGGGTGTTGTGAAGGAAGGGGAGACTGAGAAGGAAGCTTGTTCCTGTCACCCCTATCCTCCCTGCCCCCAGAGACTCAGCTTCTCTACTGCTTTAAACAATGGGTTCTGCCTACGTTTTGTTTCAGGTGATGATTCTATGGCTGAAACTTTTAAGGAGCTCTGAGCTAGTGGGAGAATGCAGGGAGGGAGAGAGCGAGGTTGTAGGCTCATGCCTGCCACCAGCTTCAGGGTGACCTTCATCAAAGCCGCCCATCTCAAGAGCCAGACTTTGGTCATTTCCACTTCAAAGAGGGCTCACCTGGGCTCTGTGCTCTCTTGCTTATGGGAAGTGGGTCAAGGTAACAGCCTAGGGCCAGTTGTTACAAGATAGGCCCGCAGGCCGGATCTGGCCCGTTTGAAATGAATAAAACTAAAAAAAAAAAAGACCGTACCCTTTTATGTAATGATGTTTACTTTGAATTTATATTAGTTCACACAAACACTCCATCCATGCTTTTGTTCCAGCCCTCCGGTCCAGTTTAAGAACCCATTGTGGCCCTCGAGTCAAAAAGTTTGCCCACCCCTGGCCTAGGGCCTAGGCAAGTTGCCCTTCCTTGGACGCGTTCTCTGTGTTCGGCCTGTCCTATCAGGCCAGCCCCCAGCTCACTGCCTGCCAGCCTGCCCCACTCCCCTGCTATCCCATTCCATCCCATCCTATCTCTAGTGTCTTTCCCAGATGAATTCAAATGGGTGAAACTAACTGGAACGATAAAAAAGATGATTAAAGATCAGGGTGTTATTATCATATAAACCGACAAGGAAGAAGAAAGATTGGGGGCGGGAGAGAGCAGGAAGTGGGAGGAGGGATTCTGAGCCTGCAGACACGTTCAAGGCTACTTTTAGCAATGAGCATGTACTACCTAGCCAAGCAAGCTTGGTTGTTTCCGTGGGAAGGGATGCAGCTCTTGCTGGCTACGGGGAGGCATAGCATACTAATTAGGATGAAGTAGGAAGCCAGAGAAGACATAGTTACTCATCCGATTCCAAATGAGGCTCATTGAACCAATGGGAAGCGTGCCACAGGAACACACCCTGTTGGAAAGGTCAAAATCATCAAATGAAAGCTGCAGATGGATCAGGCGTGTACTCTGACGTTCAACCGAGACCGACGCGTCCAGAGCCGTGAAAAGGACCGGCACCTTTGCTGACGGCTGAGTTCCCGCACACGAGCTTGCTCTCCAAATTCCATGACGAGCCTAACCGCTCTGCGTCCCCGGGGCCTCCTGGCTGTTCTGTACAGTCACCTATGAAAGGAAAGATGACTTTTTAAAGTGGCATTCCCTATGTAGTAGGTGTTCAGGTCGGGGGAGTTCAGTGATTGGGGGAGTAACGATGATGACGGGGAACATAAGGAGGGAAAAATAGCACAATTACAAACAGGTTAGCAAAGATGGATTTTTAAAAGTCATTTTTTTGGGGGGCTTCTACGCCCCCAAAGTAGAGGTTACGAAAGAAAAACAAAAACAAAAAACAGTCCTAAACTTCCCATTAAGATTCTTAGGAACAAATGGATTTCAGCCCAAGGGAATGATAGCATAGTAATTCAATTCCCTTGTCCCCATGACTAAAAATAAGGATGATTAAAGAATGGAATCTTAGCTCCCTGTCATCCCAGACAGCCAGGCCTTGTCCCTGGACCTGCAAGTGGAGCAAGCGAGCGAGCACACTGGAGGAAAAGAATTGCCTTCATAAGTATTTTGACGGTCACCCACCCATTATTAAGGCAGTAAGGTTGAGGGCCACAGGGTCATTGTTGGATCTGCATTGGTTTCTTCTCTGGCCAATGCTTTTTGGATGGGTCAGAGTCCAGGCCAATGGCTCCGAATCATCTGACCGCTCAGACAGTCTGTCTGCGTGTCCCTGTATCTTCTGTAGCTGGTGGCAATTTGCATGTCCTCCAGAATTCCTCGGGCTGGGTCTCCAAATGCCGTCTGCGCTATTTGGAATGTCATCCTCCTGTCACAGCCTGTTTCCTCCAATCAGGGATGTCTCCCATGGCATTCGCTGCATTTACATTAGGTGCTCACATTGCCACAGCTGTGAGAGGCGACAGAGCCAGGGGACAGGTGAAGCTGCCACTTAACAACTTCTTAGACGTGGCGAAATTGTTCTAGCAGACCACAGAATCCAAAGAATGTCTCCGTTATGAAGGCGAGTCAGTGAGACACATGAATCCTTAGGGGCAAGACTCAAAGATTTCTGAACAGGGTCAAGGCCAGTACTATGGCCCGATAGGGCAGTAAAAGACTCGGCCTAGGACTGGGCCGAGGTGAAACAAATGCGTCCTGAAATATACTGACCTGGGCCAGCAGAGGACAGACTTCACACCAGCCATGAGTATGTGTGAGTGTGTGAGTGTGTGTGTGTGCGCGCGCGCGAGTGTGTATGTGTGTGTGTGAGTGTGTGAGTGTGCATGCGTGTGAGTGAGTGTGTGCGTGTGCGTGTGTGTGTGAGTGTGTGAGTGTGTGAGTATGTGTGTGTGTGAGTGTGTGAGTGTGCATGCGTGTGAGTGAGTGTGTGCGTGTGCGTGTGTGTGTGAGTGTGTGAGTGTGTGAGTATGTGTGTGTGTGAGTGTGTGAGTGTGCATGCGTGTGAGTGAGTGTGTGCGTGTGCGTGTGTGTGTGAGTGTGTGAGTGTGTGAGTATGTGTGTGTGTGAGTGTGTGAGTGTGCATGCGTGTGAGTGAGTGTGAGCGTGCGTGTGTGTGTGTGTGTGTGTGTGGTGTGTGGTGTTTAAATTGCTTTTGAGATTCCCCTATATGAAATTCCTGGAGACTTTGAAATGACAGCAAGTATAGGGTATGAATTGCTCTGTATTCTATTTGCTTTTTATTAGAGTTGTACAGATTATGATAGTCTTTGGCCCATTGCACAGACTTCCATGAAAAGTAAGGACATCGCATAGGGATCTCCACACACACACACACTGTAGGACATTTTTCACCCAGCTCCCCAAACCCTCTCCCCTCTGTTAGGTTCTCTCTATCTATGAGTCTGTTTCTATTCTGTTTGCTAGTTTACTTTGTCATTAGATTGCACATATAAATGAAATCATATGGTATTTGTCTTTCTCTGGCTGGCTTATTCACTTAGCATAATACTTTCCAGGTCCATCGATGCTATTGCAAAAGGTGAGATGTCCTTCTTTTTTATGGCTGGGTAGTATTCCATTGTGTAAGTGTACCACAACTTTTTAACCCACCTTTATTTCTAAAACTTTCTTATCATCCCAAACATAAACTCTGTACACATTCACCAATAACTCCCTACTTCACTCTCCCCAAGCCCCTGATAACCTCTAATTTAATTTCCATCTCTGTGACTTTGCCCATCTGGTTATCCTATATAATAAAGAGCTAATATGCTAATTAGACTGAACAGCAGAACAACCATATGGACAACCTTCTGGACGACTGTCCGGATGACCTTCCAGATGAAGCTGGGGCTGTGAGGGCTGAGCCCCTTGCACGAATTTCATGCATCGGGCCTCTATTTTCATATAAATGGAACCATACAACATTTGTTCTTTTGTGTCTGGCTTATTTCACTTATTATAATGTTTTCAAGGTTCATCCACATTGTAGCATGTATCAGAACTTCATTCCTTTTTAAGGGTGAATAATATTCCATTGTGTGTACATACCATGTTTTTAATCCAATCATCTGTTTGTGGCCACTAGGGCTGTTTCCATTTTTTGGCTGTTGTGAATAATACTGCTATGAATATTGACATATAAGCATCTGTTCGAGTCTCTGCTTTTAATTCCTTTGGGTATCTACCTAGGAGTGAAATACCATCCACTTTTAATTCCCTCCCCCATCCTGGCTGCTCACACCAAGCCAGAAAATTAACTCTGATCCTAAAAATAGGCAGAGGTTTAGATGTTCTAGGGCAAGTTGACTGCAGTGTGACCACTTAGAAGTACCTGTGTGAGTCCGTTGTCTCATCACAGCCACAAACGATAACACCCCTGTTTGGGAGTAGCCAACCTGACAGTGTGCGGGGAGGTCAGGCCCCTGCAAGGGGGCTCCTGCTGCTTCCCCCGCTCCCTTGAAGAGCAGAAAAAGAGCAAACACCCCATCGTCCCGGAGGGGAGCGGCCCTTTAGGAGTAAGGAAAGAGAAGATCGGCACAATGACCTTTCTCTGAGGGCTAGGCACTGGGGCCGGGATGTCTTATCTGTTTGCTTATTTAATCCTCTGGGCTGTATGACCTGTTTGCGTATTTAATCCCCATTTTATAGATGAGGAAACTGGCTCAGAGAAGTTGCCTCGCTGACTCAAAGATTTAGTGGCAGAAACACAAAAATTTGAAAATCCAAACAGACGTTGTATTCTGAGAGAGGGACACACAGCATGCTGTGGGAGTTTGGGGCAGGGAAAGACCACCGCTGCTGGGGGGTCAGGGGGATTGTCATAGAGAAGGTGAGCCATGAAGCTGGACTATGAGGATCATTTTATTTCCACCAGCAGGTGGAGGGGGTGGGGGTTGGGGGGAGCAGGAATAGATGCTGTGGAGCAATATGGAAATTGGTTTGGAATCCTTTTCTGTTATACCTGGTTAAATCCCAAAGTCCAGAAACCCCTGCCTTATGCCACAGTGCTGCAGGGGGTTTCCTGGGAAGGGGACCTTGAGATGAAGATCAGAGAGCAAGAGGTTTACAGGGAGTGCCTTGGGGGTCGACATCTGTGGAAGGGAGGGAAGGGAATGAGTGTGGGGGGGGAGGTTTAGGGCACAGGATCTGAGGAGGAAGCTAGACTGCATTGCCTGTCAGCAAAAGTGGGTCCTTTAGTTGCCCCAGGTGGGCTGAGGGTGGCTGGCTTTTCTCTCTTGCATCGAGTCAGTCATCGGATATGGGCTGTCCTTGGGAGGAGGTATGACCTTGGGTGAGGCAGTAATCTTCCACCAAAAGAATTCTCAAAGAGGGTTGACAGCTGAGACCGATCAGCTGACAGCCATCTCAGCATCTGGGGGGGGATCAGCTTTCCATTCCCAAAGGGGGATCTGGTAGCACATCGCAGGGTCCCTGGGCACTGCCTCCCTGAGGGTCTCTCAGCCTGTTGTGCATTCAAGGCTTAGGACTTTCAGACTCCTTGGGCCTCTGGTCTCTCCTCATCCAGTTGATGGTTTAAAAAAATCAGCTTGAATATGATGAGCATTTCACATGTGCAACATCTTTGATATTAGACAGGAAGACAAATATATAGGCACTTATTAATTAATTTGATTAATTTAAAAGAATATGTTTATCCTCTATGCAAAAATTTAAATATATAAGATATATTTGAAAATGTAATAATGCATTCCCATATTATGATTACTTTTCAGTGAGATTCCCTAATGAAAATGTTAAGACCCCTGTAACCCTTTGGAGCAAAATTAACAAATCCCCAGCCCATGGGGAAATCAGAGACAGGAGTGGTTCTTCCATCCGTGGAGAAAAGCATGGGCAGCTGCAGCCCTTGCTCCAGCTGCTCAGATCTCTCCATTGTCTCTGGCCTTTCTCACTTCAGTGTGAGTGGTTAACTCTTAACAAGCCGGTGGGTGTTCCCTGCATGTTAAAGGGAATAATCAAAGTAGGTTTTGGACAACATTCTTGTATCCATTTCTGTTATTTTGCAAATCACAATTAAAATGAACTTAAACAAAAGGGGAAGATATTGGCTCATGTACCTGAAAAGCTCAGATGGCGTTAAGAATTGCTGAAACCAGTAGTTAAATAACATCAGCAGATTCCAGCTTCCCTCTGTCTCTTGGCTTTGCCTTGTCTCAGTTGGCTTCACTCTCAGATAGGCTTTTACCTTGTAGTGGAAGATAAATGTAGCAGCTCAGGTTTTTCAGGTTTATGTTCAGCTGGAAAGAGCAAGCCCCTTTTCCAGGATTGTCATGTGCTGTACCAGAAATCAGGGCTAGACCTCCTCTCCTCCCGCCTTGAACATATGGATCGATCCAATTAAAGTTAGAAGCTATGGCCAGAATAAGAGTATGGCAGGCACAATTGGTTGCTGTGGTACATTCTTCTGGTGTGCCTTCCTGGATGTGGGGGACTAAGAGCTAACAATTACATTTCTCAGACTCTCTTGCAGCTATAGTTTCTGCTGTGATTTGATTCTGCCCATTGGATGCTCCCCTACAAATCCTGGGTCACTAAGTTGAGGTGGGGCCAAGGTTCTTCTAGCAAATTCAGTTGGGGAGGTGTTTGGTTTTTCTGTAGTAGCTGTAGCAGAGAACTCAGCATCCAGTCTCTGGCCTTATTGGTGTCAAGAGCAAATTGAACTATCTGTTGAGCTGGTGTGAACCACAACAGACACAGAGTACTCAAGGAGCTAGCAGTAGTATGGGTGGCTTCCTCATCATGGCCAGGGCAGGGTGCTTTCAGAGCCTTTGACTTTCCGAGCACAGGCCAGGATAGCAGCTTACTTGGTAGCCCAGGTCTGCATGGCAACTTTAGGACTCTTTCCTGAGTGATAACCCAGAATCTGCTTCTTCAACCTCCCCCACAACAATTTTGTTGGCCAATTAATACCCTGAAACAAATATCTTCTGCTTCATTTAACAAGAATGAATTCTATTTTCTGCAACTGAACCCTGTCACCAGCCCTACAGCTGTCTTTTCTGTGCACCCCTGACCCCCCACATCTCCCTGCTGGCAGTGCCCACTTGGATTATAGAGACTGGAAGTCATTTCCAGCATCCTTTGCAGCTGGGTCTATGTTGGGCATGTGTATGTGAGGAAGGGAGCATTCCTGAGCAAGTTTCTATCCTAACAGAAAGAGACATGTAAGAACAATCGTCCTTTCTTGGGATGTGGTTGGGAGAAAATGGGTGGTGTGATGCTGAAGCAGCCCTTGTACAACCAATTTTGGAACTGGAAATTACATGAGAATTTTTTATTATGAGAGAGAGAGAGAGAGAGAGAGAGAGAGAGAGAGAGAGAGAGAGAGAGAGAGAGAGAGAGAGAGAGTCAGACATTCATCTTCTAACTTCTTTAGTGCTAAGTCCATGAAGCTTGGCAGAGGGACGGGTGTTTGCTGCTCCTCTTGCTGGTTGGCATGGTGGTGCCCCTTCATACCTGCCACACCTCGATTACTTTTCATGAAATAGCACAGCTCTTACAGGTGCTTTCCCAAGACTTTTTATGCCTATTTTTATGTGATCATACAAAATCTTCCAGGTAGTAGGGCAAATATTATGTGTCCTATATTTGTGATGAGAAATCTAGGGCATAGACTTAAATTGCTGGGTCAACCTCACACAGCTAATTAAGGAAGGTACAGAGTGGTGACCCCTGCTCTAGTTTTATTTCTACTACATCACGTTGCTGCCTCTAAACTTTGGCAGAATGATTTGTTTAAAAAAAAAAATTAAGTGCCTAGCAGGGAAGCAGCCTGTGGGTCCAGCCTCTTGGTTCTCCAAAGGCAAGGGGCCACGTGAGGTCGAGACTTCATCCTTCGTAGGGAGCCTTCACTGGTCTCCCGGGACCACACATGCTTTTGGCTTTCTGTGTTCCGCAGAGGCAGGGGATCCCTTGCAAAATTGCCCTTTGGCTTACTCATGGATGGGGGAACAGAAGCCTCACACACGCTCAAGTAGGGGGAGTTTCGGTCAGTGTGGTAATGCTGCACGCAGAGCATTAAGGAGCATCTCACAGATGTGCAAGACATAAGGCAGCTGGAGTCAGTCACAGAGGAGGGCTGGAGGCGGCTCCGGGTCATGTCTGGCTCGGGGGACCCCGTGGTGGGCATTGCTGACCTTCCTCGCAGGCTCCTCCATGTGACTCAGCTGCCCTCTCTGCTTCTTTTCTCCTGCCATGAGCGTCTTTCTTCGCTTCCTTGTCGTCTCTCTCCCTGACAACTCCCTCTCGCCTTTGGCCACTCATGACCTGTTTGGCTTCCTCTGAACAACCCAGAGGAAGTAACAGTCAACAGAGGAGGGGGGCAAAGAGCATGAGGTGAAAAATGCAACTATTTCACCCGACTGAGCAAGGCTGCTTCACCATCAGCTGTCTGTCGTTGCCATGAGAACAACCCCCCCCCGCCATCCTTTCACATGGGGCCTTAGGTTCTGGGTCACTGGCCAGGCAGAGCCACCTCACCCCAGCCAGTTGTGGTGGTGGGAGGGATGGCACTGGAACAGGGTCAGATGGTCTAACACCCAGGATCCTGGACCCAGCCCTTTGCTAGAAGCAGTTTCTGTGGAAAGGGCTGAGGGTGATAGGAGCCCCCAAACTTGTCTATACAACCCCCTTCCTGGGTTCTGATCCGGATGCTCTCCCCTCACCTGTGGAATTTCCTGGGCAGTGTGCCTTTTCCAGACTCACGAATGAGCCCTGAGGGGGGATTTTGCTTCTGGGATCATTGCCCTGGGTTATAGCTGGATGCGGCCTCTCCCCTCTGGGGACTTGCTTCCTTCTCTGTTACAGAGGAGAGACCAAAGGATTGACGGATGACCCCACTGCGGTCCCAGCTTTGTTTGCCTGAAGGGAAACGAACCAAAAGGAGGGTTTAAAACATCTACTGACTTCTCTTCTAAATCACTCCAGCCCTTTCCAGCTCCTGACAGCTCCATGTTCAACCTTTTCCTCCTGGTCCCGAAAACTCTAAGTTCTTGGGCTCAGCTTTGGATGATGGGCTAGTGTGGAGCTGAGTATAAACAGCATGGAGGAGACCCTCCTCCCTGCCAACATCGGCCCCGCAAAGTCACAGACAAACTGTGAACCCAAATGAACACGAAACCTAATAGGGTTTGGCCACTGGATGGAATTAGACTATTTTTAGATGAACTATTTTAATACTACCTCCACCTGCCTTGCATTCGTGTTTTTAATTCTTCCCTGAAACTTCCATTTGTCGATGGCCTGTCTTACTTAATTCCTGACTGCCAAAGGTGCGATACGAGCACCTGCCTTCTGAGTTATTGCGGGACCAACTGCTGATCCGCAGACCAGCTGTCTTGCTGTTGATGTGTGTTAGAGCACAGTCTTAGCTTGCTGATCAGCTTTGCTAACCTTCCTGTTTTCTGTAGCCATGCTCAGTACTAAGTCCAGAAGTGGAATTAAGGTGGGGATATTGGTGCTCAATAAAGGCAGGTTGAATGAATAAAGAAGTGACTAAGAGGATAAGGAAGTAGCTTTAGTGTAGGCCATCCGTGATGTCTTGTCTTCCCACTCTGGACTACTTTCCCTTCCATTGATGGCCTTGGACACCAGGCATCCTCATAGTGTCCCTGGCTCCCTCCCGTCTCTCCCCTTTGGCTGCCCTCCAGGATTCTATTTTCAAATGGGATTCTTGGAGAATGGAATGGTTACTCTGAAGGAAGGACTCCTCTAATGGGAGACTTTCAGACATTGGCAAACTGGTCAGAGGACAATATTTGGCTAAGATCGGGTGGGGTTATGTGGGGGACAGCAAGAAAACCTTTCTCAGATCCCAGCTCTATAAGTCTGGCATATATATATTTACTTGTGGATTTGTTTCTTGTCTATTTGTTATCATTAGAATAAGATCCACAAGGGCAGGAATTTTTCTGTTTTTCCCCCCCCTGTTGCAGCCCTAGCACCTGGTATAGTAGTTGACACATAGTAGGTGCTTGTATATGTGTTGAAAGATTGAATGTGCACAGAGAATAGTGTGTGTTACTGGAGGACAGTGCTATGCATTTCAGTATCACTATGATAGAATAACTTGTACGCATGAACAGTCACAAACTGTGGTCATGGTTTAGCAAATCCCATCCAAACGGCCTCTCTTGGCCTCAAGCAATATAAGAAATATATTTTAAAAAGGCTCTTACCCTGTGTCTGGAATACTAATAATGTATGTGAAGGACAAGATCAGAGCAAACAAAGAAAAATGAATTCTAATAATTTGCAGAGAGAGAAAGAGAGAGAGAGAGAGAGAGAGAGAGAGAGAGAGATGCTCAACCACTCCAATTTTTCGATGATACCAGCAAATCTTAGGTGTTTGCTCCAGAATTCTGTAAAAACAATTGCACTGACCTGTGAGAAAAAGCAAATGGCAAAGACGAGCTGAAAGCTGGGATTTTATTTTAAGAAGCAACCCCAAGGGTGATGGATGATTTTACTGAGATCCAGCTCAATCTCACAGGAGTTTTGAGAGGGTGATCTT
The DNA here is from genome assembly GCF_000327345.1 of Myotis davidii. Classification (NCBI taxonomy): domain Eukaryota; kingdom Metazoa; phylum Chordata; class Mammalia; order Chiroptera; family Vespertilionidae; genus Myotis; species Myotis davidii. The sequence continues at coordinate 918,833 of NW_006285248.1, read as the reverse complement.
TGGGCCGAGGTTTTGGCATTACCCCCAGCTGGCCCCAGGGCCCAGGCCAAACTGCTTCCTCCCCTGGGCCTCAGCTTCTGCAGACAGGAAAGTGGGGGAGTTGGTGAAAACTGATTTCCAAGGTCTCTTCCACCTATGAAAATATATGATTCGGCATCTTTTAAAAATATATTTTTTTATTGATTTCAGAGGGGGAGGGAGAGGGAGAGATGGAAACATCAATGATGAGAGAGAATCGTGGATTGGCCACCTCCTGCACACTCCCTACTGGAGATGGAGCCTGCAATCCTGGACATGTACCCCGACTGAACCATGACCTCATGGTTCATAGGTTGCCGCTTAACCACTGAGCCACACCAACCAGGCTGGTTCTGCATCTGGACAGGGTTTTCAATTTGTCCTCATTAGTGCAAAGATTCAATTAACCAGGACATTAAATTCCCTGAGCATTCTGGTTAATTGGATCTTTACTAAAATAGCCCCAAATTTTGTTTATCGCATTCAAAAAATGAACAACATGTTTTTACATTATTTTACATCTGTGGGAATGTAAAAGCATTTAACTGTGACAGCTGAAGGTTGGGCTGTTGTAGAGAGAGGAGAGAGATAGAAACATGAGAGAGAGAGAGAGAGAGAGAGAGAGAGAGGAACATGGGAGGGAGAGAGATAGAAACATGGGAGAGATAAGAGAGAGAGAGAGAGAGAGGGAGAGAAACATGGGAGGGAGAGATAGAAACATGGGAGAGATAAAAAAAAATATCCACCGACTGCCTCCTATACACCCTCTACTGAAGATGGAGCCCACAACTTGGGCATGTACTTCGACCTGGAATCCAGAATTGAAACAGTGACCTTTCTACATGGGATGACTCTCAACCAACTGAGCCACACTTGCCAGGCTAGAAGTTATTCTTCAAAGCAGTTTCCAAACATTTTTGACAGTGACCCATGGTTAAAAAAATATACTTCTTTTACATTTCACATCACACACACACACACACACACACTTTACGTTCTCATTCACACCATTTGAATTGCTTTGTCATTTCCTGAGATATGATCCTGGGCAGCATAGTGGAGAGAAAAGAGCACTGAACTAGGCATGAGTTTCTGACTTCTAGTCTGGATTCCATTACTACCTGGCTGTGTGATCTTGGATAATCCACTTAATCTGTCTGAGCCTTACCTACCTTCAAACATAAGAATGCCGGCCTATTTACCCCACAGGTTGGTCATGAAAATCAAAAACAATAAAACACATGGAAAATTATAAAGTCTGATAGAAATAAAATGTATTATTAATAGGGTTTTAGGTCTTGAGAATGTTTAAGTACTAAGTCCAGAAGTAGACTATAAATCAGATGAGGCCAGGGTTTGGGGGAAAGACTTAAAGAGATGGTGTATGAAATTACATTGCATATCAAGATAAGGAGTTTTATTGTCCTACTTGGAGTTTACTTTCATTATCATGCTGATTTTTCTGTTACATCTTAGATTCCTTTCTTTTCTCCCTTCTCCCCTCCCTCCTTTCCTTTCCTATAAAACAGAAAAAAACCAACACACTAACGGGAGGGTACAAAGTCTGTCAAAAGGGATCCGAGAGCCTGACCAGTGTGGTTCAGTGGTTGATCATTGGCCCATGAATCAGGAGGTCCTTGTCAGGGCACATGCCCGGATTTCGGGCTTGATCACCAGTAGGGGTGTGCAGGAGCCAGCCGATCAGTGTTTCTCTCTCATTGATGTTCCTATCTCTCTCCCTCTTTCTCTATAAAATCAATAAAAATATATTTTTTTTTTAAAAAAGAGAGATCTGGGAGGAACCCCAAGATTATCTACTATAGGCTCATGCCCAAGTTGGTGAGATTCTAAAACAGAAGGAGGTGAGATGACCCAAGAACTCTCGGGGTGTTCTCCCAAGGCTGGTGGGTGGGGCAACCTTTGGATCTGTGGTTCTATCTGTTCCAGGGACCATGAGAGTGACTGTGTTCTGTGTCCACCTCCAGGTTGAACTGGGACAGACAGTGCCACAAGGGCTTTAGGTTTCTGTGGCAAAATGATTTAAAAGCCTCTCCTGGCTTTTAAAAGAATTATTTCTGGACTGAATGCTCCTCGGAGACTCTTGCCATTTCTTAGAGCTCTGTGCCTCCTGCCTCCTTTCTCACAACCTCTCCGGCTGTCCCAGCTGCCGTCACACTCTTCTTTGCTGTTTAGCTGACTTCCCCACAGGTTGTGGGGGATATTTGGATGTGGCAAAGCAGCCTTCCTGGTGGTGTTCCATGGCACTCCGAGTGATGTACCGCAGTGGAGACCCCTGGTCACGAGGGTCTCGACAGGCCTGTGTGAGATCAGAATTGAGGCACGTGTAGTCCTGGGTGTGCACCAGGCAAAACCATCAAGCTGACCCCTGAGCTGTAGCAATTCTTTCTTTCTTTCTTCCTTCCTTCCTTCCTTCCTTTCTTTCTTTCTTTCTTTCTTTCTCCCTTCCTTCTCTCTCTCTCTCTCTCTCTCTCTCTCTCTCTCTCTCTCTCTCTCTCTCTCTCTCTCTCTTTCTCTCTCTCTCCTTTCTGTCTAAAGTTTTAAATGTCTCCTTTTTCCCCAATTGACCACCCCTCCCCAACCATTCCCACCCCGGGCAAGCCCCCACCGCCCCAGTGTCTGTGTCCATTGGTTATGCTAGTATGCATGCTTACAAGTCCTTTGGTTGCTCTCTAACCCGCAATTCTTTATCTTGTAAAATGGTGGCAGTTTGGGCACCAGCAGTGGGTCTGCAGACCACACTCTGAGGAGCTGTGGCTTAGGGACATTCTTCCTCATATTCTACAGGAGACATGTACAAGGGTGGTCATAGAAGCTTTGTTTATAATAGCTAGAAGAGGAAACAACCCAGAAATCCATAAATGAGGGGATAGAGACGTAATCGTGGTATATTCATACGGTGGAATCCTATAGAGCAGAGAAAGTGAATAAACTTCAGCTACACATATTGGCATGTACCCCCCCCCCCACGTCAACATGGGTGAATTTCAAAAATAGTATTGAGCATAAAGAGCAAATTGAGAAGATTATAATTAGTATGGTTTCTTTATATGAAGTTCAAAATCACCATTAGACACTATGGTGGTTATTGATCAATTTAAAATGAATTGAAACTCATTTCATTAAAGAAAAGCAAGCGAGTGTATAACATGTGTGTTAGGTCAGTGACTTGCCTGGGTGGGAAGGAAGAATGAGACCATTGGGAAGGGGGGAGGGGGGGGGGACACAGAAAGAACTTCATGGCATCAAAATATTTTATTCCTTAAGCTGGGTGGTAGGTGCTTAGTGTTTATTCTTATTCTTTAAACTGTGCATATATGCCATGCACACTCTTTTGCTAAGTACGATCTATTTTACAACGAAAAACATTAAACAGTATATTTAACCAAAGCCAAAGCTCTCCCCACGCCAATAACAGGCGGAGGTCAGTGTGGGTGAATGGTATGAGCCAAAGGAATGAGATCTTTTCCAAATATGGCACCTCGAAGGTCTGGCACGGCCTCAGGGAGAAAGGAGGAAGGTAAGCTGGCTTCAGCAACCCCCCTCCCCCAGCTCAACCCCAATACTGGGCACAAGGCCTTGACTGAGGTGTGTCTACTCTCCCAGGACCTCCTGCTCACATGACCCTGGGACCACAGCTTGCCTGCTTCATACCCCTTTCTTCTGCACCACAATCCTCAGGCTTTAGCCTGTCTTGCTTCCCCACGCCAATAACAGGCGGAGGTCAGTGTGGGTGAATGGTATGAGCCAAAGGAATGAGATCTTTTCCAAATATGGCACCTCGAAGGTCTGGCACGGCCTCAGGGAGAAAGGAGGAAGGTAAGCTGGCTTCAGCAACCCCCCTCCCCCAGCTCAACCCCAATACTGGGCACAAGGCCTTGACTGAGGTGTGTCTACTCTCCCAGGACCTCCTGCTCACATGACCCTGGGACCACCACATGCCTGCTTCATACCCCTTTCTTCTGCACCACAATCCTCAGGCTTTAGCCTGTCTTGCTTTCCTTTTAAGAGCCGCCACCACCCGCTCCATCTCAGGAAGGCAGGAAGGAAGGAAGGAAGGAAGAATTGCTACAGCTCAGGGATCAGCGTGATGGTTTTCCATGGCTGTCTGTTGAGTGGAATGGCATTATCCTCACTTTTCGATTCTCTGATACCCCTCCCCCGCCCCCAAAACAAGCGTGCTGGTCCATTTGGAGTTAACAGAGTGAAAGCATTTTGTCAGGTGTAGAAATTTGTCTGAATACCACTTCCCAAGCTGGGTCACTCACCACCTGATTACCTTTTTAGGGAAAGTTTATCATTTGCCCAGCTGAAGTTTATTTTAAATTCTGTCTGGTTTGCAAACACATTCTTAGTTGACAGCTCTAGTTTGAAATGTTTGGGCTCACTTTGTTCTGGGTTAAAACACACTGTAAATCCAGTTTAAACCCCTCTTGCTAGATGGTTTTCCTTGCCCTGCAATTTGGTGTTGTAGGACTTTCGTGTTAGAAGGGACCTTAGAAGTCACCTATCCAACTTCCCAGCCAGTGAAATAATTTTTTTTCTGAAACATGCCTGATTGCCAGCCTCTGGCAGCTTGCTTTTTAAAGGGCATTGCTGTTGGGACAAAGAGCACCATAATTTACAAGCTCCCCATGAAGTTTTGCATAGATTTTCATTTTGTCTCTGAGAGTCAGAAATCAGTGCGAGCAATTCAAAAATTGCTAATTGGATTAAAATGAGCACAGACTCTTTCAAAACCAGTTCTTGAAGGTGCAGAAGGCCTTGCTTGGTGGAAGACGCCTTTAATGTACTTAATATAATCATTCCGCACATTAGGAGCGACAGTGAGACAGCGGACGATGGGGCCCATCCACACACTTGGAAGTAGGGGTAGAGAAGCCAGGGAGATTGGGCCAATCTCTTGGGGGAGGGGGGGTGTCCCAGGTGTACATTTCCCTCTGTTCCTTGTCTCTGTTTCTTGTCTTCTTAAAGGTACAGAAACAAATGCAGACATTGTTTGTCCACAAGATATAACTTACCACTTGCCCCTGCTGAAGGGAGCAGAACTGGTCTCCTTCACCCTCTATCTTCCCACCTCCTGTGGCCCCAGCCATCCCAGTGTCTGAGCCCACCCAGAGATAGTGTGATGTGTGTTAATAGTTGCCTTTTGTTCTGCTCTGCTAGGCTTGGAACCAAGCCATGACCCCAGCTGCCATCATAGTTAAGTGGATTTAGGCTCTGAGCTGTGCTGGGACATTGGTGGCACACGTCCTCCAGGGTGAGGGAAGGAAGCCAGACTAGAAGAGACCGAATTTAACCCATTGGAGCAGCGGGGTTTTTTCCATGCTGAACTCGGCTCATACTAGCGGGGGAGAATTTCTGGGCTAAAGAAGGTAGTTGAAGATGCTTTTAAAAAATGGGGGGGAGGCAGGAAGTCCAAGCATGAGTCAGGAGGGAGTGACTAAAGGTGCAGACCCAGCCCAGACATGCATTTGTAAGTCCAGTGTGCACGAGAGGTTCAGGCAAGGTTTAGCAATGGTTGTAGATGAGTCCTGGTTGGTGGGACAGGGCCTGTGGCAGGAGATGCGCAGAACCGGGGAAGTGTACCCTTCACAGCAGGATGTCCTGTTAGAGCCTGTGCAGGTGAGAGTCGGTGGGGTGAGGAGTCAGGGTTCTGTAAATGGGGCAGGGGCGGGGGCAGGCTATAGAGCCAGGTGGGATGTCAGGGCCACTATCTGACACTGTACGTGCGCGCCTGCATGTGGTATTTTGTGGAAGAGCCACACTCAAGGGGCCAAAGAGCCGCATGTGGCTCGGGAGCCGCAGTTTGCCGACCACTGGTCTAGGGAACCCAGCAGGCAATCAGAGGCAGGAGTCTTCTTGGCAATTTCAGTTCCTCTCAAAAGCCACAAAGTCCCCCAGCAACAATCATGTGCCAGGCAAAGAAATGAACTTTGCAGGCTGTGATCCTGCTCTGCACACTGGGCTTGAAGCATTAACAGACCTGCCTGGGTCCCCTCTAGGGACGGGGAGGGCCCTAGGGAGTCTAGGGCTGGCTACCTGAACCACTCGGCTCCTAGTTCCATGAAATCAAATCAACAAATATTTGACTGAGTCCAATGGGATAAAAGCCAGGGGTTGAGTGGCGGACTGGTAGTTGGATTAGGAAATGCCACCTGGACAGAAATTACAAAACTAAAGTACCCTCGGTCATTACTCAATACAGGCAGCCCCAAATCTCTGCCTTCTTGGAGCTTACAACCTAGTGGGCAGAGATGGTAAGCACACGGATAAAAAGTAAGGTGTGTTAAAGGTAGTATGTTCTGTGGAGACAGGAGCTAAGGAGCACTGGGGGTGGAGCAGGCTGAGCAGGTTGCACTTTTAATGAGCATCTCCGAGAAGGCCTCACCGCGAGGGTGGGCACGAAGGAGAGGAGGGACCTGGTAACGGGGCTTGGTTACTATTTCAGGGATGTTTACCATGGCTGCACTTTCCAACCTCCCCCTCCTCCCCACTGGAAACACCTGTCAGACACAAGCCTAATTGCAGGGACTATGGGCCAAGTGTTTGGAGGGAAACTCTGGGCCATGTGGGTGCCTCCTATTCTGGTGGGTGGAGGTTAAGAGCTCCCGGGTTGACCTGGGTCATCAAGTTGGACGGGGCCACCCTGCTGGGCAGGACTTCCCAGAGGACATGACTTTAGAAAATGGGAATGGCGACCACCCAGTCATGCTCCCTGGGCAGGCAAAGCCTTGGATATAGGGCGTGGTTACCGAAGACCAACACCCTCCCGGATGAGAGGGTCAGACCCATCATGGCCTCAGTGGAGTCTTTCTCCCCCAGGCAGTACCTCTGCAGATGGCACCGAGAAACCGAGAAACCGTTCCTAGTCCTATTGCTCTATTGTAGCAAATACAAACAAACAAAGCCCTACTAGGTCTTCTCTTTCTGGAATCCTGATTCCCTCTGGGTCGTTAGAAGCCAGCCTGAGCCTTTTGCTTCCTTTTCAGCCAGACTCCTCTTTTTAATACAACCACCCTGGGCTACAGTAACCCACACATATTTTAACCCGCTGCCTTCCCCAAGCTCTCATTATCACTGTGATTTAAGGGACTGGAAGGGACAAGCACAGTAGGTTTCCCTGGAATGCCGGTGAAAGGGATTAAAGAGAACTCCTGGGTGGTGTGGGCCTTGAAGGTTTTTATTACTGAGGGACTCTGTGCCTTAGAAACTCTGTATTAGAGGTTTTTGTTGTGATCGGGAGCAATGCTTTGTACCCACCACTGTGCACAGGGACATGATCTAACCTACATATAATGAATCCAAAGTACCAGGCAGCAATTTGTAACAAAACCTTTAATGTGTCTTCTCTCATTATCTGAGAGGAGCCTTCCCTGTGAGTACTCATGCTCTTCAGAGTCTGTGGCAGGGGCCATGAAGAAATCAGGGAAGGACCTGCTCTCGGATATATCTTTTACTAGGTTCCAGAGACTCATTTAGTGTCTTCCCAGCCCAAGTTCTTTATTTCTTTGCCTGGCACATGATTATTGCTGGGGGACTTTGTGCCTTTTGAGAGGAACAGAAATTGAAATGCAAATTGGTGTGATGTATCTATTTTGCTTTGCAAAATTCTCATCTGCAAGCTAACCCAGTCAGGCAAAGCGGTCAGATCTAAAAACGTTGGATTTAATACCTCAAAAGAAATACGTGGCAGGCAAGGGAAAATGTTAGTAAATACGAAACCCATGTCTCCCTAGCCTTTGACTACATGTTATATTTCCTGTGTAGTGATACCCATAAACACCAGAAGTCATATTCAACCCGTCAGTTGAAAAGATATCCATGCTTCCATGCGCAACCTTTATTGACATTCTACTAATGTAGAAAGACTGCTGACCTTTGCATATCTGCATCCTCAATGAGCTTTACATTGTGGCTGGAGCAGCAGGCAGACAACCAAGAAAGAATGAAGTAAGGGGACATAGAGGGGGAAAAGGTGTGGGGATTTCAGTAGTCAAAACTGTTGCTTTCTCCGTCTTCCTGGTTAATAGATGGCTGTCAAAGGGATATTACGTCCTCCCATCGCAGACCAATAGCACATCAGTGGACCACGGTGTGGGGATTTCAGTAGTCAAAACTGTTGCTTGCTCAGTCTTCCTGGTTAATAGATAATGGCTGTCAAAGGGATATTGCGTCCTCCCATCCCAGACCAATAGCACATCAGTGGACCATGTGTTAAGCACCAATTATACGCACACATGAATTACACTCTAATTCAATCATTACATCGATTCCATCAAGTAGGTACTATTGTTAACTTCATTCTACAGATGATGAAACTGAAACTCAGAGAAAGGAGCTTGCCCAGGATCACCCTGCCAGTAGGAGCAGAAGTGAGAGTTGCAACCAGGTCCAAGACCACGTTCTGAGCACTTGGTGACCTAACTCTCCATTGCTGCAAACACAGTCACAGTGAAGAGCCTTGTAGTTCAAACAGCTGATGAATGGCTCTTGTTGGTCCCTGGAACTGCCTAGAATGGGTGCCCCAAGCCAGGGGTGAGGACCTGAGGACTGGAGCCAACTGTAACGGAGGGAGTGAAAGTGTCCATTTATCGCTCTCGCTCTGAATGTAATGACTCTTTAGATAAACTCTGATGTTTGCCCCAACCTTTCTGTGCTCCATGAGGGAATGCCAAGGTGAGCTGTTTTGCAATAATTCGTCCAAGACCTCAGACTCTGGCATCACCAGAAAAATATTAAGAAGCAGAGGCCACACCTTCCCCACACTGAGCTCAGTGGAAGATGAACTCAACCGCCTGCGTCATTCTCTTAAAGGCACAGCTGAAGCCTCCAAAGTGGGCAAGCCCCTCAGGTGGTTTTCGCCCAGCTGTTATTCCGAACCCCTTGCCCAGGGAGAGGGCAAGTCTGAAGGCTGCAGTTGTAGGCTTTGGACAGATGAACAAACAAGAGGGCGGCCCTGCCAACTGCAGGTGGAATGCCTGGGCGGACTTGGCCTTCACATCTCCTGGTCCCTGCTCTTGGAACCTTCCCTCCCAGGCTCAAGGGTGTGTCTTGTGCTAGGAAGAAATGACAACAGGATTTGGCTTAGTTGTCACGGGGGCAGCGCCCGTAAGACTAATTGCAGTGAAGGCGGACGTAAGGCCTAGAAGACTCTGATGATGTAAACAGTTTGAGAGCTTCCCGCTGAACCTGTCTCACAGAGCCAACGTCCCACGTTATGGTCAGTCTTCCACTCTCAGAGGAGAAAAACTTCTGGTTTGCTATCTCCAGTCTGTAGTCTTACTCTTTTTGTATTCCAGGTGTCCAGCAAAGTGCCTGGCACGTGATGGCTGTTTGGCTTATATTTGCCAAACCCATCTGGAAAGAGACACTTCGGGGGAAGCTTCAAGGCCACCTGGAAAATGGCTTTTCTGTTGGATGGGCCATGCCCTAGAAAAGGGAGGAAGTGCTGGATGAGACCTTGGATCCACCCCAAACCCTCCCCTGGGACCAGTCAGAATGTTCTGGGGCTGGAGGCTGGGCAGGGAATTCTACAGTTAGGTCTGGACAGACAGAGGGACGAACCTCCTTCTAATAGCAGAGTCGAGGAGTGAAATTCACTGGAAATGTAAATGGTCTGCATTGAGAACCCGATCCAGTAATGCTGGAGGTCAGACTCAAGGTCTAGAAGAAGCTGGCCTTAAAGCATGGCATCAGACTGGGCTGCGGGAGAACACATTCTGCAGGCTTCCAAGCAGTCTTATCCTGGAGAGAGCACTTCCCCTGGGCAATAGGTTCCTACACAGACATGGGGGATGCAGAGGTTGTATTCTTCATTTTGATGATCTTCTTTTTAACTTGCCCTCAGCACGCTTTCCCGGTACCCTTTACTTGCGGCCGCTTTAAGGATATCAAGCTGGGCCTCCACCCTGCAGTCCTCTGTTGACTTAAAGCTGAGTCTCCAGGAAGAGAGGCTTTCCTGTCTGGGACTTTCCAGACCTCGTTTCCCAGCAGAGTTGCTCTGAAATGGGCCCTCCAGTCTGGACTTGCCTGAGAGAGAAGAAGGGCCGGGCCACCCCTACCTGCCCTGCCCTGGCTCAACCTGAATATCTCCTCCTGCAGCCACTGCAATTCCTGGAGAACAGCCAGGAGCCTCCTGAAGAGGGAATCTCGCTGCTGGTGACACACCCTCAGGTTCCCAGGGAGGAATGCAACCTGCTTAGAAGGTGTTCATTCTCCCAGCATCAGCGGAGCACCTGGCACATCTCCGGAGTCCATGTGTGTACAGGAGGGGCTTCTGTTCCCTTCTCTTTCCCATCATTCCCTCCACCGCTCCTCCGCACCTCAGCCCCACTATAGGAGCCTGAACCTGAACATCACAGCTGCCACAGGGGAACAAATTCTTCCTCTTAGTTTCAGCGGTGCTGCCCTCAGGCAGAGTTCTGACTGCTGTGCCTAGCAAAGTGCCTGGCACATGATGGCTGTGCTCCATGAGGGAATGCCAATTCAAGGCCGCTCCCTTCCCTTGCCAGTTTACACTCAAGATCCTTGCCCAGATGTGTGGCTCACAGGCTGCTGGAATGATTCTCAAATACACCTCCCTCATGGTAGGGAAGCCAGGGGACACTGCTGAGGCCAGATATTTTTCCTTTCAAGTTGCTATAGCACCTGAAATCCCCATAAATCTTATAGCACTTTCAAAAGATAAGTCTGTGGGAGGATTAGGATAGCAACCCCTGTGTGCATACCTGAAGCACTTCAATTAATTAGAAGTTTCTTCAAAACACCCAGCTAAGGTTCAGTGTTCCTGGAGGAGGAGGTGCCTCTGGAAGATGCTAGTTACCTGAGGGAGACAGGAGAGGGCCTAGCACTACGTGAAGTGGCCCAGATGACAAGGATAAGCCTCACTTTTGGGGGGCCATGGCTAAAGGGTCCTCTGAGAGAACGCCCTGGAAGTAGTTCTCAAAGTTCAGTTCCCAGCCATGTGGTGGCCTTAGAAAGCCTTCCCATTGGTCTGCAGACTGGTCCACATTACCTTGGTGTCCTCAGGAGAATACTTCACCTTTGGGCTCCACATGATCCTGGAGACTTAAATCTGAGGGGCCCTATTCTTGGGGAGCACCCTATAAGCACCATCAGCATCGTTATCACAGAGCGTTTCCCTAGATTTCATTCAGCCTTCAACACTCATTCATTCCATACACTTTTATTAAATGTCTTTCTTCCATGTACAGTGTTTGGATGGGAGATAGAATAAGAAGATAGTGTCTCTGTCTTTCAAAAGAGCTTGTTTACTCGGGGGTTGGGCGGGGGGCGGGAAATGAATGGGGAAAGCAATACTTACTGACAACATGGAATAATTCTCTAAATACTGACAGAAGAATCCAAGATGCTATGGAAACACAACCTGTGTCTGCAGGTGCCAAGGGCATCTTCCCAGACCAGGTGACTTTCAGCAGAATGCTGAAGGCATAGTGTTTTACCTCGCAGACGAGGAGGGAGACTCCTTGGGAGGCAAGATGCAATGAGAGCATGGAACACGGATTTGCTGAACTTTATGTTGATTTGAGACCTAAAGGAGATAGCCTATTTGGACATTTGGAGATGAGAGAGGGATAGACCCTAGGCTGAGGGACAGCAGAGTCCAAGGAAGTGGGGAGTGAGTCATTCAGTTCAGAGTATGTGAAGGGGAAGAGGGATGGTGAGGTTGAAATCAGACCTTCTCACTCCTGGGCCATTAACCATGTCATCCTATCAATTCCACCTTTGAAACGCAATGGCTCAGGGGCAGAGTTCAGAGTTCAGGTCTTATCTGTCTCTGTCCCTGGTTGCCACTGCCTAGTTCATTCGGGCCCTCATCATCTCTTTGTCTCCCCTCTCAACTGGTCTCCCAGCCTCGGGCCCCTTCTCCTTGCAGCTCATTATTCACATCCCCATTAGGGCTATTTTCCAAAATGCAAGTTTTTCATTTTTCTGTACAACGTATCCCAGTGGATTACCCAAGGATAATCCCCGGCCCTTGGAAAGGCTTATATTATAAGACCTTTGGGATCCAGTCCCTTCCAGCCTCCCTAGCTCTGCATCCACTGATCCCACCTTGCACCCTGCTTAATACACCCAACTATAACGAAGCAGTATTGCTTCGTGCCTTCAGGCCTTTGCATATGCTGTTCTCTCTGCCAGAAAAACCCTTCTGCATCTTAGAGTGTCATCTCTGACATGCATGTCATAGGTTCACCATCACTGCTCTAGGCAAACCCGTATTCATCCTTTAAACATGGACTCAAATACCATCTCCCTCAACCTTCCACACTGAGTTAATCACTTGACATGGCACCAGAGTTAAGTTAGGGTTTTTCAAAATGCTGACACTCCGTGTGTCATAGGTTCACCATCACTGCCCTAGGCAAACCCGTATTCATCCTTTAAACATGTGCTCAAATACCATCCCCCTCAACCTTCCACACCGAGTTAATCACCAGGCCTGGCCAGTGATCAGGGCTAATCTGTGGGGTGACTGACGGGGTGATGGGGGCAGCGGGGAGGCCCTGCTGACTTGAAACTACTATTATATGATACTAGAGGCCTGGTGCATGAAATTCATGCATGGGTAGGGTTCCTAGGCCTGCCCAGTGATCAGGGCTAGTCTGTGGGGTGACCGGCGGGGCGATAGGGGCAGCGGGGAGGGGCAGCTCCTGCATTGAGCGTCTGCCCCCTGATAATCAGTGTGTGTCATAGCGATCTGTTGTTCCACCGTTCAGTCGACTTGCATATTAGGCTTTTATTATATAGGATGGTCACTTGGGGCTCTCATGCCTGGCTGTACATGACCATCATTTGGGAGGTGAGGGAGGGGCTGTAACAATACCATGTCCAAGCACCACTCCAGGTCAGTTAAATCAAGATCTCCAGGGTTGGGGCTGGGCAGGGTTTTAAAAAGCTCCCTGGGTGATTCTAATGGGAAGTCGAAGTGGAGGAATCTGAGAATCAGGAGATCTGAATCCTCAACTCTGTCACGAGTCACTCCTCTGGGCAGCTCAGTCATTCTGCCCGCCTCGTTTTCTCATCTGTAAGTGGGAGCTCTGAACCAGAAGGTTTCTAAGGTGGTTCCACATCTCGGACCCGTCTGGACCCGTCATTAAGCATTCCGCAGGTCAGAGCGGGCGCCTGGCTATGGGGCTCAGTTCTGCTCTTTGCCTGTCAGGGGTGGGAAATGAGCTGCTGGGGCTCAGCCTTCCCTGCTTCCCGCTCTGCTACTTTTCCTTCTGTGCCGCCCCCCTCTCCCCCGCTTTGCCACTGGCCTGGGACTTTCTGTGAGGAGCTGGGAGCAGGCTCCCTGCTGCTGTCACACTGCTGAGCTAAGAGAGGTCCTGGAGAGCCTGACTGGGCTGCTTTCACACCACGAAGAGATGGTTTCTTTCAGGAATGAATGGGCCGCACCTCCTGCATTTTCTTTTCAAAATGTCACCCTGCACCTTGAGAGCACATGCGGGAGTATGTAATTAAAGTGTTAACGGTAAAGAGTAAATGTAAGTGGTGTTTCCCTTGTACTTTGCTGCCTGATCTGGAGCTGCGGGACTCTGGGTGGGAACCCTCGCGGCTGTGAATTCGGGCAGTTGAGCAGATGGAGGTTCCCCAGCATTTAGTCACAGAACAAGTGGCCTCTTGCAGCCCCTGCAGCGTCTGTCACCAGCCACCCAGTGTGTCCTGATCGAAGATGAGACTGTGTCATGGAAGTGAACAAAGATAGAGCCCGTGATGCCTCCATTTTCACTTGAAATAAATCATGTCAGCCTGGCCCGGCAGTCAGTAGGAGTCTGATGTCTTGCAAATAAAAGCAGCTCTAACTCGAGCAGACACAACCCATTCTCCTGCCATCTGTTCTGTCCCGGTTTCCATTTCGGGGTAACAGAAAGATGGGGTTTTCTTGAAAGCTTGGCACTGTGGGTGCAGAGGAAAACACCCTGCTTTTAAAAGAGAATAAACTGGCTCTTGGATTAAATACCACGAAATCAGCCTGGGGTGCATATAACCCCCAAATTGCTGAGTTTTCCCGTTTCTTTTTCAAATGATCAGAGAAAGTTTAGTTAGAAAGTTACAGCGGTAGTAGAAGTGAGCCAGCGGGCTACCCGTAGGCTCAGGAAACAAGTTACAGAGGCAAAAGAAGGACCCTCGGAGCTTAGGAGAGAGAAGGGCAAAGGTAACATGCCTGGGGGGAGGAGAGGGGAAGGGAAAGGCTCCGAGCTCCGAGAGGGAGAGCGCTGCGGGTGTGTTATTTCAAAGGTGAGTTATTCTAGATGCACAAAAACACTGCACAGGGCTTGCTGAAGGCAAAGATAAATCTTTAACTAAAAAAGTTACATGCCTCAGCCACGACTACCCACCATGATCAAAACCGTTAGGAATGTATGATCAGATCACCCTGCAAGGTTACTTTCCACAGAAACCCTCATTCATCCACAGCTCCCACTCTGAATTACAGCGTGGTCTGTGTTAGATTGGAGG